>NW_020289989.1:89679-472364 GCF_003144245.1 Jaminaea rosea | reverse complement strand
ACAGCGGGCTAGCCCGACGACTGAACTTGCTGCCGTTCGTATGTATCAGTAGCATTTGACGAGAGACTTGACAGCAGCTTGGCACAAGATACCGAAGGGAAGCGCAGCACGACGTGTACGACTGGGCATGTGAATGAAGCGTATCGGCCTGAAAACCATATCGTCAAGCAATGAGCTACGACGCGGAAGCAGGAGAGGCTGCTTTGCGAGCGTCGGCCTCCCCAGAAATAAGCCCCTCCTCCTCCCTTGCCTTTGCGAGGGTAGGGTAGGCGTCGCAGCAAGCTGGGTTGTCGTCGTCGCAGCAGGTCAACTGTGAGAGCATGAGCGAAGAGGAAATCGTGTTCAGCGCTGCACAGTAGCGAAAGAGAGAAGGCAAAAGGGTCGATACGCACGGCGCCAAAGTTCGAGCAGCAGGTCGAAAGCGGCAACGTCTGCGCCTCAGCTGCCTCTGCGTGCGTCTTGACCTGGGTGGACCCCCCGACGTCCTCGCCGACAGACTCGATCATGGAGCCGGGGCGAATCCCCGACACAGGCAAAGATATCTCGCGAGGCTTGAGCGCGTCTTCCGTCTCGGGCTTGGGTTCCACACGAGAGAGTGTCTTGCCCTGCGTGAAGTCGATCTCCCTCTGCTCAGGCACTTGCACTTGCAGTGCCGAGCGCGGGCTGATGGACCCGGCGGACACGGCAGCAGCGGTGACCTCTGCCGAGCTCAAAAGAGCCAGGTAGGCGAAGACATTGGCGAGCACCTTGACCGAGAGCATTCCTTCTGCGTGAGTTGTAGAATGGGATGGCGAGTCAAGGACGACGCAAGGGTGTCCATGCCACAACAGCTTTGTCGGACATGGACTTGCGCCAGGCATGGTGGGTACGGTGCGGCGTGATTGATTTTGTCGTCATGACCAGCCGTGCCCTCCCACCTGGCCCTGAGAATCTGATGCGGCGTCTGCGCAAGCTCAATCTTCTACCATTTTGCGGTCAGCAAGCGCAATTGGCAGTACTGATTCCGCCGCGAGGATCTTGAGAGCAACGCGACAAGGCAGGCCAATCTGATGTTGCGATCCTGTAGTCTGAAGATGTCAAATCAAAGCTGAAGGTTTGCTTCGGCGTCGCAGCCTTAACTTCGTGAGAATGAGGGCTGATGGCAGGACTCGTCAAGTTGAATCTTGCCCGAGGGAGGGAGGAAGCTCGAACTAGGTCTAGGCGACGTCGGACTGGATCGCAATCGCAATTGCAACCCCGGCACCTTCACCTAGCCACTCTGGTGTGCCCTTTGACCGCGTGAACCCATTTCATCGGCGCAACAGCAAGCCCTTTCCTGCCCTACCCTTGCTCGCACTTGCAGCGCCTAAAGGACTGCTCACTTCCAACGACAAGCGGCAGGTACCGCAAGTTGTCCGGTAACTATTGATCGCGCGGGGCTGCGTGAGGCTGCAGTCAATGACGAGGACACGATCAGCCGTTGCTGCTGCTCTATATCGGCGGATGCCACGTTGCGTCGAGCGGGGTGAGAGTCGGATGGCAATGGAAAATTGAGGATTGGGAGCAAAGGCAAGAGCTCGGCCACATTCCTCCACTCGTCTTGGCATGTGCGTCCGTGCACAGACAAGCGGATCAGACGAACCAAGGGCGGGGCGCGGGGCGGGCAATTTTGCTCTCGCGAGAATGCTGTGGCTAGGCCTGGCTTACCTCGCATTTTGACATCGCATGGCAACATCCTTCTTCCCACGACCACGACAACCGGCACCTGAAGCCTTGCACGACTTCAAGACGGAGATCGGTGTCATGGCAAGCTGCACGTGGACGGAGAGATACTCGAGGCAAAAAGGGCAGGCGCAAGCAATGCGAGACTTTGGTTGCTTGCAGGATTGCGTGCAACAATCAGTCAGACTCTTTCGTTGCTGCTGCGTTGAGGAAGGTCAGCGCGAGTGCGCGGTAATGAGGTGTGAAGGGCGGATTGTATTCATGGCAGCGTCACGTATTATCGACGGCACGTAGAGGTCGTGGCAGAGTAGAAAAAAGCAGATTCAGGGAAGGGCCGACGACTGCAGTTGCGGCTTGTGTAGGCCACTGGGTGGCATCGATCAGACACGACGTACTCAGCATCCGTCCGGGATCCGAGGGTCGCAGGAGGGGTCGCCACGAGCCTCCTCGACGACGGCTCAACCAATGCAGCGGGGATTGTCGGGAGGACAGTCCTTATTAGCCCGGGGCTTCTTCTCCTCGTCATCACCGCGAGCGACTAGCGCCCCGCGGCCGTGGTGCTTGGGAGGCCCGTACCCGTTGCCTGGGTTGCCGGTCTTGCCCGTCTCCCTTTCTCCGAGCGCGACGCTCTCGGGCTTGGCGTGGTAGGATGTGCCCCTCTTGCTCTCGACAGGCTTGACCGCGACATCAAAGACATTGAGACGCGCCATGGTCACCATCTTGCTACGATGCCCGATTGCTGGCTTACCAAACACGTTGGGCGGCTCGCGAGTCTCAACCTCGCCCACCTCGACGACAGTGCTTGGGGACCTAGGCACGACTCTCAGTCCACCCTCACCTTCACCGTTTGCCTTGGTACCGGCACCGTAGTTCCCGCCCCTCTTGCGTTTACCGGGGTCGACGGGGCCCGGCGTCACCTTCGGAGGGCCAGAGATGACGATATCGCTGCGCGTCTCGGACTCGAGGTCGATCTGGTCACGAGGAGGGTGAGAAGGCCCTACGGTTGGCGTGAAGTGATTCGTCGTTTTTGCAAGCTTAAGACCAGGATCGTTTCCGCGAGTCTTGGTCTCGTCGCGAGTGTGATGAGGCCCGCCTTTATTGGGTGGGTGAACGTTCGTGGGAGGTGCCTTCTTGGGGGGGCCGCCGCTCCCCGAGGCGCTGCCACGAGGCTGCGTGTTGACACGCTTGACCTTGCCGCCCGCGTTCTTCGGAGGCCCTTTGTCGTTGCCGGTGTTGATCGTCCCGCGAGCCTCGACCTCGTCACGAGGCTCGTGCACTCCTTCGTTGGTCGAGGAGCCGTTCGTGGGCTTCTTGACCTTGGGCGGTCGATACCCGATCAGGCCGCGGCGCATGTCTCCGTGCTCGTAGTCACGACGGCGAGGAGGTTGCTTTTTCTTGGGCGGTTTTTCGTTCTCGGGCCCTTTGTTCTTCTCGGGAGGGGCCCAGGATTTAGCACGAGGTTGCAGTCCGCCTCCGTCTCCCTCTCCATCGAGGGCGTTGACGCTGCGCCGCTCGCCGGGCCATCCAGGCGATCCTTGATTACGAAGAGTCTCGTTGCCCTGCGCCGGATTGTTAGGCGGAGGAGGGCGAGTAGGCGCACCACGAGTCTCGACCTCGTCCTCGGACCCATCGCGTTCCATGTGCGTAGCAGAGCCGCTAGGAAGATCATCCGTGTGGGCGCTGCGAGGTTGCGCGACGGCCACGGTATCCTTGCCATGGTCGAAAATCTCGCGCTCCTCCTCGCTCGTTGGCGTGCGCTTGCGCCGTCCTCCTCCGCCGGAAGAAGGAGATCCTCCCCCTACCTTCGGATCGAGGTTAGTATTGCCGCCTGGTGGAGGGAGAACGGCCCCAGTGGTAGTGTTAGTGCCGCGCGTGGTGAGGCTTGTGCTGAAGAGGGTGCGGGCGAGGGCGTTGACCATGTTCTTGAGCATAGAGCGCCCTCCGGCGGAGGGCCTAGTGAGACGTGATTCGAGATTGTCGCTGTTGTAGCCGTGCCCGTAGCCGTGATCGTGATCGCGAGGCAGCACGTTGCGAGGGAGAGCCGGGAGGCCAGCGGCGTTAACGCAGACGCTGCTGAGCGTGAGGGCCAGTAAGCCCGTAGCGAGGGCGAGGGCGATTGGGAGGCGCATAGTCGTGTCAAGTCTGAGATGTTGTGAGGAGGAGAGGAGGAAAGATACCTGCTTTTGCTCTTGCTGGCTCCTTAAGCGCTGCACAGCCCTGCAGTCCTGTCCTCTCTCTCTCGGCTTGCACGCTCCGATCGGTGCTGGCCTGGTGACAAGATGTTGACGCAAGACCGCCATTTAATTCGCATTGGAGGGTCAAGGGTGGGCAAGCGGGTTTGCTCTTACCCACAGGGCAAGTTACCACGCCACGGTACCCCGCGACGGGAGAGAAGCGGCCGCAAATGGCAATGTCGCCGCGATGGAGCGATGACGCCGCGATGGAGCGGTGATGATCGTGGAGCGAGCGGCGCGAGCAGCAAGTCGATCAAGAGCTCGGGTCTCGTCCCTCGCTCCTTGCCCCTCGATCACACCACCTCGCCCAACCGCATGGTAACCACAATGTCGCACCGCTCGTACATCCCCGCCGACAACAAGGCCAAGCCCACTGTCACCGTCATACACGACGAAGCCGGGGGCTTCGTCATCACGGCGGAGAGCGGCAACACCTTCGAAGCGGTCCGTCTCGTCGAGCCTACATGGGGGGAGATCACGGCCTACTACGAGGTGGGCGACAAGACCAAGTACTTGCCCCCGGACAAGTACGTCGTAGAGGTCAAGGAGTCGACGATCATACCCAGCGGGGCGAAGCTAGTCGTGTTCCCCATCCCGGAGAGCATGGGCATGCCCAAGAAGCTGTGGACCCTCTACTTCCCGCCTGTGGTGCCCGGCACGAACGACGAGCACGCTCCTGGTACGCAGCCTGCTCCCGCTCTCCTCTTCACCAAGGACGAGAAAGACGCCGCCGTGGTCGAGAAGAGCAGCCTCGAGCCGATCCAGGTGCGCCCCAGGTTGATGCACCCCATCGGCGAAGAGACGCAGAAGGAGAGGGAGAGGGGGCGACGCACTTTCCCTGCTCTGGCGGACGAGAAGTTCGAGGAGATGTGGCAGGGATCGACCTTGGGAGGGCTGAAGGCCGGAGTGCCTCATTGGCAGGACGATGACGACGACGAGACGGTTGCGGCGGCGGCTGGCAAGGGGAGGGAGAAGAGCGAGTAGACGGGAGCGCGAGGCGAGGATGAGACAGGCTGAGCACCCATAGGCGGGCGCATAGAGGCGCTGTCATGTCATCAGAGCTTCTCCTCCAATCCAAACTTCGTGCGCATGCTGAGTGAAGTCGAAGAGAGTGTTGGCGGTGACGAGTAGTAACGTCTAGCAAATCTCAGACGAGATAAATACCCTCCCTGCTACACCGCGCACACCCCGCTACTGCGCATTGCAAACGACGGGCGACAGGCGTGCGTTGAAGAGCTCCCCGTGCGCCCTCACGTACGCCGATGCAAAATCGCTCGCACTAACAAAGGCGGCCTCGATCCATCCGCCCAAACGCGTGTACGAATCGCCCACCAGATGGACGTGCATCTCCTCCTCGCTCAAGCGCAGGTATCGCCTCGAGATGCGGGCGAAGACCTTCTCCTGGCCGGGGAGCATGAGCACGAATGCGCCGCGAGCAGAGGGGTCCTTATCCCAGTTGATGTAGTGGATCCTCTCGCTAGGAGCAGCGAGGATGTCATCAATCCACTCGTGCCACTTTCCCCCGCCGGCGCAGAGGTTGGCGCGCATCTGGCCCGCAATGTAGTCTCGCAAGGCTATCTTGTCCTCGTACTGCTCGGCCAGCTCGCCCGCCGCCTGACCCCACTGATAGGCGATCAGGTTCGTCACGACGCCAGATCCGCCGCGGCCACCGGCGTCCTCGAAAAGGTAGCTCTGGTTCGCTGGCGTGTCCGAGAGGAGGACGCGAGGAAAGCCCGGCTGGTCCATGTAGTGCTTGTGTTCCAGCTCTACGTAGAGCTTCACGGCGTTCATCGTGTCGAGGCTGTTGAGATCGAGGAGATCGCGGCGTGACATGAGCTTGCCGCTGCTGCGCGCGAGGACCGTCTTGGCCGCATTGGGCGGAATAGCAAGGACGACATCATCGTAAACCTCTCTCCCGGCGCCCTTGACGTTCAGCAACACCTTCTGTACCCCGTCCACGGGTGCGAGGCCCAGGCTCGTCACGCGCTGGCCGCAACGCACCTTCCCTCCCGCCTTGATCAGTCGTGCCGCCATCCGAGCCGGGAGGGCCTGCACGGGTGCGTGCTTGGACGTCCCGTCCTCTGCCTTGACACCAAAACTGGCCTGATTGACGAGCATCTGATTGATGATGAGCTCCAAAATAGCCACCATGCTGCGCTGGCTTACGGCGCCGAGCCCACCACTGCCGCGCCCGAGCGCCTTGTCTGCCTCGAAGTGGGCCTCGCTCCACACTACAGGGCCTACGCGGTCGTACTGCTTGCCGGAGAAGATGGAGCGCGTTCCTTGCTCGAGGGACTGGGATTGGAAGACGTCTACGTACGCCCTGTACTTTGCTGCGGCTGCGTTGATTACCTCCTTCTTTTTCGCGGCGAGCCCGTCAATAATATCCGCAATGGGCGCGAGCACTCGCTCTCCCTCCCTGCTTAACCCCTCCCGAATGAAGGCAGTCCACGCTGCGTCGATGTCCTCGAATATCCCTGGCGGCGGCGCATGAGGCTCCCACTCGGCGTACTCGCCCTCGAATGAAAGTCCCGTTCTTACCACGCCCGGGTCGGGAAACCCGCCTAGCAACTCAAAGCCATGCGCCTTGACAATCGCAGCACTGAGTGCATGAACGGGGAAACGCATAGCCCCCTGCTCTACCCATCCTCCTTCGTTGTGCGTGGGATCAGAGCGAGCGCGCCCACCGACGTGCGCCGCGCGCTCTAGGACCGTAACGTCGCAGCCTGCCCCGCGGAGCAACTGAGCGGTGAAAAGTCCGCCGACGCCTGCGCCTACGACGGCGACGTGCTTGCGAGTGGAGATTTTGCCGATGGGGTGGTGCACGCCGCCGTTGGAGGTATACCAGTCGATGTACGAGCAGTTCGAGGCGAAGCTGAAACGGTGTTGGAGTGGCGTGACGGGTAGCGGGAAGGGACCGCGGTAAGGAGCGGTGTCGGAGGCGGGGCCTTGGGCGATACTTGGCATGATTGATCGGGTAGGCGACAGAGTGAGGACCGGTGTAGAAGGTCACAGGTTGCGGCGAGAGAGGCCGTCTTGTAGGCTGCTTGCTTCAGTAGTTGTGAGAGCTGCAAGGTTCCGACTCCCCTTCGGCGGCGCGATGCCTGACGTTTGCATCCATCGCTTTCGCTTTCATGCTCACCCCTGAGAAGGGTTCACCCCCTCCCACCAATCTTCGATCGGGACGGTCTCCACACCAGACCCTTCCGCCCACGCCCCGCCCCCGCCCCACCTCGCCTCCCGTGGCTCAGCAGGCGCTCCGCGCTCAGCGCGCCGAGCCTGGCGTAGTTGAAGTCGAAGTTGTAGCGTCAACCAGCGTACGAGCGAGCGACCCCCTGGTCCACGTCTCGGGGCCGACGCCGAAATGCTTTGCCTTGCCTGCCAATTGCCTGTAGGACAGCAATAGCAACAGCAACGGTGAGATCGCCCGGAGTTGCTCTCCAGGTAGAAAGGACGAAAGTAGCTAAACCTTAATTTAGTCTCTCCTCAGACGGCTTCAAGCATTTTGCAGGCCTGCGTGGCCGAGAGGTTGAAGCTGAAGCTGGTGAGGAGCGGGGGCGGAGGATCGGTTGGAAGGTGAGGATGACCGCAGCCGTAGCGCTAGGGCGTGCCGCTCGAGAAGGGCTGACTGGGGGGGCGGATAGATCGATGCGTACCCGTGTACTATCGTTGGACTTGCATGCCTTGAGAGTCGCATCCACGCTGTCTTCATCCCAGGCCCGCGTTGGGCCGGGTCGTGCTTACAGGATTGCATTGCTTCGCCTTGCTTCACAGTGCGCTGCGCTGCCTCGTATTACAGTTCGTCTTTCCCCATTCCCCTCTCTATCGCCGCTGCCTTTCCCACACATATGCGCACACGCGTCTACTTCTTCGTCCCCTTCGCCTCTGCCTTTCCCTTCTCCGCCGCAACAACAGGCGTAGCCTTAAGACTCACGATCCTATTCAGTACCAACGCCCCTTCCGCATCGTCACCCTCCCTCTCCTCCCCGGTCTCAACGCTCATCCTCCCCAAACTCTCCCGATCAACCGCAAAGTACCCCACCCTCATAGCCTGAAACCTTACACACTCGAGCCCAACCAGTCCCTCAGCCTCATCTGCGTTAGGCGCCCCTTCCCCGCTACTCGTGAGGGGTGAGCAACCAGCAGGAGGGCGAATAACGTCGCCTCCCTCCTTGGTCAGACGAACCCGTTCCGCCTTGGCCTTCTCCGTCCGCTGACCCGCCTCACGATGCGCCGTCTTGAGGGCCTCCTTTGCCACTCCCCAGAATCCGGGCTCGATCAATGCCCCACTGTGCACCTCTAGTGAGTCTGGGTTTATGCACCCCAAAAAGTCGGGAGAGGCCGCAGGGTTCTCGACTGTGAAGAGTGGGTGGAAGATACGGGCCTCATCGATCTTCACTGGGGAGCGCGAAGGGGCGTGGGTGGAGACCCAGTGAATGTAGGCCAGCTTCTTCAGTGCTGAGCGGGGCATCGATTGGCCTCCCATCTCCGGGTCCTCGTAGCGGGCGCGAATCAGCACGGTCTGGCCTGTGGTTGGGTCCACCTCGTGGGAGAGACAGGTGATGGGGAATGGGGCTTGGAAGAGTCCCACGGACTTGCCCGGCGCAAGACGGAAGTAGTCTGGGTCGTCCTGCGTGCGGAAGTCGGATTGCTCGATGAAGACCTCGCGCGTGAGAGGGAGGACGTTCTTGCCCCACTCGGGCACCTTGGGGTGGAGGGGCTTCTCGATGTGGATCACCCAGCCCTCTGGTACGTTTTCGAGGATCACGCGCAGAGGCTGGAGGACCATCATGAGGCGTGGGGTGGAGGACTCGAGGTAGGAGCGGATCGACTGGTCGAAGCGAACCGCCGTGATTTGGGATACGGCCGTGCTGACGCCGAGGGCGGAGACGAACGATAGGATGGCGCCCGGAGGTACACCGCGACGCCGGATGGCAATGACCGTGAAGAGGCGCGGGTCGTCCCAGTCCTTTACATATCCTCCCTCTACCAACTTTCTAATCTTTCGCTTACTCGTAATGGTCCCCTCGAGGTTTAGCCTGCCGAACTCGTACTGCCTGGGCTTGTACACGGCCACGGCGTCGCAGAGCCACTCGTAGCTCTCCCTGCTCAGCACAAACTCGGTGGTGCAGAGAGAGTGGGAGATGTTCTCGATCGAATCGACGAGGCAGTGCGTGAAGTCGTAGGTTGGGTAGATGCACCAAGTGGACCCCGTGCGATGGTGCGGGGTGGAGAGGACGCGATACGCGATGAGATCCCACATTTGCGGATTGGGGTTGCCCAGAATGTCTTGTTTGAGCCGGAGAGTTGCTGTGCCCTTTGCGTACTTGCCCTAGCGAAGCGGGAGGACAGGAATGGGGTGTTAGCTTGAGGATACGAGTGAAATAGGACTGGGCGCTACTCACGGCACGCATAGCCTCGAACTCGCGGAGGTTCTCCTCGATGGGCCTATTACGCCATTTGCTCTCCTTACGCTCTCCACCCCTCTCCTTCCCACCCCTCTCCTCCTGAATCTCCTCTGCAGTCGAATGATCCACGTACGCCCCTCCCCTCTCGATGAGCTTAATCGCCAATTCATAGAGCTGCTGAAAGTAATCGCTCGAATACGTGATCGTCCACGGCTCGAACCCAAGCCATCTGACCGTCTCGAGGATAGACTGGAAGTACTTGCCCTCCTCTGCCTCAGGATTCGTATCGTCGAAGCGCAGGTAGCAGAGCCCGCCGTGATGGGCCGCATAGCCAAAGTCGATTGCGATTGCTTTGGTGTGGCCGATATGCAGGTAGCCATTGGGTTCGGGCGGGAAGCGGGTGAAGACTCGACCGCGAGTGGCGGAGAGGTGTTGTTCTTTGAGGGAGGAGGAGAGCTGAGGGTTCTCACCGGGAAGGTGGAGCTTGGAGAGGAAGCCCTCGGTGAACATGGTGGTTGGGTCTTCTGCTGAGGAGGAAGCAGGGGTGGGTACGGGCTGGGAGGTGGATCCGCCTGCTGCGGCTGCGGGTGCAGGCGTCGACGCGGCTGCCTTCTTTGCCTTCTTAGGTTGCGCAGCTTCCGCCTGCTTAGGCCAGAGGGCGTTGAGCTGCTCCTCTCCCGCATTCTTGATATCGAGCGTGTTGGCCCATCGCAGCGCCGGAATGCTCTTCAATGCCGCGAGCATGGAGCTCAAGTTGGGCCTAGCGCCGCCGTTCTTGGCATCCAGGTCTGCCTTGTTCTCGCTCACGTACTTGCGCGCCTCCTCCTTTACCTGGTCGGGGGTGACCACTACACCTACACCGCACGCCGCGTTGAATGCCTCATCGTCGATGGGTGCTGCCGGGTCGAGGGAAGCCAAGTACTTGATGGCAGTCTTGACTCGATCATCGCTATCCAGCTCGCCGCTCTTTGTCCTCTCGACCAAGTAGCTCCTCCTTCCCTCGCCCAGGGCTTCGCCACCAACAATGGCGCTCACGACAAGCTGTCCCTGCTTCGCATCTAATCCCGCCTCACCGAGCTTGTGGGAGCGGATGGCATCGCTGATCAGGGCGGCTTGGGCTGGCTTGCGTGCCGTCTCCTGGGCTTTGGCGCCGGTGAAGGAGATGGTTGCGAATAGGTCGCAGACTTCCTTTATCGCTGGGTCGTTGGCGTCTAGTTTCGGGGGCATGGCTTGCGAGAAGAAGGGAGGAAGGAAGGGGGAGCAAAGGGAGAGAAGCGAGATTACGCCGAGAGAAAGAGAGACACAAAGCGCGCCCACTCGCTCAGTCCGCCCTTGGCTCTGGCCGCCGCTGCAGCCACGCGAGCGACGGACGAGGCCCAACCAACACCACCACCCACGCTCGCACAGCACAGCACAGCACAGCGGGGCGGAGGCGCATACAACCACGCTCACTCGCGTCAATGAATGGTATCGTCACTTTCACATCACACGCCGCTCACTCGCCCTTGTGCAAGATCCCCCTACTCTCCAATTCCTCCCTACTCGGTCGTCCCTCCACACCCTCCTTAACCCTGTCCCCCAACTGAGCGCGTTTCAACTCCTCCTGCTTAGCCATCAACCCAGGCGCGACCCCTTGTCCCCCCTTGAGGATACCCCGTTCCTCCAGCTCCGTCCTCTCCGGTCTCTTCTCCAGCTCGCGCTCAAGCCTATCTTCGAGCTGAGCCTTGCGCAACTCCTCCTGCTTGGCCTGCAGACCGGGGGCAATAGAGGAAGAGCCCGATTTGAGGATGCCCAGTCGCTCTAGCTCAGCACGATCAGGACGATGCTCGATGCGGTCAGCCAGTCTATCTTCGAGTTGGGCCTTGCGCAGCTCTTCCTGCTTGGCGAGGAGGGAGGGGGCGGCGTTGGAGTTGGGAAGGATGTTTTTGTCCTGGTGGGAGGAGGGAGGGCAGAGCAAGGGGTGTTAGCTGGTGTGTGCGGGACAAGGAGGGGGGGAAAGGCGCGACACGCACCTGCAACTCCTTTGCCTCGGGCCTGTTCTTGAGTAGGGCGTCCAGGCGCGCCTTTTCCTCGTCGTGGCCGTGCGAGGGGGCGGTGACGGGTGCGGTTGCTTCAATCGGGTCTGCCATTGTGATGTGGTTGAGCAAGTGATGTCGTTGTGTGGATCAAAGTGAAAGTGAGGAGGAGCTGAGGTCGAGCCTCCTGAACTCTCTCTCTCTCCAGCGCAGCGAGGCGGGGCGGGGCGGCTGGATGTGGAGTCGAGTCGACATCTCACCTCGCGCCTGTCCACTCTCTCACTCTCTATCCGCCCACACTGCCAGGTCCGCTGCCTGCCGCTTGCCGCTTTCCGTCCCTTAATTCCTTGCCTCGTCACCACCACCACCAAGAATGAACAACAGCAACCCGCCGCCCTCCCGCCCTGCACGGCCAAAAGTCGTCCAACCCAAGCCGACGAACAAGCAGCTCGCCTCACCCTCAGCAGCACCACCGGCACAGCCAGTAGCCGGTCCCTCGACCTCCTCCTCCTCCACACTCCCCGCCCAACCACAACCACAACCAGGCGGGAGTGCTCCACGTCCCGCGCCCATCGCGCGTTCCACGGGACCAAAGATCCTAGCTCCCTCGGGTTCTTCCTCCTTGCTAGTCCAGAACACCCAGCGGTACGCACGCAACCTTGCCCTGCCTTGCCTTCTCTTGCCTGCCCCACACCTACTGACCCCTCCCCCATCTTCCCTTCGCACAGCGGCAACCCCCTACTTCGCACACTGCGCTCCATCCCGTGGGAATTCGCCGACATCCCCGCCGACTATCAGCTCAGCCCTTCAAGGGGTGCCCTCTTCCTCTCCCTGAAATACCACCGCCTCCACCCCGAATACGTGCACGACCGTATAGCCAAGTTGAGGGGGATTGGGAGGTATGAGCATCGTGAGTCGCGGCGGGCGCGGGCGCGTGCGCGGGCGTTAGGATCCGGGGAAGAAAAAGGGGGCTCTTCCTGACCCTCGTCCTCCTTCTCCTCCTCCCCTCATTCGCTCCCTCCCTCCCTCCCTCCCTCCCTCCCTCGCTCCCTCACTCGCGCAGGTCTCCTCCTAATCCAAGTAGACATCCCCCTCCCGCAAACCGCCCTAAAAGAGCTCACAAAAACCTCCCTAGTCAACGGTTTCACCCTCCTCCTCTCTTGGTCCCCCCAAGAAGTTGCCCGTTACCTCGAACAGTACAAGATCTACGAGACCAAAGGTCCCGAGCTGATAAGGGAACGAAGAGGCGAGGATCATCTAGGAGCTATGACATCTTGCCTTACGAGCGTGCCAAGGATCAACCGGACTGATGTGAGGAATTTGGTGGCAAAGTTCGGGTCGTTGAGGAGGTTGAGTAGGGCTAGTGCTGGTGATTTGGCAGATATGAGTGGGTTTGGGGAGATTAAGGTGAGGTTGTTGACCGAGGCTTTTAGGACGCCGTTTAGAGTTGGGGGAGGGGGAGGGGCGTGGAGGGTTGCGAGACGAAGGCGAGAGGAAGGGAAGAAGAGGAGCGGGGTTGGGGATGGTGATGAGATGGATGATATCGAGGAGATTGAGGACGACGACGATGACGAAGATGGTGCAGAGATGATGAGGGGCCAGGGGACGCATGTCGCGGGAGTGGCTGGAGCGTTACAGACTGCGGGAGCGGACGCGGATGGGGAGGCGGGGAGGGATGGGAGTGGCGCATCGAAGCGTCGTCGTATCGAGCTGCGCGTTGACGAGGAGGAGGAGCGGGACGCGGGCAATGGGGTGGTCAATCCGAAGCCTCCTGCTCAAGGCGATGTCCGAGGCGAGGCGGAGGATCATCTCCCACTCGACAATCTCAACGACGCAGACGATCTTGCCGCTCTGGCAGCTGAGGAGGGGAATCTTGGGTCTGGCAGCGGGAGTGACCCAATCGAGCGCCAAGGTCATGGTGCGGCGCAAGACGACGACGGCAACGACGATGAGTTCGGCTCCGACCTGAACCTGGACGAGCTGACTGCCGAAGAGCGCGAGGAGTTGCGCAGGGCGATGAGGATGAGCATGGCTTGAGAGCGAGAAGAGGTGAAAAATACATGTTGTTACAAAAAAGTGGAGAGAAAGGCGAGGCGAGGCGAGGCGAGGCGTGGCGTGGCGTGACGTGAGGTGACGTGAGAGAGTAGGGCGCGGCTAGGGCTAGGGCGGCATACTCCTCAGCTGGACGACGAGATCGTGTTGCTCGCGTACGGCGGCCACTTGCGAGGGGAGGCTCTGTGTACGGCAGGGAAGGAGGGATGGGGAACGGCGTTGTTCGTGTTGTTGGTCAGCGTTCTTCGCTCCTCTCTCTTGCTCTCCACCTATCCAACTCGCTCCACTCACCTCAGCAAGCAAATCCGCCTGTTCCAAACTGCGCTGCAATGTTTGCCCCACCTCTTCCCTTCTTTCCAAGTCCACCACCATTCCCTTGTCCTCTTCCGCATCCTGAAACCCAGCCTTTCTCTGCCTCTGCCTCCCTTCATCCTCCCTCTCCCTCAACGAGTCCACAACCTCCTCCCTAGCCCTAAGCGCCTCAGCTCGTCGCGTTGGCAGCTCTCGACGGGAGAGGACGGCGCTCTCCGTTAGCTCGTCGACGGTGCGTGTTAGGTTTGTGAGGCGAGTGAGGAGCTGGTGATCCAGAGGGGCGAGGGCTGTGCGCGTGCCAAGAAGTGAGAGGGGGGAGGGAGGGGATTGCTTAGCACAGCGTTGCAAGATGGGGGACGCGTCGGGATACTGGATTCACTCACCTTGCTCCTTCTCCTCCCACTCCCTCCAACTCACCCCCTCTACACTTAAATTCCCCCGCTTCAACCTCTCCCCCGCCTGTTCAACCCATTGCGCCAATACGCGACGACAGACTGCCTCCTCTTCTTCGCCTGTTAGGCCATCCCTTTCTAGCTGTTGGGGCAGGAGGGACGAGGAGGAATGACTGAGCAGGGTGGTGAGGACGTGGGAGAGGGAGGAAGGGGTGGGAAGGTCCAGCCGGGGAAAGGAGGCGGGCATGGTGCGTCGTGATGATGATGATGTGTGTGGAGAGGGATGGGTGGTGATGGTGATGATAAGGAGGGAAAGAGAGGAACGAGCGCATCGGACTGAGAATCAACACTTCACGCCAGGCCGGCAGGGCGGGACGCGGAAGCGCAGGCCGAGGGAGGCGAAGGGACGCGACTGGCGTGGCCTGTCTCGAATGCAAAAGGGAACTGGCCAGCCAGATCCCACTCTGAGCTTGAGCTGCCAAGGAATGATTTTGGTGGAAGCAAAGGGATTCGAGGGTGTGGGCACCGGCTCGACGGAGACGGAGGAGAGAGGAGTGGGATGGGGTGGGTAGTGGCAGCGGCAGCGGCAAGGGCGCCTCGTGTGGCTCATCCACCCTTTCCCGGCTGCTGAGTCATGTAAAAGGATAGTATGTTGCCATTCAGGCGTAAATGCTGGCTCATCTGCTCGTCCTCCAGCTGTGCATGCGGTTGCGATTGCGATTGCGATTACGGCCCCCTTGGGATGGACCCGGCAAGGCAAAGTCGCCTTGGCTCGCCTTGCATCCTTCCGCCCCCCGCACCGCCTGCCGCCTGGTGCCCGCCCTGCCGCTCCGACGCCTCGCATCTTTTGTCTTGCCAACCATCACCACGCTCCACGCTCCACACTCCACTCCACGCACTACGGCGTGATGGCCAAGCGACTTCTTCTTCTCCTCCTCCTCGCTGGGACAGCCCTGGCAGTAGGAACAGGAATAGTAGGAGCGGCTCCTCCTCAGTCTCCTCAACAGTCACGTCGTCATCAGCAGCAGCAGCAGATCCCCTTCTTGTCGTCTTATGACTCACCGGGAGTAAAGACACCCGCTCCAGCGCTGCATCGTGTATGCATCCCGTCCTCGCACCACCACGAGGAAGAATGGACCCGCGTCCTCTCCTCCCTCGCCAGCCTACAGGCACGATACCCCCGCTACGAGCTCGACATGTGGACCGATGCGCCTCGCCCTCGCCTCCGCCCGCGTTCGAGCTCCAACTCCACCCTGTACGGGCAAAGCAGCGAGGAGCGATCCTGTCTGGATTTCACCTATCCGGACGAGCAGGGCGCTATCAAGGTGTTGGACGAGGCGCTCAGCGAGAAGCGGGCGGGTATGGGCATGGAGTGGGAGGTATTGGCGGATAGCGCTCAATTGGCTGATAGGGTGGAGAGGGACAAAGAGGGCGGCGTCAATACCCCTGCCGAGGGTGCTGGGATGGGTGGGACGACGAGGGGAGTTGAGGACCATTTTCACAACGGGTACCATAATCTTGCGAAGTGAGCCCCAGCACAGCATAGCGCAGCCGGCCGCTATTCTCCTCCCTCTCTTCCTCGCTCACTCACTCACTCACATCCCCCGCCCCGCCCCCCTCGTCGTACTCGCGCTCGCCCAGCATAACCGCCTGGCTCTCATGGCAAGTCTTCCAGAACCCCTCCCTTGCCGAGCTGGTCGAGCTGGGCACCACGTACCAGGAGAAGGTGATTCAAGGGATCCGCATCGGGCGTGACGCCGGGCGTGGGAAACGCGAAGTAGTCATTGTGGGAGGGGCACATGGTCGAGAGGTACGTTGGCGTGATGTCAGGTTGTGTGATGCCAAGCAAAGGAATGGGGAAAAGCTGACGACTCTCCTCCTCCTCCTCCTGTAGTGGATCACAACTTCCACCTGCCTCTACCTCATCTCTCACCTCCTCTCTGCCTCCCCCTCCACGCCAGGCTCGGCCTCTCACCTCGACAAATTCTCCTTCCTAATCATCCCAGTCCTCAACCCAGACGGGTACGAACACACCTGGGGTCGCGGGTCGGATCGATTTTGGCGCAAAAACCTCCAACCGACAGGTTCGCACGATTGGCTAGGTAGGGAGTGCAAGGGGTTGGACGTAAGTCGCAATTTCCCTGTGCATTTCTCCGCCTCCTCGTCGCTCACGGGATCAGGATGTGATTCCACCTACCCGGGACAAGAAGCCTTGAGTAGTTCTGAGGCTCGGGCTCTTGCTTCTTACCTTTCGAGGAGCGGGGAGGAGGGCGAGGAGGTGCTGAGCTTTATTGACTTGCATAGCTACGGGCAGCTCATCCTCTACCCTTGGTTGAGCTGTGCCTCCGCTTCATCCGACGGCTACGCCAGCGACAACGCCACCGCTGCTACCACCACCACGGCGCCTCCCATCCCCGACGAGGAGGACATGGCCGAGCTGACCCTCGGAGCTGCGCGTGCCGCCAAGCTTGTGCACAACAAGGTCTACAGGGCCGGGAGGGGTTGTGAGGTCATGTACAGTCAGGAGGGGAGTGCGGTTGATTTCGCCTATACTGCGCGGCGAGGGTCTGCGCAAGGAGGCGACGGTGGGGCGGGGATCAAGTGGAGTTTCGAGGTAGAGCTGAGGGATGAGGGGTCTTGGGGGTTCTTACTGCCTCCTGGCCAGGTGAGGGATACAGGAGAGGAGATGGCTGCTTTGTTGGATTATTTGCTGGCTTTTGTGGCGGGAAAGGAGAGGTTGTAGCTGTGTGAAATGGGCTGGGGCTGTCATTGTAATTGTATGCCATGCGTGTGATCAAAGTGTGATTGAGGGATGTGACGGGCGGGCGTGCAGAGGGCACCCGTATTCGGCTGCCGGGCGTTGCGTTGCGTCGCGTTGCTATCTGCGCTTGGCCCTGCACCCTGCGCCGGCAATGACGTATAGATCAGTCGCGTGGCAGCTCTGCTCTTCTCCACCCAACACGCACAACGGAGCGCAGCGCCCACACCAAAGATGGCATCGTGGACTTTCTCCTCTCCGCAACACCACTATTTCTGATCTCGACACACCATGCTCACCCCAACCCTCCGCCTCCCGGCCATGACCATCAGGACCACCCCATCGCTGCGCCTCATGTCAACAACAAGCGCCCTCCGCGCGCAGGGCAAGGCACCCAAGCCCCCGCTCCAAGAGACGCGTACGGGGCCAATGAGCGAAAAGGACTTGCCTAACCATCCCGGGTACACGAGCTACGAGCAGGAGGCCACCTCTGCTCATCCGAAGGATATGAAGACTCCCAGTGGGGGAAGCGCGCCGAATAGGTAAGTCACGCTGCGGCTCCACTCCCGACCGCAATCCCACAATCCGGCTCACCTCCTTACCTGCAACCCTCGCCCTCGCTCGCCCTCGCTCGCAGCACGACGCCCAACGCCTCGACTCAAGCGGATCCCCCGCACCCTGCGTTGGAGAAGATGGTACACGGTGCGGAGCGTGAAGGATCTGATGCGACTGGACCGGAGGAGCGTACGCAGAAGGTGTGGGCCGCGAACGCGAGGGCTGCAGAGTTCAACCGCGAGGAGGGAAGACGTAACCCTGTTCTTGACGGAGGATCGCACGAAGGTGGTCTGCGAGAAGATGGAAAGGGTAGCAAGACGTAGAGAGGGCGGTACGGGTAGGGGACAATGGTAAACCGACCTGGCGCCCTTCTGCGAGAGACTGGACGTCTGGCAAATGCGAAGCACTTCGCGTTGTACGTCTGCAAGACACGATGACTCAATGATCATCGCTATGAAGTCGAGCTCAGATGGAAGTGCGAAGTTGACGCAGACGGCGTGGGGCCCTCGAGACTCAGGGCTGCGGGCCAGCGAGCCAGTGATTCGAGCGTCGGCTGGGCACCAGTGTCCCACGCTCTCCGACGCTTCGTCTCTTCTGCTCCTCAACAACGGCAGCGAGAGCAGACCCTTCAGACCGAGGAATTGACAGTCTGATGATTGCTTAGCGGGAACCAAAGTAGGCGCGTAAGGCGTGCAAAGGGTCAAGTACAGAACAGAAAGAGAGACAACAATGCAATTGTGGATCTCGCGTTCAGGATAGGTCCGACGAGGGGGCAGATGGCTTCGAGGCGCCCTTGCCTGGTGAGGGAAGCTCTCTCCCCATGCATGGCCTGCCTTGTAACGCGAGCGTGATGCTCTGCCTTCTCGAGTGCGACTCTGGCTGCATCGACAACCTCTGCACGGGCACCACTGATGGTGGCGGTCGAGAGAGTGAGCTGACAGTCCATGACCTGGGCCATCGCCGACACGTTGAGGGGAGAGCAGGCTCTTGTAGCGGTCGCTGGCAACGCCAAGGGCGCTCTGCGTCTCCTCATAGCCATCGTTGCCGGTGGCGCGGTTGCCGTTAATGCCGGTCACACCGGCGAGCTGAGGCAATCCGTACGCAGCGCGGGCAGCAAGCATCTTGCTGTCGAATTGGTACGCGCCGAAGAGACGGAGGATGAGCGACTCCCAGACGGACAAGATGTCGCTGATTGCCTTTGGGTCAGCGCTGTCGACGAAAAGGAATGGCAGCATGATGTTCTCCTCGTTCTGGCCAGCTTCCCGGTAGTGCACTGGCGGTCGCTCCAAGTCGCTGAGGCGGTACGCTGCCTGCGTTGCCTCGTGCTGTGCGTACCGTCGGGGGCCATGTATTGTCCTGCCGCCGTAGATGGTGCGCCAAGCGCTCTCACGGATGCCGACGCGGCCGTAAATGATGTTTTTGAGGTACTAGGGAGGCAAGCCGGTGCCGCCGTTGACAATGGCGGCGACGTGGCCGCTGAGCGAAGCGGCGGCTTCCATGCTCTGCCAGAAAGCACCAGTTGGCGTTTCGCTGCTGGAGTCGACGTGACGCAGGAAGGCTTCGAGGGGCGGGAGGAGATTAACCAGCTTGCTCTTGAGGCATTTGGCGATGCGCTGCCTGTCGTTGACCATCCACGAGGGAGGCGGCACATTGAAGTCAACCTTGCCTGTGTGGATAGAAGGGGAAACGTCTGATCAGCAGCCGCTCACCTGCGTCCACGGAGCATTCGCCCTACTCACGATCGATCCAGTCGAGGAACAAGCGCTTGGTAGCCTCAAAGGAGCCAAGACCCTGAGGTCGGGGGCGCGAAGCCGGTTTGCTCTTGAGGTCGTAATGGCGTGCGACATTAGACCCAAGGTAGTAACGACTTCCCTCAGCGACGACGCACGGGCAATGCTCTCCGTCGAACTTCTTTGTTGCGGGCGCGTTGACGTCTTTGCCCTCGCCATTCCCGTTGACGAGCTGCTTGACATTCTGCTCACTGCCGTCGAGACTCTCG
This sequence comes from Jaminaea rosea, assembly GCF_003144245.1. Classification (NCBI taxonomy): domain Eukaryota; kingdom Fungi; phylum Basidiomycota; class Exobasidiomycetes; order Microstromatales; genus Jaminaea; species Jaminaea rosea. Next base: position 452,938 of record NW_020289989.1, on the reverse strand, counting down.
GTGGTCTCTCGAAGGACCTTCTGGAGCTCGGCCAGCTCAGGAAGCTCGGTGAGGTGACACTACAGGCTTTCGAGGATGTCGGAGCGCGAGCAGTCCTGGATGCCGTAGAGGAAGGCCTTCGTCTTGGCCTGTCCACCCTCTTCTTCGTCCTCGACGTCCTCGAGGGTTGTCTTCTTGGAGGTGCGACGTTGCTCCTTGGCCTTTGGCTTGGCTTTGACATTGCTCTGTGCGCGCTTGCGCTTCTTGCTGTTGTCCTTCGGCTTCGACGAGGTGTTAGAAGTGGCATCGTCGTCGCTGGGCAAAGCGTCCGATGCAGACTCGGCGTCAGAGGCTACGTAGTCGCTGTTGCTGTTGCTCACGGGCCTCGAGATACGCTTCACTTCGGACTGCGTCGTTCTGCCCGCATTGACCCACGCAGCCTCAAGACTTGACACTAGTTGCTTGACTCGATGTTGGAGAGGCTGTCCATGCATCCCAGCAGCGAACTTCTTCAGAGTGCTGGGGCGGGGGCTGTACAGATCCATCAGGTTGTCGACGTTGGCGGGCGGGGGGGAGAGAGGCGCAGCGACGAGGCGAGCCTTTAGCACGGGGGTCGGCGCCTGCGGCTCGTCGCTTACGAGACGCAGTAGCTCCTCGTCGAGCTCTACGAGCGAGCTGATGATCTTCGCGCACGACTTCTTGAGGCCCAGGTACCAGGTTTCCAGGGGGAGGATGCCTTCGAGGCAGCGGATTATCATTGGCCGCGCCTCTGCGTCGGGGCTCAGCTGTGCTCCGCCGATCCTCAGCAGGAATGTGACGAGCTCTGAGCCCTTTCGCCGTTGCGCGTATGCCGGCACTTTATCCGTGCATCCCGGCGACGCGTGCCCAGTGAGCCTCCCGCGTTCGTCGAGATGACGCAGCAAATCCAAGCTGCGAAAGACGACATTGCGAGCCTGGATGCATCTTCTCGCGGGAGGGATCTGTGGTGCGGGGAAGGCGGCTGTATCAGCGGCTGCGACTGCGTCGAGGTAGTGATCACCGCCCTCCTGGGCAGGGATTGGATGTATTCACCTTGTCATCTGGCGGACGCATCTCCAGCATTTCCCTGGTAAGGCCGGGAATGGCACCGAGGAGGGCCTTCGGCCACTCTTCCTCGTAGGACCCAGCCTTGAGTGCGTCTTTGAATGATTCTTGGTCCAGCTCGATTGGCTCAAGAATGGTGTGTCGTATCGCTATCCTAGTGATGGCGTGGTCGCTACCGTCGACTGTCCCTCTTCCGACGCACAAGGTACAGCAAAAGGGCAAAGCCGGTAGTAATTACGCTAAAGTTTCTCTCTCCACCGTCCAGAGCGACACTCCCGCACGTAAAGGCACTCGACGTGCAGACCGGGTGAAGCGTGCTGCTCGAACGTGCCAGGCCGGAGATGAGGTCGAGAGCGCTGCGCCGTGCTGCGTTGCCTTCTGCTGCGATGGCTCCCGTAGACCAGGCCTCTCGCTCCCTCATCCCTCGCGATGTATGCAGTTGTGCATGGCGGGTGAGATCCCTTTTGCCGCCGTAGGAGGAAGGTGTGGCAGTCTTCCGGAGTGGTAGGAAGGTGTCGAGCTCGTGGGTGAGGCCTATGTTGAGTGTCCCTCGCCTTCGATCAAGGTCAAGGAGGAAAGACGTGGCCAACCCTACCATACTTTGCGAGGTGAAGTTGTGCAAACTTGGTCGTCTAGAGGAAGCTGAAGTTCGCCCGCGAGACGTGTGCGACTGAAAGCGTCGGTAGAGAGCCTCGTTGCTTGCGTGAGTCGTTTTGAGGAAATTACGTGGTGGGAAGGTCGCTGCTACTAGCGGGCGATGTTAACGAGTGAGGTGAGGTGCTGAGCGCGACGTGCCGTGGCGAGGCGAGGCGTGGCGAGGAAGGAGGAATGCGTAGCAAGCTGGCTTTCAGTCTGAGAGAGGAGGGAGAAGGTAGTCTAGCTTCATCCACCCCTCCCTCCCCCCGTTTGGTTCTGAGAAGAGGAGGCTCTAGGGTTTGCGACGGGCAAGTGACTGGGTGGGTACGGAAAGGTTGGGTGTGGTGGAGCGGGGGAGAAGAGGAGGCGATGGATGGATGGATGGAGCGAAGCCAACTTGATTAGACCAACCAGGCGCAGCACAGCACAGCACAGCACAACAGCGATTGCTCTCAGGCGAGGCGGTCAGCGGCGAGCGACGGGTGCCTGAGAGGCGGCGGTGAGGGTGAGCCTCGGCGAGCAGGAGCGGATAGAGCGACGACGCGTCTCATCTGCTGTGGGGCCACGTGGTCCTGCTGTCGCCCAGCTTCAATCCATCCTTCTCGGCCCACCACGCCTCATAATGCTCACTCTCGCAGCGACTTCTTTTGAGCTTATGAGAATGTGTGTGTGTGTATTGCTGATACAAGAGAGGGTCAGAGCTGATGTCGAGAAGAAACAGGGCAGAGCCGCCTGCCTGCCTGGCTAAGGGGCCAGACGCTAGACGACGTCGTGGCCACTGTCGTCTACGAACGGGGCTTCTCCTTGATACCACGGAACAGGGCAATGAGACCAACGCCCGAGACCTTGACGACCTTGAAGCGAACACCGGGAATATCACCCTTGGCCTTACCCTGTGAGCGTCAAGCGGGAGCGGAGCGAGAACGGAGCGCGAAGAGGAGGGAGTAGGAAGAGCAGGAGCAAAGGAGAGGGTCAGCGAGCCGTTCGAGGAGATTTCGCCGCAGTGATGGTGGTGATGATACGCGCCTTTCGTCCGAAGCCAGAAATGAGAACTGAGGCAGTAACGATGAGAAGGAGGCGAAGGAAAGGGGTAGTAGGTCAGCACCCTGTCCTCACTTCATCGCCACAGCCGTCTCGCTGCCTCTCGTGCAGACCAGATGCCGTATGACTCCTCTCCCGCGCGCGCGCCCAACTCACCCTCATCGTTCTCATCGACCGAGTTGAGACAACCGTCCATGGGGACGAAGGCTGCTACCTTCTTACCATTCTTGATCAGCTGGACACGAACGGCCTTACGAATGGCAGAGTTGGGCTGCTTAGCCTCAACGCCAATCTTCTCGAGGACGATGCCCTTGGCTGTGAGTGAGCGGAGCGAGCGGAGCGAGAGGAGCGAGCGGAGCGAGCGGAGCGAGAGGAGCGAGCGGAGCGAGAGGAGCGAGAGGGAGATGGGTGGGTCAGCACAGACGACAAGTGAAGACACGGGGGCTCTGGGGGGGGAGACGACGTACCCTGCGAGGAACCACCGGTAGGGGAGGACTTGTAGAAATTACCGAGCTCACGCTTGTTGTAGTGAGCGTCGGCCCATCGGTTGTCGCGACGGATGGAGCGGAGCTTGCGTGCCGTGTTGAGTCCACGAGGCTTTCCCATTGTGGCTGGGCAGGGCGTAAGCAGGGGGAGAGAGTGGGGTTAGTTTGGGTGTTCGTGGTGGTGGGATGGAGGAAGGGGAGGAAGGAGGAGAGGTGGGAAGATGATGACGACGACGACGACGACGGCTGGCGTGGGTGGTGGTGGTTCACGTCTCCTCGAGGAGAAATTCGACTCCAGCTGAGACTCGCCCTCGTCTCTCCTGCTTTTCCGCAGCAGCAGCAGCAGCAGCAGCTATGTCGTCCCTCTGTAAGGGCAGCTGCCTCTTCCACTTCAGCCGCGTATGCTTCTCTTCCTCCTCGCCTCATGACATCCATGTCACCCCACTTTGTTCTCCCAACCAGACCCGCCACACTGCGGCGTGCCCCCATCGACGTAGCCTTCCATTTCTTCGCCAGTCGCAATGCCGTCGTCGTCGTCGTGTTGTCATCGTCATCATTCTCATCGTCCCCTCGACCCATGAGCATTCGCCATGACGATGCTCACCTACTAAAAGAAGAGGAGGAGGGAGGGGAGTGTGGTGGTGGTAGTGAGGAGAAAGGCAGAATTCGGTGCGTCGTCCCGTGGCTGCTTGCTTGCTTGCTTGGTGCCAGGCCCAGCCAATCGAGTCTTGCCTGCCTGCTCTCCGCCCCGCCTGCTTGCCTGCCTGCCTGCCAGCCCCGCCAGGCTCACTGACCTGAGCGTCCAAGCTTGGTCGAGGGAGCGGCAGGAAGGGGGGCAGCGCGCGCAGTCTCCCGCCAAAAAAAGGTCGGGACGGAACCTTTCGCTCTGCCCTGCCCGCGGCCATGCGACTGTGAGGGAGGGAGCGGGGCGGCAGGCGGAAGACTTGGTTGGATCGACTCGCTCGCCGCTCGCTGCGAAGTGCGAAGTCGGACTCGCCTGGCCTGACTCGACTTTGACCTTCGCCGCCTCCTCACCATCATCACCACCACCACCCCCTTTCCCCCTTCTTCCTCCTCATCAACAAGACACAATGGCAGACGCAGCACCCCGTGGACGTGGTGGATTCGGCCGTGATCGCGGTGGACGTGGACGTGGACGTCGTGGACCTCGTCGTGGTGGGAATGACGAGAAGCAAGAGTGGGGTGAGCATCGCCGAGACCGAGATGTGCCATTGTGATTTTGCCATGCGTGGTTACTGACTGACTCGCTCCTACGTCGACAGTCCCCGTCACCGCCGTCGGCCGTCTCGTCAAGGACGGAAAGGTCAAGAGCATCGAGGAGCTTTACTTGTGGGTGTCTCAGGCGCCTCAGCCCGCACTCCGATCACCTTGTATGCTGACCGATCGACATGCCATGTCCCTTCTCTGCGCAGGTTCTCGCTCCCCATCAAGGAGTACCAGGTCATCGACCTCCTCCTCCCCAAGCTCAAGGTGCGTTGCGCTTGCCCCACCTTCCATTCCCTCCCATCCCCTTTGCTCACTTCTTTCCCCCCTCCCACTCCTCGACTCGCAGGACGAAGTCATGAAGATCATGCCCGTCCAGAAGCAGACCCGTGCCGGTCAGCGTACCCGTTTCAAGGCCTTCGTCGCCGTGGGCGACTTCGATGGTCACCTGGGTCTGGGTGTCAAGTGCGCCAAGGAAGTCGCGACGGCCATCCGAGCGGCCATTATCCTCGCCAAGCTGAGCGTCATCCCCGTTCGTCGTGGTTACTGGGGTAACGCTCTCGGTGAGCCGCACACTGTGCCTATGAAGGTGCGTCGAGAGTCTCCAATGGCCAGGCTGTACCCACACGTCCTCTTTACTGACCATCCTCCTCACTCTCACACTCACACTCACCACTCGACAGGTGTCCGGCAAGACGGCCTCGGTCATGTGCAGGCTGGTCCCCGCCCCCCGCGGTACGGGCATCGTTGCCGCTCCCGCCTCGAAGCGTATGCTCCAGCTCGCCGGTATCCAGGACTGCTACACGCAGAGTCAAGGTAGCACCAGCACCATGGGCAACTTCATCAAGGTGAGTCAAACGATTGCGCTAGCCACAGAGCGGGGCGAAACATCGTCTGACACTACCACCTCCTCTCCTCCCTTGCTCGCCACCCACGCAGGCCACTTTCGAGGCCGTCTCCAAGACGTACGCCATCCTTACTCCCAACCTCTGGCCGGAGATCCCCGCCCCCCCTCACCTCTTTGTCGAGCACGCTGCTCACCTTCAGCGCGCCGGCAAGAAGACTGTCGCTTGAGCGCAGGGTCGCGTGTGGTCTCTCTCTCTCCTCTCTCTCTCCTCTCTCGTTCGTGTACACTGTTCCCCCTTCCCCATTCCCCCCACCTATACATTCGTCAAGTCGACGTCAAATGCGATGTTCGATGAGCACCAGCGTTTGCGAGTGTGTGCTCGTGCGTGTACCTGAGCGCGGGCATGATCGAGGGGCCGTAGAGTGAGGGCAATGGGAAAATGTGTCGAGGGCTATCACCTGCGTGTATGCGATGTGCGTAGCCCGTAGAACAAGGCAGGGCAGCAGGAGTGAAGAAGCTCTCAACCTTGGTCTCCCGTCCGCGACCGCCACGTGGTGTCCGCGTGTCTCCTGCAGGGCGGGGCCACTGCAATCCACAGTCCGAGGGCGACGACGGCGGCGGCGGAGGCGCAACAGCCGCCCGGTGCCAATCAACAAGGCGACGACGCTCAGCCCGCAACGCAGCAACACAACGCAACACAACACCTTCACACATTCTCCTTCCTCCTCCTCTCTCTCTCTCCCACAACAACGCAACCACCCATCACCCATCATGAGCGCTCAAATCCTCTCCACCATGATGACCCTCCCTCAAACCCTCAAGGGAATCTTCACAAAAGAGCGTCTCTCCTCCCTTCGACCCATCGGGGAATTCTTCGACTATCAACGAATCTCCCGCCCCCAAGACCTCAATGAAGCTACGCAGAGAATCACTTATAACACGCGACACTTTTCTGCAAATTACCTCGTACTCATCGGTCTACTGGCCGTCTATGGTTTGCTGACAAGCCCGCTACTGCTCGTGGCTATAGCCTTTTTGGTGGGGTCTTTTGCGGCCGTCAATCGTTTTGCGCCGGAACCGCTGCAGGTGGGGGAGCATGTGGTTACGCAGAAGAGTCTCTACACTGGTGTTGTGGTGGTGGGAGTCATATTGCTTTGGTTCGCAAGTCCTTTTGGTCTGTGAGTGCTGCGAGCGAGAGGGGGGAAGCGTGGCATGGGGAGCGGAAGGCGAGGGGGGAGCAGGTTTGAGCTGACATCCCGTCTTTATCTCGTTTCGCGCGCGCGCGCTCGCATCGCAGCCTCTTCTGGCTCATTGGAAGCTCAGCATTCCTCGTTCTCGGGCATGCGGCCTTCATTGGTACGTGCGACGCCCTGCGCTGCGGATGCGCTTCGATCGTGCTGACCTTCTTCCTCCCCTTCCCGCCTTCGCGCAAACAGAACCGCCAGTCAGCTCAGAGTACACGGGAGTCGAGACGGTATAGATCGAGAGGGGAGAGAGGGGGGGAGGTCCGGGGGGAGAATGCAACGAGGAGAACGCAACAAGGAGTTGGGCAACGATATACTGTGGTGAAGCCAGGAGGAGGGAGGAGCAGATTCGAGGGCCGGACGCCCATTGAGCCCAACATATGTCACGCACACGCACACGCACGCCTCGATTGATCGAAGCAAGCTTTTCATTCATCCCACACTCACTCGTGTCGCGATTCATTGACTCTCGACTGGTGGCTTCAATTCGCTTCGATTCGCTACGTATGTGTTGTGATGATCTCGCTACACTTTTGCCCATCGCCCACCTCTCCCACAGCCTTTACGCCGCTCGATGCTCCCGGTCCCACTGCTCCTTATGCTTGGCATACTCGTCCTCACCTGCCCCTCCACCACCCACACCCAAGTTGGAAGGTCGCGCCTTCTTCACGCTGCCCGCCGAAGTAGAAGGACTCGCACCACCGCCCGACGAGCTCACCTTGCGCTTCATCGCACTTCCCGCGGCAGGCGCAGGCGCAGCAGCAGCGCCCTCTGCCTCCCTATTGATCCCATTCAACTTCTCGTAGATCCCCCTAATCTTACCTCCACGCACCCCATCCTTGCTAGGCCAGAAGAAGGTGACAAAATGCCACAAATGCCTCTCCAGCCTAGCTTTACGCTCCTCCTCTCCGCCGCGCGCCAACGGGTCCACAACCTCATCGATGCGCTGTCCAATGGCTGCCAAACACTCCTTGAGCGCGGCAAGCTTCGCGGGCCCTTTAAGGGACTCCGTATCGTTCTTGAGTCGCTTGAGCTGTTTCTTTGCTGGACGGAGGAGCTCCTTGCATTCACCCTCATCCATCGATTCGCCAGCACTGTCCGGATCTTCTGGCTCTGCTTCCTCTTCGTCCGACGAGCCGGAAGAGTAGTCGACGTCCGGTCGAACTCGTTTCGAGGGTGCAGGACTGGCCGTCGAGGGGCTGCGCTTCTTTGCCCTCTGGGCGGCGATTCGGCCAGCGGAGGAATTGGCTGCTACCGAGCGTGAAGGGCCCGCTTCGCCATTGCCCGCCGCATCGGCGTCGTTTGCCGCCTTCTTCTCGGGGTGCTTCCACTCGTCGAGGCACACAAGCAGGTAGTCGACGCGTCGCACAAGGTGAACGGCGTTGGGGATAGGCTTGGCCGCCTTGTTCGTCGCCGACCCCGCAGGGGGGCGCTTACGCCTCTGTTTCACCACCTGCCCATTCTCGTCGATCGTCGTAGGTGGAGGGCTGCGGTTCGCCAGGGCCTCGGCAGTCTGGGCTTGCTTGCCCTCTTCGAGGAAGAACTTGCCCGCGAACTGGAGGCGGGCGTCTGCTTCAATTTGCTCCCATTCTCCCAAGCCGTACAGGTAGACGCCGATGAGGAGGCGAACGTCGTCGTCCGTTGTCCAGTCGCAATGCCAGCCTAGGGTGCCTTTGGTCTCAAAGGGGATTTGGAAGTCAAAGGGGTCGGCGAGGGAGCGCATGTGCTCGACGAGGAGTCGGAGATTGTAATGACGATGCACGATGCTGGCGGGGCGACGAAAGGAGGGGAGAATGGTCAGCGTCACCGTGCCATTCTGCCGCGCTACGCCCGCCACTCACGTCTCTGCATTCAACCCCTTAATCTCCCTGCAATTGACAAGCACAGCCTTCTGCCTCCACGTGATAATCTCCTCTCCCCTCTCGATCCTGCCCCTAATGAACTCCTTGTGATCACTGATGGCCTTCTCGCTCAATTCGATGAGCTCATCCGACGCTTGAAGCAGGACGGCCCGGTTCTTGCGCTCTAGCTTCGTCTCGGCCACGATCTCCTCGTAGCGACAGCGCAAGTCTCCCCAACGCTGGATACTGCGGAAGAGGACGCGCAGGTCGCGCTCTGAGAGGGTGGCAGAGCGTTGCGCACTCGAACTCGCCGACCCACCACCACCACCGCTCTTCCTCTTGGACGACGACCCGCCAGCTTTGCCACCACCACCGTCCTCCCCATCACTCGGATCGCTCCCCGCGTCACCACCCGCTCCTCCCTTGCCGTTCGAAGCAAGCTTGTACGCATCAGCCGATACCTGCGCAGCCTTGCGTCGCGAATTTTGCGCCGCCAACGCATCCAGCACGGCCTGCTCCTGCGCGGCTGCCTCCTCTTGCTTAATGCGGGCAATCTCCTCCGGCCCCATGATATCGTCCCAGCTCATATCGTCGGCTTTGAAGTCCTGCACCTTCGCAAACTGCTTGAGGAAGTCTTCGCCACCCGATGCCGCGCCCACGCTGTCTCCCTGCGTCTCGTGTGCTTCGGCGTCCGCGAGAAGGGCGTCGATGTCCAGTCGCTCGAGCTTCTCCTGCTGCTGCTCCTCCCCCTCGGCACCCGAGGCGCCCTTGGTGAACATGCTCTTGGCCCCGAACTTGAGCGCAGCCTCGAGATCCTCCTTGCTTGGCCCCTGACCCGGCTTTTCCTTGCCACCGCGCGCATCCTTGGGGGCAAAGTTGGTACCGGACGTGTCCATCTGGTGGATGATGGCGTACTCGAGGACCATCTTGCGCTTGGCGCGCTCAATCACGTCCTCCTCGACCGTGTCCTTGGTGAGGAGGCGATACACGTTGACATGACGTTTCGAGTTGAGTCGATGGGCGCGGGCCATGGCCTGCAGGTCGTTCTGGGGATTCCAGTCAGAGTCGAAGATAATGACCGTATCCGCCGTCTCGAGGTTGATGCCCAGCCCTCCGGCGCGGGTGGACAGCAGAAAGGCAAAGTCAGGGGAACCCTCGGCATTGAAGCGCTCGATGGCTTTGCGACGATTGTCCGACGAGACCATACCGTCGAGTCGCTGGTGGATGTAACCCCTCATCCCCATGTAGTCGCTCAGCACGTCGAGCATGCGTACCATCTGTGAGAAGATGAGGACGCGATGCCCGTCCTTCTTGAGTCGCGTGAGCAGCTTATCGAGGAGGACCATCTTGCCGCTGTTCATGATGATGCCCTTCAAGACGTCGCTGCGATCCGTGTGAGCCGGCTCGGAGCCGTCGAAGAGGTACGGGTGATTGGACACCTTCTTGAGCTCAATGGCGATATTGAGCAAGCTTACTTGTGCGGCGCCTGCTGCGCTGAGCGTGGCATAGTTTCGGCTGAGGATGGCCTTGTACATCTTCTGTTGCATGGCGGACATTTCGACGCGGAGGATCTTCTCTGTCTTGCCAGGGAGCTCTTTGATGACCTGCGCGCGTGAGTGGAGAGGCGTTGGGAGGTAAGTCAGCTTGGTCCTGGGGCGGCCTCTGCTCGCCTGGCCTCCTGAGGCGCCCTACTCACGTCCTTCTTCAAGCGCCTGATCATGACATTGTCCAGCTTCTTGTGCAGCGCAGCAACCGCCTCAGGATCCGCCGTCGTGACATCAAAGTCCACATCGAGCGAGAACTGGTCTGGCCTCAAGAAGTGCATGAGCGCCATGAGCTCCTTGACGTTATTCTGCAGCGGCGTGCCCGTGATGAGCAGCTTGCCCGCGACGTGGAATCCCATCAAAACCTCGTACAGCTGCGCCTGTGAATTCTTCAGACGGTGCGCCTCATCCACGGCGAGGAACTGCCACTTGATGGCCTGCAGCGCGTCTGCATCCTTGAGGATGTACTCGTACGTGGTGACCAACACGTTGAACTTGAGCTTCTTGGGAGAGCCGAACTCGTAGTCCCTGATCATGGCGCGCGCCTCGGTATTGCCGATGTAGCTTACCACGTTGAGGTCCGGTGCCCAGTTCTCGAACTGCTCGATCCAAGCAGGCAATGTAGAGAGAGGCACAACGACGAGGTGCGGACCGTACTGGTGCATCGAGTGGACGAGGTACGAGATGAAGCTCACGCTCTGCACCGTTTTGCCCAGTCCCATTTCGTCGGCCAGAATGCCCGACTCGCCCTGCGACCATAGGTAGGCGAGCCAGTTGAGCCCAGTGAGCTGGAACTCCTTGAGCGTGCCGCCCCCTTCGGTGAGGTACTTGGGCTGCTCGCTCATGCGTACATACTTGGGGCGATTGTGCCCGTAGTTTTGGCTTCGCGGCGGCTGGAGCAGCGACTTGGCTCGGTCGATGTGGGCCTGGATGGCGGGCTTGGCTATCTTGCTGATCTCGTCTTCGGCCTCCCATGTGCACTCGGCGTAGCTGAGACCCTTCCACTTGCAGAGGTACGCCAGGTGGCTGTACGGGTGGTCGTTGGTGGGCGGGTTGTCCCGCTGGGCGACGATGCGTTCGACAACTTTGTACGATTCGAGGGCCTCCTTGATGCGCTCCTCGTCGACGCGGATGGCTTCAATATCTTCGCGAGTGGTGCGCGGGTCGTTGAGGAGGGCGTGAGCCGGTTGCCAGACGTTGCGAATGTAGTTCTCGACGCGCTTCGAGCCCTTGCAGTCTTTGAGGAATGACCAAAGCTCCGAGGTGTTGTGAAGGTGCGAGTAGCCTGGTGTGGCGCGAGGCGATCAAGAGGCAGGTCAGCGTGAATTCTACCAGCCATACTGCCATCACAGTCTCGCCCGCTCACCCTTCCACTTGATGATGAACCTCAGATTCTCCTTTGGCTTCTCCTCCTCGCCCTCCGGCTTCTCCTCATCAACTTCATGCCCGCACACCTGCTCAATAGTCGTGTCATCATCCTCAGCAGCCGCCTCGCCACCTCCGCCGCCACCCGCATAGTCAAGTCGATCCTCAAACGGATCGCTGTCCTCCTCAAGGCCATACTGCGCATCCTCCTTGTACGTAACCTTCTTGCCCGTTCTGCTCGAGATGCGACTGGCATCAAACCCGTCGTCCGAAGGAGGGGAAGCCTTGCTACGACGAGCTGCTGGAGCGCTGGATGAGCCAGCTCGGGCACTTGATCCTGGTGCTGCGCGCTTCTTGTTCTGTTTTGCCTGACGGGCCTTTTTACGGGAGAGCTTGAGGGCCTTACGCTCACGAGCATTGGTGGCGAAGTCGTCGTCCCCTTCGATCTCGTCGTCGTCGTCTACGTCCATGCCGTCGGCTGAGCCGTCTGAACCGTCTGAATCGGCCTCGGAGAGCTCCGAGGTTTGGGGGGTGGAGCGCGACGAGATGGCCGATACTGGGCGTGGAGGGGGCGAAAGGTGTTGTTTAGTGACGGGCCGTTACCCATAGCTCGTGTGCTCAGCGCAATTTGCTCACCTCGTCCCTTGATCTTGATGCGCGTGGCCTGACGAGGTCCAGGCGACTCGTCTTCATCATCTCCATCGCTATCCTCAGCTCCTGCATCGAGGTACTGGTGTGCGAGGGATGGGTGGTAGTGGTCAGCGCGCGCGAGATAGAGGCTCACCACCACCCTCGTGCTTCACGCCTACTCACGCTCTTCTTGGGTGCTCGTCCCTGAACCGCGATGACAAACGCGAACAATGGCGCGACGCGGCAGCAAATGGGAGTCCAGAGGGCGAGCGAGGAGCGGGAGAGCGGGGAGAGCGGAGGAGCGGCCGGAGGTAAGGGTCAGTCAGTATATGCTCCGTTTTCACCAGCGTCTTTTGCTCGCCCGTACACTCACGGAGCGACGCAGACCATAAAGGTCAGGGTTAGCCTCAGCCTCATCGAATGGCTTGGCCTTGGGCGCGCGAGAAGACGTGCTGGGCGAGCCGCCTGGCGAAGTGGCTGCCGCCGCACCCGCTGCTGCCTCTATGCCGTGCCCGTTGGACGATGACGAGGGGGCTGCTGCTGCTTGTTCGGGCTCGGACTTGATGCCAGCTTCGGTAGGCTTGACATTGACGCTATGGCTGTCCGAAGGTTGCGCCTTGATGGTGCTTGTGGCAGCCACGTCGGCCGCGCTGCCGCTGCCGCTGCCGTTGGGCTGAGCCTCGAGGGCCGGCTTGATGTCGCTCGACGTTGCGCTGTCCTGTGGTTCAGCCGGCTTGATAGCCTCGATGGGTGGCTTCACGTGCTGCGACGGAGCTGCCTCTGCACTGTCAGTGGGCGCGATAGGTGCGGGCTGAGCAGCGGGTGGGACTGCTATGCCAGACGACGATGATGATGGTGCGGGGGCGGGCGCTGATGGCATTGAGCCAAGAGCCTGCCCGCCATTGCTGGACTGCTGCTGATCACCACCCTCCATTGCCTGATGCTCTCCTGTCGTAGTGCGAGTAACGCTGCGCTACTCCGATGATGATGATGATGATAGGAGGGAGGGACGAGATTGGTGATGATGAGAAGGAGTGAACGCCGTCGAGTAATGTGCGCGGAACGCGAATGAAGATAGCGTCGAGCGACTTTTGACTAGCTCGCGAGCGACACTTGCGCGCGCGCTATCAAGAGCGATTTGTCGTGATGATGAGCGTGGTAGCGATCAAAGGACTGGGCTTGCCTCGATGCGCGCTGCCCGCTGCTCGCCGTCGTCGTCGTCGTCGTCTTCTGCTCGTCGTCACCTCTGTCTGGTGCCGCCGCCGCCGTCGCCGCCCGCGCCCACCTCCCTGTGCCTCTGACGGCGAGCAGAGCAGCCCAGCCAGCCAGCAGCCCACATCGCCTCCGAGAGAGTCAGTCGTGGCCAGCCACACACATGCACGAGTCGGGTTCGCCGCCGAGACCAGACTGAGAAGAGACAACGGCAATGGCATTGGCAACAAGGAGAGTAGAGAGAGAGGGGATGACAAGAGGGACGCACAGTTGATGACGACGAGATTCGCGATGAGCGAGGAGATGGATGCAATGGGGACCATGATCGAGCGTAGAGCGACTCGATGAGACCGCTCGACTTGACCAGCTAAAAGCGCTCTATCACGCTAATTCTCATAGGCTGATCATCATCGCAGCACAGAGAGCACGACAATGATGATCAACTTACGCATATACGCGACAGCGTTGACGAGGATGAGAGCTCGGAGGGGAGCCCGCACCAATGCTGCGAGACACTGTGAGAGCTCTCAGCCCTCCTGCTAAGCCGCTCATACACGTCTGCCATCCTATTCACTCGTCTGAGCCATTCGGCAGCTCTCACCTCATCCTGAGCCCGTACGAAAGCGTAACCCAATCTAGTGGTAGCGCCGCCCGACCTTGATAGTGGCCCAGACAAGCCACGCAGCCACTGAGAAGCCTAGACCGTCGCTGCCAGATGTGGTGACTAGAGCCACGCCCTCGACTTCGAGGTGATGGTACTCTCTGATCGCCATTCACATTCTCGCTGCAATGACCGCAAACGATGAGGATGGGGTGGGAGGAGATGGGAGAGCGCGAGGCCGACGAGAGATGGACGGGAGCAAAAGGAGCGAGCTGGGCCAGCCAGACAGAGACACGGGCGGCGGGCGAGCGTGCAGAGGCAGAGGCAGAGCCCTGACGCGGGCCAAGGCGTGGGCGCGAACAAGCGGGGCGAACAGGAAAACACGTGGTTGGGGAAGGACGAGCGGAGGCGTGAGACGACGCCGTCTGCGTGACCATGGCGAGCGTGCGATGTGGTGGTGAGGAGAGCGACGCTGCTTCACCGAATGGGGATGGTGTCGCCCAAGATGGGTGGAAGACCACATATCTGTGTGACTAGGTGGCCCTGGCTCTGGCCCGCTGCTGATCTCTCGTGGTATCGCGGGCTGAGGCCCTCCGGGCCTGAAAGGTCAGGGTGGTAATGGTCTCACGAGGCCTCAAACAGCCCCGGCTAAGACTGAGAAGTGCCTCACCATGGCACGCTGGAATGCGAGGTTGCAGATCAAAGAGAGAGTGTGTGATTCGGGTTTCGTTCATTTGCTGCAGGCGGACTAAATCGGCAATGCTCCTACGGGATTGAGCAGTCGAGCACCAATCGCAAAAAATGTTCACGGTGAACAAAGCACCAAAGCAAGCAACCCAGATCAATGGAGAAGGAAGCATGTGTAGTTGAGGTGGCTCCGTGAGCAATGCAATGAGTTTAGATGCTGCTTCACCGTGACCTCTCGGGCAATAGCACGTCTGTTCAACAGTTTGGGGCGTAAGCCTGAGCGCTCCAACTCAATTCCATCGTCAAGACTTTCGCAACGAAAGTCTCCCACATAAGATCAACCCATTCGAACCATAGACCCTTGAAGAGCCGCTTTCCTTGCTGCTGGTGCTGTGGGCGTCGACAAGCTCTGCATGTCTTGCTCCCTCATCATCTGGCGACTACTAAGCATCACATGATGATGACCGTGACGCCCGCTCCCAGCTTAGCGGAACGGAATCGTCTCCCCCACGCGTCCCAGGCGGACCTCTCACCGCTCCACGCCTTGTGTGGACCTTGGACTGGAGGGCGAAGCGGAGCGGCTTTCCGTCTCATCTCGTCTCGCCTGGCCTGGCTTCCGCGGCTCTCATTCTTCCCAACAGGCATCATCCAACAGCGACTGCAACGACCAGGTCAAGGACAAGGATGGCATCACAGATGTAAGCTCCTCAGCCCTTGGCATCGAATCCTCGAATTACGCAGCCAACCATGCGACCTTGATTTGACACCCGCACCCTGCCCGCCCTCCCCCTCGCACGCAGCCTTCCCCTCGAACTGGTAGACAGGTGCATCGGCTCCCCCATCTGGGTGGTAATGAAGGCGTCAAGTCGGGAGTTCACGGGCACTCTGGTCGGGTTCGATGATTTCGTTAGTGAGTAGGAGGCGCGCGCGCATTTCCAGGTGGACCGAGAGAAGAGAGAGAGAGAGAGCCAAGACTGACCTCGATGGGGCGTATCTCGTGCACGCGCACAGATATGGTGCTCAAGGATGTGACTGAATAGTGAGTGCGCTCTTCGAGGGAGCGATGGGATTGGTTTGAGGGGGAAGCGCGGCGGCTGACATGATATGACATCGCTACCCCTGGTGCAGCGAGATGACCCCGCAAGGACGCAAGGCGACCAAGCTGAAGGAGACGCTCCTCAACGGCAACCATATTGCGCTGGTGAGCATACGGCGATGCCCACGACGAGCTTCAACCGCTCGCCCTTTGCCGAACACCTACTGATCCCGTCTTCCTCGTCTCGCACACGCAACGCAGCTCATCCCCGGCGGAGAAGGACCGGAAGGCGCCTCATCATAGTCCTGTCACTCCTCCGCACTCTCACACGCCAGCAATGATATCAAGTATTCTCTCCTTCTATCGCATTGACGGCCCACGGACCACATTCACGCCCCACGCCCCACGCCCTACGCCCTACGCCTAGTCGAATGGCACCCTTCTAATCCCCTTGCTACCGGGCAAGGCCAACCCGCTCAACCCACTCCCTCCTCCCCCCTCCTTCTCCCTCTTCTCCCTCTCAGCCTGCGCAGCTCCAAATGCGCTCGGAATCGGTATACCACAGCAGTCCCCCCACCCAGCTGCTTGGCCTTGTCCCCCTCCCCCTTCTCCATCTGGTACCGCGTGAATATGCCCGTGAGCATCCACCGCAGCTTCGTGGTCCTCCTCCTCCTCCTCCTCTTCACCGGGCCCCGCCTCAGGGAAAGGCAACAGCGACCCAAAATAGATGTGTTGCGCAATCGGCAACTTGCTCAACACTTCAGCCCTATACATCTTTCCCATCCCTTCGTTGACCTTTGCCCACCCCCCTTTGACCCCACTGATATCATCCAACATAGGGCTATGCCAGCGTAGACTGGCCGTCTTGATCCCATTGATGAACTGGATACACGCCAAGTACATGTACTCCCCACTGAACTCATCGAGGATCTCAGCATCGTGAATCGATTTGGGTCTGAGGTGACGATGCGTGGAGAGTTGGGAAGATCCCCAAACGAAGGGAAGGAAATGATAGTCGTCTAAACCCCAAACTCCGTGACTTCCTGCAGGTTCGAGCCAGTAGGTGGATTGGATGAGACGCATTACACCGATGTATCGCCAGAAGAGGCGAAGAACCATTGCTGGTCCGTCGACGGGTAGGGTGAGGACGGAGAGACGGATAAGGCATAGTAGCCATAGGAGGAAGTTGAGTTCCATCCCACTACCGTAATCTATTCTTTCCCTGTTACCCCAAGACTCGTTGAAGTACACCGACACCTCCGTCACCGCTTCGGTAGGTAAGGCTGTAATCCTCTGGTGCCACTCGGAACTGTGATCCCTGAGCTTATCAGCAAAATCGCGAAAGGCTGGATTGCCGAAACGAGATGCTGCATTGGATACTGGCGGTGTTTCGTGGACTAGCTCTTCGACCGAGTCGAGGATCGAGAGGATCTGAGTCGTTGCATCGCTTATGTCGACTTGCTCGGTGAGCGTCTTGCCCTTTACTGCTTCGTTGAGTGCCATGACCAGACCCATTATGTCGCTGAAGGACTGTGAGGACTGGAAACGGGAGAGGGAACGAGGGGAGATGATGCGTTTTCGAGGGGCGATGAAGGTGTGGGCTGAGGGGGCTGAGGAGGAGGAGGAAGCGAGGGGGACGGGAGGGTCGTAATGAGGGAGAGGGGGCTGGGGGGTTCCTTGTTGGGCTTGCTGCTGTGCAGGAAGGGCGGCCTGAGTCGGTGGTGAAGTGGGGCCCGGTGCCTTGAGCTTCTCTGCCAGCAGGTTGCGAGCAGATTCTTGAGCGATCATGGTGGCGTTGGTGGTGGTCGTGATGATGGAAAGGAAGGCAGGCAAGATGTGGGGCCCTGGCTCAGCGCTCAGTGGACGAGAGCAACTTGAGTGGTCAAAGCGCCCGCCAAGGCCACTCCGCCACGCCACGCGAGACGCAGTCCACGGCGGCCTCAGACCAAAAATGTCTCGCTCGTCTCTGTCCGTCGTCTCGCGGGGCTAAGACGTGCAGCAGCGGCAGCAGCACGTTGATTGGTTCCTAGCTTCGCGCCCAATTCGATGGAGCCATCCGCTTCCCCATTGGAGATAGCATGGCGAGCTGCGAGGGCTCTCACGGACAAGGCAGCAGCGATTGAGGGACCGCAGCAGCAGCAGGAGCCCTCCGCTAGATCGCCCTCTTCATCTTCGACAAGCTCACCGCTGGACCGGGTGCTAAGCCAACGCCTAGCAGCTTGTGATGCACAGCTGAGCAGGTTGGGGATCAGCCTGCCATCTCGTCATCATGAACGCGACGACGTGCATGTAGCAACAGCTCGAGCTGCTCTCCTTTGCCTCGCACTGCTACAGCGCTATCTCCTAGCTCAAGAGGACGAAGCGACCACAAGCATAGGTGCGCGAAATCGCAAGACGTTGGATACGCTCTGCTCCCTCTCCTCGCAATGGGGCCTTGCCCCCGCCATTCTAACCTACGACGCTCACGCTCATTCGGAGCAGCAGCATGCATGCGGTCCCGCTTCCGCTCGTCTGGCAAGCCTCTTCTCCCTAGCAGTGGAACCCACGACATCCCTCTCCGGCGTGGTACCGCATCGCATCCTCTCCACTCCGCTGGGGCAAGACATCCTGGGAAGTGCGCTGCGCCTGACATTTGGACCCAAAACTAAGACGCCCGCTGCGACGTCAGCGAGTACTCTCCTCTCATCTTGGATGAAGGGACTCCCACCCTCCCTCCTCCTCCCGCTACTTAGCGCTCAACTATCCCGCCCCACCTCATCCGACGGACCTAGCATCCCCATCCCGCCCTTCGTCCGCTCTACAGCACGACGACTCCTCTCCGGCCAATTGTTGCGGCCAGGCGGGGCCATGGCACTCATCGCGGGTG
Source organism: Jaminaea rosea (assembly GCF_003144245.1). Lineage (NCBI taxonomy): Eukaryota > Fungi > Basidiomycota > Exobasidiomycetes > Microstromatales > Jaminaea > Jaminaea rosea. The sequence continues at coordinate 434,617 of NW_020289989.1, read as the reverse complement.
TGGTGGGACAGACGGATGGGGCCGGGGCTACATTGGACGGGAGGGCGCTGGATACTTTGGCCGACCTGATCCTCACGCCTCCTATGGGGTTCGAGAGGTTAAAATACCTGAAAGAGCATGCCTTGGCTGCACTGCTGCCTTTAGTCACTGGTGGAGAAGGAGGACGAAGTGCGGGAGGCGCCACACACCCCGGATACGCAAGTGCTGCGGCGTACGTGCTTGCGAGGTTCCAACTGAAAGGGAAAGAAGAGGAGACCTCCCTATTGACCGAACAGCTACATTCGATCATCTGGGAGCCAATCGCTCGCTCAGGTCCTCCCCTATCCTCTCTAGGTGGCCATTCAATCATCCTCACTGCGGGAAAGGACATACATGCCGCCCTCGATACGCTGGAGCTCCTCAGCCTCTCCTCCCCGCCAGGAGGATCAGGATGGGCCGCTTACCTGCTCAATCCCGTCGTTGATCGGCTTGTCTTACTCGCTGAGCTGCCGCAGAAGGCCAGGCGGGGCATCGCGGAGATCAAGGGCAAGGGCAAAGCGAGGAATGACGGCGTACAAGAAGTGGCGGGGCAGGCTGAACGACTCCTCGCAACTTGGATGCGGGTAGTAGGAGAAGAGGAGGCGCTAAGCTTTGTAAGGCGGCTGTCTCCGAGGGCAGACCGGCGTGACGAGGAGGGGGAGAAAGCAAGAGCCTACTTCGATGTAGACCACGAGGAGGAAGTGGTACTGCGTTGGGGTGTCCCTCCTACAACACCTGCCCAAACAGTCCCGCCCGATCTCCTCGCTGGTTTATCCACTGGCCTCAAAGGCGAAGGAGTCGGTGACGACGATGACGATGCACAGATGCAAGCTCAGCTGCGCATCCTCCACCAGACACTAGGAAGCTCAAGCAATTCCTCCTCCTCGGCAATATCCCCGACTCTGATCACCCGCCTCCTCTCCCAGTCCAACCGACGGGATATAGCCTCCCTCCTCCTCCCTGAACTGCTGGAACGCTTCCTCTCTCTCAAGCGACTACAACGACTCGACAACCACCATAGAGATGGAGGCGTGGAGGATGTGGACGTGAGCGTGCACTCGGGAGCGCCACAGCGTCTCTTCTGGTATCTCGAGGCAGTAGTCAGCTTAGTGGACACGTTCGGCGAGGACTTGGTTAGGCATGACATGAGGCAGGCACTGCAATTTGCGCATTACTGTCTGGGCGGGGATGCCCCGCCGACGAGGCAGCTGCGATCAGCAGAGCAGCGTGAGGCTGGTGAGGAAGAGGAGGAGGAGGAGCAGCAGCAGCAGCATGGTGACGGAGGGGCGATTCCCCTCATCAAGCCCCTCAACGAGAAAGGCTCGTCAAGGGGCATTCTTCATGAATTGCGGAATCTCTCCCTCGACTCTTCCAATACGTCGTTACACGAACACCTACAGGGTGCAGGGGGAGACGAGAGTCAAGAAGAAGACGAAGAACCTCTCGACCCTGGCCTTACGCGTATGGCTGTTGAGCTCTTGCTGAGCACACTGGAAGCTCACACGGACTTGACGCCTCAAGGTAATGCGTTGCTCGGTCTGATTGACCGTACCCTCACATCTCGACGCTTCGATCTCGACGCCATTGATTCCCTCGAGGACGCTGACGCTGAGCTATCCGAAGTGATCAAGGAAGCTCGCCTGGTCCTCCTCGCCCGTCGGCAGGCAGGCGTAGGGAAAAAGGAGAAGGAGGAGCCCGAGAGGATCGAGACTATAGGGAGCCGAGCGCGCAGAGAGGTACAGGAGAAGTACAGAGAGGCCCTCTCGGCTTTGCAGGACCCGATCATCCCCGTACGGGCACACGGGATCGTCCTACTCAAGGAGCTCGCCGCTGAACTACAAGCCGCGTCACGTTCTAAGGACAAGATGATGCTCGCCCAGGAGGATGAAGAGAGGCAAGCGCGATTAGGTGCGATTGAAGGCCTGCTCGACAAGACGGACTTGATCGCTCTGCTACTCCAGGCACTGGCCGACGACGAGTCCTACCTGTACCTCCACGCCGTCCAGGCCTTGAAGGACGTGGCGCTCCGTGGCGATTCTCGTCTCACAACCCTTGTAAGGATGTACATCGACGCTCCGGCTTCGACCTCCAACGGGTGCGCGCCCACGCCGACGTCCTCGCAGACAAAGCTAAGCGTGACCGTCCGGCTGCGGTTGGGCGAAGTGCTTCTGCACACCATCCAGTCCCTAGGCGAGGCAGGGGCAAGGTATTCCCCCTTGTTCCTCCCCTCGCTCCTCGACGCGCTCAGGGATGCAAGTCAACCTACCACGCTGCGCTCCTCTGTGCTCAGCTTGCTCGGAACCTGTGTCGAAGCTTTCCCCCTCGCCCTCTGCGCCAGGGGCGGGGCTGGGGCGTCCTGGTCTCAAAGGATGGGCGAGGCGGCGTTGGATCTTCTTGCTGTTGAAGGCGGGAAGAGGTCGACCATACCGGATTCCGCCTCGCTGGGCCTTGATCCTCTAGCAGAGGACAAGGATACCGAGATGGAGAAGCGTCGCCTAGGCTGGGCACCGGGAGCGGACGATGCGTTTTCGACTGACACCTCGTACCCGCAGCTCCGTCGAGGAGCGATGTTGCTGTTGTGTCTCTTAGTGAGGGGTTCGCGACATCAACTCGAGGACTGTGCGGAGGCACGTCACGACGAGAGGAAGGTGGAAGGGCCGGAACTCAAGAGTCTACGACTTCCCTCTGGCGGGACACTCCCCTCTTTGCGCAGCGATATCGGTCAGACAAAGACGAACCCGGCCAGGGAAAAGCCGGCCCTTCTTTTCCCCGCCACACTGATCCCACGAGCGAAAGTTGTATCCAGCTGGCTCAAAGACGCGGATGAGGATGCGCTGGTGAGATATCAGGCTGAGGAGATGGGGACGGAGTGCGAGGGACTGGAGATTGCGATCGTACAGTTTGGTCTTGGGTCGTGATTCGGTCGATCGACGCGGATCGATCCTTTCTACAGAATCGCATCACATCGCATCGCTTTGCTCGGTCTCCTCACCGCTTTCCCGCCCGTCTACACCATCGCATCCCTGCGTGCCCGCTCCTCGTCATCCCTCCTCTCGAGCTCTACCGCCTCCTTGACCTGCTCCGCCACTGCCATCAGCTGGTGGATGAGTGCCGTGCGATCCCACTGGCTCCGCTCCCGCCAGACCAAGTCGAAGGAGGCGGCGCGTAGTTGGAGTAGTTGGTCGATGTTGAAGTGCTGAGACGAGGAGAGGAGGGTGGAGGAGAGGGTGGAGAGGAGGGCGGGGGGGCAGATGAAGGGCGGGTGCGCTGCTGGTGCTGAGTGTGGGTGGGCGGCGACGGCAGGGTCGTGCTGAGAGCCGTCAAGACTCTGCGAGCTGGCGCCATTACCGTTGAGCAGCGGGACGGCTTGCTGCTCCTCTTGCTCGCGCTCGCCCTCTCGACTGCCGCTTCGCGCCTTCTTGTTCGCTTCCTGCCCCTCTGCATCCACACTCTCCTGCCTGCGCTTATTGCGCTCTATAGCCCTGACATCGACGGGCGTCTGATGCTCGGGGGCCTGTCCCTGCACCCTCGCACTGAACCTCTCCCCTGTAGGCTTAGGCGGCGGTACACCCCCAGCCGCAGCCGCAGCCGCCAAGCTCTTTGCCGCTTCGTCGGCCCGTCTCTTCTCCTCCTCTCTCGCCCGCTGCCTAACAGCCATACGCTCGCATTCGGCGCGGAAAGCCACATCGATGTACTGGTCGAGCATGATGTTGGCCATGTTCCTCATCTGGTGCGCTCGGACCATCCTTTCCTGATCGACCTCCTCGGCCGTCTCCGCATTGGAGACTATCTTGGACAGGTCAGTGAGGAAATCGGCGATGGTGAGATACCCATTGTAGTAGAGGCGCTTCTGCATTCGTTCTAGGTTCATCGTGTAGATGGTCATCGCCCGCGTGTCGTACAGCGCGTCGTCCGTCGAGGCTGTGTCGTTGGGGGCGGCGGTGGGGTCGGCGGCTGCGGCTGCGACTGCCATGGCGCCGCTGGCTCCGTCACCGTTGGTGGCGGGGACTTCGGCCGCAACGAGGTTGGTCACTGAGCCGTCGGTTGCTTGAGGTGGTGGTGGTGGCGGAGCTCCGAAAGTCATCGCTGCGCCAAGGCTTGACATGCCGCCATTGCTACCCGGCATGGGCTGCGAGGCTGCCCCTGCTGGCACTGCCCCCTCGCTCATCGACACGTCTGCCGCGCCAGGCTCGTCGCTTGGCTGCTCAGCAGGTGCTGACTGTCCTCTCTGTGGCTGTTCCGCCGGCTGGTGCGAGCCCACCTCGTCACCACTACCCGTGATGACGCTCAGCCCGTTCACCTCGGTAATAGTCGAGCGTCTCCTAGGCCTGAACCCCTTGGCATACCGAATCGTCACAACGATCTTCCCCTTCTCCTTAACGTAATCGAAGCCCAGCTGATCCGTAAGGTACTGCAGCTCATACTCATCCCAGGGGTCACGCGTAAACTTCTTGAACTTCTTGCGCAGCTCGTTCAGGATGGGGCCTAAGCGATACTTGAGCTGCTCGAGGGTGCGATGGTCCTCTGCTGCTTGCTGTTGGAGCTCGGCTTGCGTCAACTGGCGGGGAGGACGTGGAGGCGCGCGTGGTAGCTCTTCAAGGATGCGTTTGCGACGGGGAAGGGCGTCGGGGAAGTCGCTGGGGGGCTTGCGGACGTTGGCGAGGAGCTCGGAGAAGAAGGCTTCGCGCTGCGAGGATGAGGGAAGCGTAGCCTCGATCTTGTTGTCCCGCAGGTAGCCAAACCATTTGGCCACGTCTGCGGGCAGCTGCGAGAGGGGGGCTTCGGCTACGGCGAGGAGCAGCACCGGGTCGCTGGGCGAGAGCTCGTCGAGGAGAGCCTTCGTGGTAGCTCGCACAGCGTCTGACACGGAATGGGCCCAGTGGACTAGACCCGGGATGAATAGCACGGAGGGCTTGTGTCGCTTCGCCTCGACAAAGAGCTGCACGACGGCCGCCTCGGGTGTGCGCGCACTGTCACCCATCAACGCGCCGATGTCGAGTGACTGGACGTGGTATCCCTCGAGCTGATGAAGGAGAGCAGCGCCTATGAAGGATTGGCCCATGCCTGGCTGGCCTGCAATCACCAGCCGAGGACGGAAGATGCGCAGCGACTCGAAGCTCTGCAGCATCATCTCGCGGCCAAATCCGTCCGCACCGTCGTCCCCGTCGTCCTCCCATAGCGCCTCTTCGAGTGGATTGCGCTTCGAGGAGGGCGGAAGCACCTTTTGCAGCGCTGCGATAGCCTCGTCGACTGTGCGGCCGAGGAGCGGGCGAAGATGCTCTGGTAGCGGGGCAGCGGCGGAGGTGGACGAGCGAGCCGAGGAAGGCACCAGCTTGTTGACGGACATCATGAAATCCTTGGCCTCAACCTTGATCGTCTCCGGTTGCAGGACCAATCGCTCCGACGTCTGGTAGATTTGCGGGTATCGACGTTGGATAGCATTGAGGGCCGCCTCGGTGCAAAGCGCTCGCAGGTCCGCTCCACCATACCCTTTTGTCACCTCCGAAAGCTGCTCCTTGAATGCGTCGCTGAGAGGCGGGTCCCACCCCTTTGTGTGAATGTTGATGATGCTGCGGCGAGCTTCGCGAGAAGGCAGAGGGAAGTAGAACTCGCGATCAAAGCGGCCAGGCCTGCGTAGTGCCGGGTCAACCGAGTCTGGCCTATTCGTGGCTCCAATTACGACGACCTGACCTCGCCCGTCCATCCCGTCCATGAGCGCGAGCAACGTCGATACAATGGACGCGTGGATCTGGTCCTGCTTGCTGCTGCGCACGGGCGCCAGACCGTCGATCTCGTCAAAGAAGATGATGGATGGTTGCGAGGCGCGTGCCTCGTCGAAGAGCAGGCGTAGCTGACGTTCCGCCTCTCCCACCCACTTGCTCAGGCAGTCCGCGCCTTTACGCATGAAGAAGCTGATCTGCTGTCCCGACGTACTACAGCTTGCAGCGAGGGCGCGGGCAACGAGCGTCTTTCCTGTCCCGGGCGGGCCGTGGAAGAGCACGCCGCGAGGAGGGGTGACCTTAAATTGCTGGAAAACCTCGGGATAGAGCAAGGGAAGGCTGACCATCTCCTTGAGCTGTTGAATGTGTCCGTCGAGCCCGCCAACCGAGTCGAAGTCCACGGCCATGTTGACGCCCAGCGGGTCGATGTCTGCGAGCGAGTCGCCTCCTTTTTTGATGCGGCCGAGGGCATCGCGAGCTGAGCCTTCGTTGGCGCCGTCTGCTGGTGCTGGGCCTGAGCCGAGTAGACCGCCCGTAGATCCACTCGCGCCTATAAGAGCTGGAGGCGGGGCCTTGCGTGACGCAGGGATATCGTCGTCTGAGCTGTCGTCGTTGTCCTCGCCAAACATGCGTGCGTAGTCCTGGCCCGTCATGCTGAGCGGCAGAGCATCCCAGCCCGTCTTGCCTTTGCGTCCTCCTCCCCCTAGATGCGCCGGCCCAGCACCGAGCTCGAAAGCCCCACCCATACTTGAACCCAGCCCCGTCTTACTCTTCGTCCTCTTGATCGGTCGCCCAAATCCATCGCGCTCAGGCTCTGCGGGAGGTGCAGTGAGAGAGTAGTCGACTTTTTTGCGCTCGCGTAGACGATAGGAGCGACCCACTTCTTCTTGGTCGTCAGAGCGGTCTTCGGTCTCTGCGCCGGAGTCGAGCTCTTCCTCGTCCACCTTGGCGGCGCGCTTCGATGCTGCGAGGCGGGCGACTTTGGGTTGGTTGCCGCGACGCAGCGTGGTGCGGGTCGATCTGCGCGAGGAAGAGCCGTATGGGCGGTCCACGTCGTCGTCCCCGTCGTCGACGACGAAGCCGCCCATCGACTTGCTGGTCGCAGCTCTACGTCTCGGCGCGGGGACATGATCCTCATCAGAGTCGCTGCTCGCGCCGGGCTCGGTATAGCTGCGATGATTGGTCACTCGGCCGCTGCGTGTGCGTGCTTGCTGGATGGGCTTCTCATCGTCGTCGTCTTCTTCGTCCGAATCGCCCTCTGCGTCAACATCTGCATCAGGGTCTTCGTCGGCGCTGCGGCGGCGGGAGGAGCGCACGGGGGCCGAGGCGATGGGGTCCTGGAGCGGGTGCGAGCGGGGGGCGGGAGTGGGTCAGCGCGAAGCTCCATTGCTTGCTAGGCTGGCGCCTGTCCTCCCATGATGCGAAACTCTCTCCTCATCCCCTCCCTGCCATCGCGCCTCTCCAACTCTCCCTCCTCTCCGCCCCATCTTCGCTTCAGTTCGCCCAATGGTAGATGAATGAATGAATGATGTGAATGAGAGGCGAAAGAGTTGAAGGGGCGCTCACCGTGGAAGCTGCAGAGTTGCGAGAACGACGGCGGGGTTGAGATCGAGATTGCTTGCGCGACTTCTTCTTGCAAGGCGAGGCGTCGCCGCCGCCGCCGCCGTCTTCGTCCGTCGAGACCTCCAAGTAGACGGAGGCGTCCTTGGACGATACAGCAGCGTGACGTGGTCGAGTGGCAGAGAGCTGCGAGTTGTCTGCTTGCTTGCCATCCTCACCGCCAGCAGCATCGAGGCGAGGTGTGGCACTCGTGCTCGCGCTCGTGCTGCCTTTACTGTTGGCTCTCCTCCCGTACATCTGCTTCGTCCTTGCACTGACGCTATCGCCGCGACTCACAGGAGACCCTGCACCATCGTCATCCTCTATGTCCTCTTCCTTGTAGGATCGCCTCCCTCCTGCTCGACTGGAGCGACGTGAACCTCCAGCGACAGCATTGCCGTCGTCGTGCGGGGATGCTACGTGGCCGGACGAGCTGCCCGCTCCGCGTGTCGAGACCATGCCGTTAGGTGGTGGGTGCGAGGGACCTGCAGCGTGTGCGCGGAGATGCAGGTCAGTACGTGGCTCTGCTTCACGGGACACCATGCCAGCTCACCCGAAGCTACCGAACTGATCGAAGCTGATTGGCGGTGATGATGCTGGCGCGAGGCCAATCGATGCTGATAGTCTGGATCGAGTTCCGGAGGCAAGCCGCTCGAGGCCATCAAAGGCCGCCTTTTGCGCGATTAAGACGGCAGCAGCAGCAGCGACAGCAGTGGTAGCGAACAGTCGATGCGCGCTACCGAGCTGCTGGGGATGCTCTGTGAGGAGAGGCGGTGGTGGTGGTGGTGATGAGGATGATGGGAAGAGTGGAAAGCGGCTTCCTCGTCGTCGATTGTATGCGGGTCCGCCCTTGCTGCCTGCCCGGGCGCCCGTCGCAGCTCTCGAGACACACTGGCCCTCCGCCCCGTCACTGGTTGCCGCCCGGCCTCGTCTGACTTGCGACCGCGTCAGCGCGAATCAACGCCACGCTCGACGAGGGTGTGGTAGCATGAGAAGCGAGAGAAACGAAGCATCCCATCCGTTTTTTTAAAGATTGAAATGAGCACGATCCTCGTCGAGACTCAGCCTCGAAAGCACAAGTCAAGTCAATAGCTCAAGCCTAGGTCGCGACCCTCGCCCACTCGCCTCGCTCTTCCCCGCCATCTTCCCATCGGCTATTCCTTGTTCCGTCCTCTCAATCAAAAAAGTGTTGGTCTTCTCGGTCCAAGATCGCCTGCGATGGATGAGAGAATTCACGTATAAGACGATGTACAAGGCCGTGTACGACGGACGGACAGACAGACGGGAGAGCGTGGCTTGGCGTGGGGGGTGCGAGCGAGGTCGGGCGGGGAGGGAGTTGCGCTGCGTCATCCTTCCGTGGCCACGCGGCAGCGAGACGGGCGCGCAATTCGTCGTAAGGCTCATGGTGGTCATGGGCTTGCAAGCTACGAGAGACCAGCAGAGGATCATGACGGCGGCAACGAGCCAGTTCAACTGTGCAGGACATACATAGAAATGGAGCTCAAGCGTAGCCTCAAGAGTAGATCTTCAGGTTGGACGACACTGCCTAGCTGGCTGGCAGGCTCCTTCAGTGCCCGTGGAGGGAGGCGTTCGGTAGTAAGTGGTTTCTTGCCGGCAGAAAGGTGGGCACAATAGTACCATTTGCGTTGGCTAATGGCGGCACGCTGCTTGCTACCAGCGTGTCCGTGGCCATTCGGGCAGATGCGGAGCGGCGACCCACCGCTGAAGCGTCCTTCAATGGCAAATCCTCACCATCGTGACGAACTCGCGCAGCCGCTCATGATCCTGCCATTGTCCTGCACTCCTCCTCTCGCACACCATTGTGCCAGTCCACGATCACGACCACGACCGCACAGTAGGCTCGGCATCGCGCCGCTCAGCTCAGCTCGGCCGGCGTGGTTGCGCTTGTACTGTATCTACCATTTCTCATACTGGACCCATTCTTGGCAATAGATGTGACAGCCACGAACAAAGCTCGATGTGCGGGCGGGCGGGTGGTGGTGGTGGACCTCAACTTAAACGCAGGCGGCGGACGAGTTGCTTCCTTTGTCCATCTCGCAGCACATCTCGATTTGGTCGAGACATGGGGAGAAAAAAGCGGGCTGGACTGGGCGGCGAGGCAGCCGGGGGGTGCTTTACGCGCTTCTCAACGCGACCCCGCGGACCTTCGTGGAAATTGGGTGCGTTCAGTCGTTCGATTTGTGGGCGCAGGGCGAGAGGGCGATAGACTCAGCCGACGAGGAGCGGAGGTGAGACGAGATTTGCTCTACTCTAGAGCAGACCATTCCGCTCGCTCCCATTGTTCCATTCCCAGCGGCGTTGGCTTGATCGCACAAAGGAAGCGAATTCCCGTGCCCATCTCGCAGCGTGCTTGTACGTGGTGCATCGTGCCTGCGCCTGCCGCTGCTGGTCGTCACCCCAAACGGGCACGATCCATCGCCCGTCGTCGTCGCTGCATGCAGCTGCTCTCTCCGCGAGCTCTCTTTTTTCTCTCCGTGCGTGCAAGCAAGCAAGCGGAGAGGCGGCGGAGCGAGCAGACGTGACCCTGAGACCTGACCTGACCTGACCGACTGACCGACCCTGAGTATCCATCCGCGCGCCCTTTGCGCCTCCCGCTCCCATCCGCACCCTAATCATCTCCTCCCAGCGTCGTGAGGACAAAGAGGCAACTTTGCCACGACTCAAACACAGCCACCCCACATACGATGTACGCCAGCGCCAGCGTTATGACCACTTTGTCCTTCTTGCCATTCATACACGTCGAGGCGACGAGATGATCTACTCGAACTCGTTGATTCCCTCCTCCTCATCCTCGAACAACGACACTATGGACGTCGACATGTCCTCTCCACCGCGGACTCCAACCAATCAACCCTCCTCTCTGCCCTTTGCTAGTACGGGAGGGGTGCCCTGGGCCCCACGCAGACCATCGAGGCGGATGGACGCATGGGTGCAAAGGGGCGGACGTAGCCCGTGCCCTGTTGCGAGGGAGAGTAGCGACTCAAGTGATGAGGATGGAGATGTGGAGATGGAGACGCCTGCCAGGAGGCTATTCGTCGATGCGGACGCTCACGCGCAGGGGTCGAAGTCAAGTGGTGGGCTGGAGCAAGACGCGGACGACGTATTTGGCAGCAGGCCAGCGAGGGACGACGAAGAATCGTCATCTTGGCCAAGGCAAGGAGCTCAACGACGTGCACCGCGACCAGCTTGCCTCTTCTCATCGCCGTCGGAGGATCGACACTCAGGCGCGCACCGACTCGCTCCTGCACCATTGAGCGTCAATACCGCAAGCTCAAGGGGCAAGGCATCACCATCACCACGTCGGCGGCCGAGTCCCCCTACGTCTGCAAGAGCAACAGCAGCAGCATCCTCGTCGCTGCTCGATCGTCGGGAGCGCAAGAGGAGCGGCGAGGTCAACCTGAACCGACCGCACAGTTCTTCTTCTTCGAGGGGTCAAATCACCTCGCACTTCTCTCCCATCGGCAAGCCCATGCGCGAGTCCAAGCCTAAGCCCAAATCATCCGCAGACACACGACGGCAGCCGCCAGCCCTCACGCCCCTCCTTCTCCCCTCCTGGTCAGCAGCAACCGCCGTCCCCGAGAGACTGCCAGGCAGCGCCGAGCTGACTCGCACCGCCTCGGAAGGCGCAAGACCTTGTAATTCGGCCAGCTCCTCGCCTCTGCGTCAGTCCTTTCGCAATTTGGAGGGATGCGCGTACCAAACGAGAAGGGCTACTGTGGCTTTTGTGTAGGTGTGGAGGGATGATGAGAAGCGGCAGAGAGGGAGGGGCGAAGCTTTCTCTTGATGACAGACGTTGTATGGTTGATGCTCCTCGTGCTTGCTTGCTTCTGCTACTGGTGCTCTCCTCGCTGGTCGAGCCCCGTGTAATGGTACTCCTGCTCTTTCAGTCTCTCATAGTCACTGCCGCCGCGACCGCCGCCACCACCGCTGCTGCTGCTGTGTATCACTGTGATCATTGCCTGCTCCATCCTCTTCGTCGGACATAGCCCTGCTCCCTTTGACTTACTTGACCAGCTCCTGCACCCTCTTGAGTACCTCATCACCACTGAGACCGTCCAGTTCTGCATGCTTCTCTACGCCGCGTTCTGTGTGAGGGAGCGGGGCGAGGAGAAGAAGACGGAGACGACGGTAAGCTCTCTGACAGAGCGAGGGTAATCAGGCGGAGTCAGGAGGAGGCGCGCGCACGTACCGAATCTCGCAAACACTCTCGCTGGGGTTCCCTGTGCTTCTCGTACCAGGATGGGCAAGGAAGGGTTGCTCGCCTTGAGGGATGGGTAGGAGGATTGGATGAATTGTCTGCGCGGGGAGATGACCATGAGCAGGGTCAGAAGGTTGCCTATATGCCGCCAGGGTTTGGCCCACATCGCTGCCGCTGCTCGTTGCTCGCCGCTCACCTGGCACCAGCGCTGCCCTGCCCCGTCTGACAGAGGTGGAGACGCAGCTCCTTGAGTGTCTTGGGGAAAGCTGCCCGAGCCAAAGCTGATGATGACATGCTGCTGCTGCTACTCGAGTCGAGGTGGTGTTGGTGTGGTGGTTGGTTGGTTGGAGAGCCAAGCGGAGCGGGGGTGTGTGAGTTGCAATCAAGTCCTGACGGGCGGACGGAGTCGAGAAAGTCGGACCGGAGCCGCCGCCTCCGCTCGCCCGCCTTGAATCGACTTGTCCCACTCTCCTCTCCACCACCACGCGAGGGCGGGCGTGCGTGGCTCGAGCCACTTCCGTCGTGTCCTTTGTCGTCGTCATCCCTTTTGGTCCTCGTCCCAACCTCCTCCTCCTCTTCCTCCCCAACACCTCTCTCTCGCGCGCAATCATGGACATCCGCCAAATGATGCGGCAAATGCAAGGCATGGGCGGTGGCGGTTCAGATGCCGCACCGGCCGGCGACTCCCCACAGAACGATAATGCCGAGACGGTCTACATCTCTTCGCTTGCCTTGCTCAAGATGTTGAAGCATGGGCGAGCAGGAGTGCCTATGGAGGTGATGGGATTGATGCTGGGCGAATTCGTGGATGATTATACCGTGACATGCATCGACGTCTTCGCGATGCCGCAGAGTGGGACAAGCGTTACAGTCGAGAGCGTGAGTAGAGTGGCGCGGGCGCCAAGACGCAGCATTGTGAGCGAGCAATGCTAACTTACTCCTCGTGCCACCCCGGTGATCGCGCGCAGGTGGATCCCGTATTCCAGACCAACATGTTAGAGATGCTTCGCCAGACAGGAAGACCAGAGATGGTCGTCGGATGGTATCACTCTCACCCGGGCTTCGGTTGCTGGCTGTCCAACGTCGACATCAATACGCAGCAGGCATTCGAGCAGCTCAACTCGAGGGCGGTGGCCGTTGTTGTGGATCCCATTCAGAGTGTCAAGGTGGGTGTGGCGCATCTCCCGATGCGAGGCAGTTGGCTGCAAGGCACGAGAAGGTTGGGGGAAAGTTGCTGATCATCCTCTTCGCGACTCGGCGTGCCGCTCCGCAGGGAAAGGTCGTCATCGACGCATTCCGTCTCATCAACCCGGCGACGGCCATGCAAGGGCAGGAACCACGTCAGACGACGTCCAACATCGGGCACTTGAACAAGCCGACGATCCACTCGCTCATTCACGGACTCAACAGGCACTATTACTCGTGCGTAGGCGCCACCAACGCCACCCCTCGCCTTGCTGACGCTGACATTTTCTACCTCCTGTCGCCCCGCCAGACTTGCTATCAATTACCGCAAGACCGAACTAGAGCAGAGCATGCTGGGCAACTTGCACAAGCGCAACTGGACCGAGGGGCTCAGATTGAGGGACTGGGGAGTGCATCGCGATAATAACGAGAAGGCAATCAAGGTGCGGCGCGGCGCGGCTCGGCGTGGCGTGGAGTGCCCGCGATGACTACAGCCGGGTGCATTGAATAAATCGGCTGACCTCCCCCCTCTTCCTCCTCTCTCTCTCTCTCCCACCTCGCACGCAGCGAATGCTCTCCCTCTCGGAACAATACAACAAGTCCGTACAAGAAGAGTCGACGCTCACCGCTCAAGAGTTGAAGACGCGACACGTAGGCAAGCAAGACCCGAAGCGCCATCTCGAGGACGAGGTGGAGAATGCCATGGGGGATCAGGTGGTTCAAGGGTTGGGAATGATGTTGCTCGCCGAGCTGTGAGATCGCGCGCGCGCGGGTGGCATGTGACTGTAATGGCATACATTTGTGATGAGGTTCTCAAGAGCGCCGCCGCTGGCTAGCTAAAGTGTCCAAGACTGAACAGGAGCGTACGACCCCGCGTGTTACCCACAGCCACCACTCCCCCTCTCCCCGCACTCGTGTCAAACGCTAAATCGCTCACCCTACCTACTGGCGTGCCGCTCGTAGGCCAATTGGCATATACGCTCCCCTCGCCCGCGTGTGCAAGGCGCAGTGCATCCTTCTTGGATCGCGACGCGAGGCCGAGGATCTGGCTGGACTGATCGAAGGTCAAACTGGAGGTGGAGGTGATCAGGTTAGAAAGCGACTTTGTAGGTTCGACGAGCCCAGAGCCAGAGGTGGGGGAAAGGAGAGCATCGCGTGTATACAGGGCAACGATGCCGCTCTGTGTGCCTACGGCCCAACGCTGTCCGTCTGGCGAAGCGGCGAGGCTGTTAGGCGCGTGTAGGCCGGAATCGCGCACCGTCAGCGGACAACGGAGGGTGCGCGTGTCCCACTGTTGGAAGGAACCGTCCTGTCCCAGTGAGAGGAGTTGGTGCGTGTGTGAAGGGGAAGGGTCCCAGGCTAGGCCTGCCAGCGGGGCGTTGTGGCTCAGCGTGTGAAGGAGGTGCGACCCACCGCCACGGCCACCGCCGCCGCCGCCCTCCGAGGTGGAAGAGGCTACCTCGGGCGATCTGCCCCAGTCGAGCAGGTGAACATGACCACGTCTCCCGCCTACGGCTAGCAATCCGCTGGAGCTACCCGCACCAGGAGGCTGGAATTGCGCCATGCTCAAATCGCGTTCTCCCTCCCCTTCCCCTCCCCCACTGCTAGCTCCACGCCACGGAGTAGATCGCAGCGCCTTGCCACTCTGCACGTCGTACGAATAGAGGTAAGGGCGCGGACCCGCGAGTAGGATGCTCTGCCCACTGGGGTGCCAGGTGGCTTTGCGCAACGGAAGGGAGGGAACGTGGATCGTCTGTAGCAAGGGATTGTCCCGCCCATCGACGTTGTACAGCCTCACGCGCCTATCGCGGCTTGCGGTGCAGAGGAGGCGGGTGCGACGTGACGTCGGGTGGAAGCTGAGAGATTCGATGGCACTGGAGAGGTCCGTGTCCGTCGCGGGAAGCGCATCATCGTCGTCGTCGTCATCGAATCGCGTTGGGGCGGGATGTTGCTGCACATCTCGCTGGCGTTGGATTTCCAGTTGACCAGGGGGAAGGGGCCGCCTACGCCCGCCCGAGGAGGAGGATGTAGCCGCCTTGCGCGTCAAGCCCGAGTCCCGAGCCAGCAGATCAGTCAATGTCGTCGCCACGACCTCGCCCTGCTGGGCCTTGGCCACCACCGCTCCCGGTAATTCCCTCCTCTGCCCCGCCCAGCTAGGCCTAGGGTGCAACTTCTCGTACTGTTCGCGCAGCCTTCGCTCGTACTCTAATCCGGTAATGGTGCGCTCGTCTGCGGAGACGCGCAATTTGCGGAGACGCTTTGTGCCGGCAAAGGAGCCGTCTGGTGCTCGGGCTTGCGGGCCTACGAGGGGGACGAGGAGGGAAGAGGTGGAGGGATCATGCCAAGCGGCGGAGGGACGCTTGCGGCGGGATGAAGAGGAGGCGGCGGAAGCAGAGGAGGCAGAGGAGGTAGAGGAAGAGGAGCCGCTGGACGAGGAGTCGCCGTCGTCGTCGTCCTCATCTTCGCTTGATTCGTCGTCGCTGCCATCGTCGTCCTCGTCACCCTCACCGTCACTCTCGCTCTGATCCTGTCCTCCATCGATCTCAAACAATTGCCCGTCATCCAGCCCTTCGAGGCCCGTCTCCTCTTCGTCACTCTCCTCGACGTGTTTCGCCGCGGGTCCCGAGGGCGCCGCCTGGCCAAAGAGTGAAGCGGTGAGCCTCAGCTCATCTTCGGTAGGCTGAGTGGCTGAAATACCCAGCGCAGCCTGCGTGTTCGTCTCGGTACGCTGCTTCTTCCTCGATGATGGCATGGAGTGCGGCTGGTGGTGGTGGTGGTGGTGGTGAGGCAAGGAAGTGACAAGTCGTCGCTGCTCGTGGTTCCGTCCGCCCTCTCGAGCGAGGCAAAATCTTGCGAGCCGACGACGGAGCGGCAGTGCGAGCGGGAGTGGCAGTCGAGCCTCGGAGTCTCTCACTCACCTCGACCTTGACTCGCAACTTTGGTCCGCCCGGCTGCAGCTCTCCGCCCCGCCTTGCCTGCCCGCTTGCCCGCCTTTCTCTCCTTCCTAACCAACACTCATCCACCCAATCATGGCCGCTCAGGACCTCTCACAGAAGATGGCCGATCTGGCCGCAGCCGACGATCCGCAAGCCACTCCGTCAGCCTCGAAGTCAGCGCAAGAACAAAAGGTCACGCCCTGGGACGTGAGCGGCGCAGCAGGGGCAGACGGTAAAGTCCAGGCAATCGACTACGACAAGCTCAGTGCGTGTGCAGCGTGCACCATTGAACCATGCTGTCCCAGCTCGGGCTGACCTGCATGTTTTCCCTCCCCTCCTCGCCCCACCGCCCCGCCAGTCAACGAGTTTGGTACTCGCCACATCACGCCCGAGCTGCTCGAACGATTCGAGAAGGTGACGGGACATCGCCCTCATCCCTTGCTCAGGCGCGGGTCCTTCTTTTCGCATCGAGAATTGGATGCCATCCTAACGCGGTATGAGCAGGGAAAGGAGTTCTACCTGTACACGGGGCGCGGGCCGAGTAGTGACACCATGCACATGGGCCACTTGATCCCATTCTTGTTCACCAAATGTGCGTGCGCAAGACGTAAACTCGCGCTCCATCCTCGTCCTCGCGCTGACGCCGCCGCTCCCGCTCGCAGGGCTCCAGGACGTCTTCGACGTACCGCTCGTCGTGCAACTCACCGATGACGAGAAGTTCCTCTTTCGTCCTGGACTCACTCTCAAGGACGTCAGGCGGTTTGCGTTTGAGAATGCGAGGGACGTCATTGCGTGCGGGTTCAGGCTGGACAAGACGTTCATTTTCAACGACCTCGATTACATGGGCGGGTGAGTGGGTGCGATGCGCGGGGCTGGGAGCTAGATGCTGAACTTTTCGCCGCGCACGCAGCCCCTTCTATCACAACGTCTGCACCATCTCTCGAGCCATTACCACGAGCCAGTCCAAGGGTGAGCGCGCCCCTCACGTCCCCCACGCCGCGCCAATCTGACCCGCCCCACCCTCCCCACGCAGGAACATTCGGCTTCAACGACTCCGACTCGGTGGGCAAGCTCCACTTCGTCAGCATCCAAGCCGCCC
Organism: Jaminaea rosea; assembly: GCF_003144245.1. NCBI lineage: Eukaryota > Fungi > Basidiomycota > Exobasidiomycetes > Microstromatales > Jaminaea > Jaminaea rosea. The sequence continues at coordinate 417,841 of NW_020289989.1, read as the reverse complement.
CCTCCTTCTCCTCCTCCTTCCCTCAGATCTTCGGAGAACGCAGCGACGTCCCCTGCCTGATCCCATGCGCCATCGATCAAGACCCCTACTTTCGCCAAACACGAGACGTGGCTGGTCGTCTAAAGCTTCCTCGCCCCTCGTTGATCCACGCCAAGTTCTTCCCTGCGCTCCAAGGCCCGGGAACAAAGATGAGCGCCTCGAACCCAAACAGTAATATCGCCATGACCGATACGGCTAAGCAGATCAAGGACAAGATTAACAAGCACGCCTTCTCGGGCGGAAGGGATACACTTGAGGAGCACAAGAGGCTAGGTGGGAACCCGGATGTGGATGTTGCGTACCAGTACATGGGCTTCTTCCTTGACGATGATGAGGAGATGGAGCGCACGGCGCAGCAGTACAGGAGTGGAGAGTTGACCAGCGGAGAGATGAAGAAGAAGTGCATCGCCGTGCTGCAGGCTGTGGTCAAAGGATTCCAGGAGCGCAAGGCCGCCATTAGTGACGATGTGGTTCGGCAGTTCATGGATCGTGAGCGCAGGATCGATCCGCGTGTTAAGCCGAGAGGGGAGAAGAAGGGAGACGTGCCGGTTGTGGGGACGACGGTGGGGAGCGTTGGGGAGGCGGTCAAGAAGGTCGAGGAGAGCAAGTGAGCGCGGCGGGAGGGAGTGTGTTAGAGGATCCATTGCATTGTTAATGCTAGACGTGCGCAGAGCAGTCGTGAACCTCACCCCCTACCCATCGTAGGCGTGAGCATGCCAGCCACGTGGCCCCCTTCGCCGCCGCGACGTCCGTGCGCTGCGAGGTGGAACAAAGCGAGACGCGCTTCGGGTGAAGTGGTTGGAGCGTCCCGGCCGGTCGAAGTCCAATCACTTTCGTGCCAGCGTCACGACCCCGAGCAATCACGCCTCGCGCCCCCCAATGGGATCCTGTCCTCTGCATCGCCCGCTCCATCTGACGTCAACTCCATCGCTACCGCCTCGTCGTCATGGTGTATCGTGGTAGAGGGGTGAAGATGCGGCCTCGGCCTGCCTGTTACTCGTACACACGCACGCACGCACACGCACACGCACGCGCACACGCCAATGCACGCCAGCACGCGAAACCATGCAGTCCGCCTTGCTGCTCTGCTCTGCCCTGCTCAGCTCTGCTCAGCAGCGCGTGGGCTTGGACTGCTGGGCGATACGATACCGTAGCGTTGAGCTCGAGACAGGTGGTGGTGATGAGGCGAAGCTGATCTACGCATTGAGCTCAGTACCGTCCACCATCTCATTTCCTCACTCAAGCCTCACACATCACTCGAATCATTCGTCAAGACTCAATTCGACTGGCTCATCGAGCAGGCGCGTGTGCCTGTTCGCCTCCCGTCTCGACTCAGCATCCCTTCTCCCTTGGTCTCTGGTTGTCTGCTCGGCTTCTCGTCAAGCCTCTTACGCAGCACCATCAACGCACGATCCTTAATCGGAATCCTCGTCAGCACTGCAAGATGGATGACCAGCATACACGCTCGACCCTGCGCGGTATAGCAGTGTCGTGCTCAGCAACTCAGCATACGCTCATACGGTCTCTCGCCATATCCAATTCCTTGCGACCAGCTTGATGCGAGGTCAAAGCAAGCGCCTCTCTTCACTCGGCACACTCGTGAAATTGCCCAGTCGAGTCTGGGAGCGGTCTCCTTGCCATCACACGGCAGCTCAGTGCTTAGCACTTCAGCGCTTCGTGCCTCTCTCTCAACACAACCGGTCTCTGTCTACACTCGGTCAGGCACGTCTGTGCTTGCCACCATACGGCACAGCAGCTCTTGCCCTAGCGACTCAGCACCGGCTGTTTTGGTCTCTCTTTACCTTCACAGGGCACATCTTCACCGTACTTTACTCTGGTCTTCTCCCGTCTCCTGGCGCGGTGCCGGCTTCATCAAAGAAACCGTGCTATTCCAGTGCGATGCAGGTGAGTTGAGCATACATCCTACTCTGCACCACCAGCGGACGTCTTGCTCACATACACTCGACTCTTCGCGCGTGTCGTCTCCCTCTCAGAGATTCTCGCCGTCCTACTCGTCGAGCGCAACGCACGTCTACGCGTGGCTCGTACAGAACCAGCATATCTCCAATGCATCTGGTCACGGCTGGATCTATCGCTTTGTAATGAGAAGCACGTCGATTCAAAGTGATGGATCAAAAGGAGGAAGCTGAAGGAGATACAGACTCGAGCTCAAGAGACCAGATAGGGTCAAAGAAGGGGTCTGAGCGCAGGCTACTCTAGCCGAACCAAAGCTCAACACGCTTCTCCTGCCTCGCACCCATCCACGGCTCACTGAGCTCTGACCGTGGCGCCACGAGACTGCAATAGTCGTCTACGGGCAGCCTCACAGGGGGACAGTCAAAGCGCTGGGGGAGTTCGAACATCCGCTACACCAAGATGGTCCAGCAGATGCCACCGCAGGTCGTTAAAAGCTTCGATCCAAAAGCGACACGACAAGGCTGGCGAGGCTGGCGACGCGGGCGGACCGGACGACGACAGTGATACTGTAGCGAGGAGGAGGACCAGCTAGACAACTCGTTCGAGGCGCAAGCAAAACGGCTCTTCAACGTCTCACAGCAACACAGATTCAACGACGACGACATCATTCCCCCATCGACCGTAATCAACCTGCAAAGTTTCCGCGCGGCCTTTCGCTCGCGTCTCGACATCGCGGGCAAAGCAATCATGGCAAAAGAGACGAGGAAGGATGAGCAAGGAGTGGTCAGGAACAAAGTACCGATCAGCTGGGCCGGAGGATGCCTCTGGCGGTCTGCCGACTAGGTCCCCCAGTACGAGATGTACCCACGCCTGCCTGGGCCGGCCTTATCAGCAGGTCGCTCATTGATGGTTGCGACGGCTCTCTTGCTGACTGAGATCGGCAAAGGTGAGGCGCGCTTGCAGCCAAGTCACTGCAGTAGTGCTTCAGCTGTCTAAGGTACCGTATTGTTCGTGCAGTGCATGCAGAGGACGTCCACATCGCCGTCAAGCCAAGCGCCTGATTCAAGCAGAAGGCAGAGGCCAATGCGATCGTCCCGTGCCTGCTAGCCGACAGCAGCGTGCAATGGAGTCCGTTGTGGATTAGCCTAACGGAGCTCCTCGAGCAAGGCATCGTTCCGGACGCGGAGTGATTTCGAGAACAGGAAAACGTCTCGCTCGAGCGTACGATCGCCCAATTTGGCACCGGCGACACAAGCAGCGACGACATGACTAAAGCTTCCGCACTCTCCGCCAGCCAATACTCGGTGTACGTGGAGGTCGCGCTCGGCGTCCATACGAGGGACACGGCCTATGCGGGCAAATCTCGCCACGATCTCAAGCGGCATGCTCAGCATGAAGGAGAGCGTGCCAAGTGGAGCATCGCTGGTCCTGAATGCGCACCATTCTATCATCAGCAGACTGCAGGGAAGCAGACAACGACATCCGAACCGCAATGATCGACAGAGCAGGCGCGCTCACTTATGAGCAGAGACAAGACCGCCTTGCCATCGTTGAGCCAGCGGTGACATTCGCCAAGTCGATGTGATGGCGAGCATGGCGCCTGCGGTGGAGGAGGAGCGAGCGGACCTGGTCGGTGGGCTGCTGCTTGAGGCAAGGGCGATGACGGTGCGCGAGCGTGAGGGTCACAAAGAAAGTGACCAGGCCCACCAATGGCCGCTGCGCGTGCAGAACCTGCGCCTTCCGACTCCCAAGTCACACACCCATCTGCAAGACAAGGTCTTCGGATGGCTTGACCAAAGGGAGAAGGACCAGCGCCTGGCCCGAGCATCGCAGCCGAAGGTGGAGCTGCAGGCACGTCAAACCGTCCCGCCCTCACTCGATGGCTCTGCTCGCAGCATCGACAGCCTCAACCTCCTGGCTCGTCAGGGTCGCCTTGGCTTGCTGGAGGTCAACGGCCTCTGCTGCATCAACACCAGGCCGGGCGTCCCCCCGCCACAGCCGCTCGCGTATCACAGCTACATTGCGCTGCCGACCTGGGTCTCAGGAGGAGCGCGCGATGTTGCCGAGCAGCTGGGTCTGGACTGCCGAAGCGACGGGAGGCCGATGACGACGGCCATGTTTTGCGAGGAGCCGAACGGCCAAGGGCTGTTCGATGTGGCACATCCGAGCGCTCTCGACCGTGAGGAGTGCAAGATCGGGCTGCTGCTTCGCAAGCCGTCAAACTGGGAGTGGGTGCTGCACAAGAGGCGACCTGAGGGGGTGTACTCCCCGTCAGCTAAAGCACAGCTGCAGCTCTGCGCCAATCAGCGCCGTCTGCTTGAGGCAGGCAGGGAGGCTCTGGGCATGGCGCCGCGCCCGTTCGTGCAGCTCCCCTACGGAGTCGAACCGCGGTCGCACTTTGCCATCTGGCCTTCGACTTCAAAGCCCACCACTCGCAATGCCTCGGTTGGGATGAGTCTTAGCGGCAAACAGCTGCACATCTCCCCCTTGAGCCGACTGTGAAGGCAATCTTCGCGCCCGCGCCGGTCCCAGAGAGGTACGATAACCTTGAGTTCTCGACGAACATCGCTTCCGCCCACTGCAAGTGCACGGACGACTTCTTCTTCTTCTGGCGCCGACTGCCCTGCAACGGCCAAGGCAGCGTCCTGGATCCGCCAGAAGTGGTTCAAGGCGAGGACCCAAGCAACAATGTACAATATTTGGGTCGGATTCCGAAAGGAGCATGAGGAGGCAGGGTACAAATGGCCGACAATCCAGCCGCCTACATACGCCACCACCGCATAGAGGCAGAAGAAGACGAGCGAGTGCCATGCGAGATAGCCACAGTATCAACTTCATTCAGACCTAAGAGCGAGCGATGAAGCTCCGTAGTCAAGCGCATGAGCGAGCGCTCGGTAGCAAAGGAGATCGGGAGCAGCTTGGCAACAGCGACTCAAGGCGCATCCCAAGCGCCTGCTCGACATCATCAATCGCAGCCGCGCGCAAATGACAGGTGCCGGACCTCCCCTACTACGACCTGCGCGGCACGATGCACGGGCACTGGCCCTTCGAAAGTTTCCCTCCTGGCCCTCGCAGCTACAGAAACAAGCCTTTGGTAAAGCATTATAACCAGGGTCTCGTAGCGGCGGCACAGGCGAGAAAACCATAGAAGGCAACGGAAATGTCAGACGAAGGCAATGCGATAGACGCTCAAATGACATTCTTCTTCACTCGCATTACCAAGCTGCTATCGTGAGCCTCGCGAGGGGGCTGGCCGAGCTCTGTTGTCGTGACTCTTTATGGGCTCTTTGTTCAGACTGAGATCGTGAAGGCGGGCCTGGATGGCCCGAAGACGGTAGACTTCTGCACGCTACTCGATCGAAGAGGGTACCGTGAACTGTGATCAATTGATTGTGACAGCACGATGAAGTCGACTCGAGATCGCGTATCTTCGGATGGGCTTGCTTCTCCGTTGTCGTCTTTCTCGACGACGCAGGACGTCCACTCCTTCTGCACCCCCAGCGGCGGTACAGGGTAGAGTTGACTCGCTGCGAGCACCAACGTGAGCTACGAGGTTGACTGTCATCTCGAATGTCGAGCTGGTAGGCCGTGACTCACTAGCATACAGTACTGTAGAGTAGATTTCGCGCAACCAACGTGGTTGGGCAGACGCGAAAGCAGACTAGCCAACGACTTCGCCGTCCGCGTCACCGTCGTCCAAAAGATGGAGAGCGCGAAAAGGGGAGCGCATGGTAGCATCGGTACCATTAAAACAAGTATCACAACAATGTTTGTCGGTCGCTGCGCAGCTGGCATTTGAGAGATAGTAGCTGGTCAGCGAACCACCAAAGAGCGCCCTTGTCCCCCATTGCGACTCCTCATCAGCTCGTACTCGAGCCGCACCTGCCCGAGTCAATCACGACTATTTCTGTACCCACCAAAAAGTATAACCTGAGCGATAGCAGCACTCGCAAAGTCCACGCGGTACCATTCCGTTGATGCTGTGGTACAACATACGCTCGAGCATCGACTCGCCGACCTCTTGCTCCGACGGGTTAGCAGCGACTTCATGCGTCTCTTCGCGCTTGTGTTGGCCGATGAGTGAGACCGGAGCCTCCGAACGAGTCTGGACAGCGACCATCTTGGGTGCCGTGCTAGAGTTGAAGCTGTCCAGAGACGCCCTGATATCGGCGATCTTACCAGCAAAATCGTGGCGGAGGAACCAAGGATTGGCGTCGACACGAGCTGCGAGGAGGGCCAATTGAGAAGCAGGGAGGCCTCTCTCTGGCAGAATACAGCCTGTGCAACAGCCCGGCGAGCTAGGTCCGCAGCATGGATGAGTTCTGTGCATTGAGAGACAGCAGGAGCAGTCGCGAGCGACAAGGGTTTCGGATGTGGCGAGGTCCGTGGCAAGGTCTGTGGCGTGCTCGCCGCGTTCGGTCGCGGTGTCAAACTCGGCTCGGCCAGCATGGTCGACTTTGTCGTCACTTCGAGCCTTTTCATCGGATCTATCCGACTCAGGGAGAATGCTGGCGCTGAGAGGTGCAGCGATCACTGAGCGAAGCGCAAGTGCCTCTGGCACGGTGGCGAGCAGCGCAGTGAGCGCGACGCCCAAAGTGACAAGCATGAGGAGGCGCATGGGCGTGATAGGACGGGGAAAGCGAAGTGATGGTGCATTCAGAAAGGTGCTGAGGGGACGATCAGTTGGAGTTATGCAGCATAAACGTGAGGTGGAACACGTTCCATCTTGCCGGACGGCTGGTGACAGGCAATAGGTTGACTTGGCTCGGCAAGATATTGCTTTGAGCAGCCCTCCGGCCGAACGCTCTTCCCACGATAGCCCTTGTGACATCAGGCGCGGGCAAATCTATGTAAACGCTTCACTCTGAAGAAATGTACAGGGTCAGGGTGAACAGTGTAATTCCGAAGCGGATTGTTGTGGCGATCCGACGGCGGCGACCGCCTGTCGCCGACGTCCGATGTAGAAGGGCGAATCAGCTTGGCTCGCGCGAGCAAAGTTGCCCCATCTCCTCCGACCGACAATGGCTCCGCGCCCTGGCACCTCGATGGCTGCGCCTGCTGCGCACTCTTTGCGCGATCGTGGCAAATTGTGTGAACAGTAGACGGAATTTCTTTTTGAGGGTATCGACGTCATTTGCTGCCCGCCCGCTCCACGACTACCGGGATGATAGGGCAATAAGGCGGGCGAGAACGGGGCGAGTACAGTATTTGGTTGCCACGAACCTGCAACAGACGAGCTGGTCCTGGCCGCGACGTCGCTGAACTCCTCGCTCTCTGCCTCTCGAGTCTTCCACTCCCTACATTTCGAGCGGATCGAGGGGCCTTTGCCCTCAATGCAGCTGGCCCTATCATCCGCCGTCGGTCGCTTGACGCGCATGATATGGCATCCGAGCTTCAGGTGAGAGGTGAGAACCAAACAGCAGTATCACGTGTCTTGTTGCTGTCGTCCGCTTTGTCAGCGTGCAATGACAAGCGGCCTCAACGACGACGAGCAGAGGAATGTGGTACACAACAAGCTGTACATGTACGGTTCATCGAGCACAAAAAGGGAAAGTGTCGAATGACTCGACCATCGCATTGAACACTTTCGGGCTTATACAGGTCAGTGTGAAGTCGTCTTTGCATCGTGCCGGGTAGCTCGCCGAGAACAAAGCCGTCGCTCTCGAGAGAGCCGCCTGAGATCATACTAGGTCCCAACGTTCTCTCGGCCGTCGGAGACTTGAGTGGCGGCCGTCCCGGGACTTGATGCTCTCTTCTGTCAATTGACAAGACCACAGCTGCCACAGCATCCAGTTGGTCGTCCAGATGCTGCACAACAACCTTTGTGGGTGTCGAAAGTCGATCGAGGGGGAAGCAGGGTCAGCAGGTGGCACAGACTACCCTCTACCACTTTTGCACCTGCTCACCATCACCATTCGCCGTGCAACATTCGCACAGGGTCTGGCGGGCAAAAAGAGAGGCGGCTTTGCTATCGGCCTTTCCATTTCGGTCACGACGCCTTGTTGAGGTGTTGGGGTCGCCGCGGCCGACCTTACCCGAAGCGTCGCTCCGGTCCGAGACGCCTGCGTTCCGGGGATGGTCACTGGTTGCTACGAGCGGAGCTTGGAGCCCCAGGGACAGACCTGGGCATCCTGCACAGCAGTTGGGGTCTGTGGCGCTGCAGCAGTGTCCAGGAAAGTCTGAGCCGCAGCAATCACACGTTGTTGACTTCTTGGTGAGATCGCTGGTAGCGACGACGGGAGGTACGCGCCTGGCGTGCATTGTCGTCCAAGCAGCGCCTGGTTCTGCCAGAGAGTCGCTCGCGTGACGCTGAGCAGTCAATGGGCTGGTTTCCTTGCCCCCTCCGGCGTCGAGAGGGGCAGCGAGAGCCATGCGAAAGGCTCTAGCCCCAGAAGGAAGGGTACCAATGAGCGCAAGGAGCAAAAGGGGCGCGAGGATGAGGCTAGTAAGCTTGAGCATCATTTTCCAGAGAGACTGGACGTCGCGGAAGAGAGTGTGGTGAGCGTTGGGGAGGGCGCTTGAGAAAGCTGGGTTTATGAAGGCATCGTGCTTCAACGCCGACGAGCCTGACAAGAGGTGCTTGGCGGCCACGGGACCTCAGCCACCGGCAGCAGCTCTCCGGGTGGCCACGACAGCAACTACGCGCAGCTTGGCGATACCGGTCGGACCGCACAGCCTCGTGACCGCCGAATTCGGGCAAGCTATTGCCGCCGAGTATGGCCTCGCGCTCGCCATTTTGGCGGCCGCGGTAAGAAAGGACGGAAGAGAAGTTGTGCCTCTCGAAATCGCGCTCAGGCCTCCTCGCTCGCTTGGCCTCGCGCCTCTTGAACCGCCACGCGCAGAGCAAAATCACGACGCACTTTGCCTCCGCTCCCTCCGCTCCCTCCTCTCGCTGCATTGACAAGCTATTAGGCTCACGAAGCAGCTACATGACTCAAAAGGAGACCTTTCGGGCTCAATGTGAGTCTCCAATCCTGCGACCGCAAAGACGGGCGCACTCGCTACAGAAGCACCGCCTTGGGGCAGTCTTGTCTCGACAGATCACCCATTCGTGTCGAAACGCAATCACTGGATCACTCAGCCGGCCCGTGTACCTATCTCCTGTCGTGGCGCTACAACGAGGTGATGCAAAAGGCCCCGCCCCTTCACCTCATTTCATCGATCCAACTGCCATTCATGCTCTGCTTCACGAATCAAAGGAGCCTCGAAAATTCAAAGTCAAAGGGTGAAATGTGAGGACAAAGAGAATTGTTCAGAAGATTTGAGCACTCTGCTGGCCCAAGACGTGCGCCAGCGCACCAGATCAAGAGGAGCCCGAGCTCCCTTCTTCTTCCTGCCCATCATCCGCACCCTCGCGAGGTTCTGCCTCGACGGCGGCGCCTCGGCGTACGCGTCACCTGAAAGGCTCCTCTCATCATTCTCCTTCTCTCCTCTGGACGTGACAAATGGCTTGATTGTGCTCCCAAGTCGCCACGCGGCGCATCTTGCTTGGAAAATTGAATGCAGCCGAGGTCAGCCAAGGCCGCAGCGTGTCTTACCTCCCAACTCACCTCAAGTTGCATGGCGATGCTTCCTAGAGTCTCAACAATATACCACCACACGTGTTGCAGCAGGTTGGCGGTGGGGGCCCGCAACAAACTAGCTCAAATTGATGCATAGGGTGCAAGGAGAAGAAGCAGTTCTGGTAAGAGGTGATCCGGCGGTGACGCGCCGCAGTCACTTTGGTACCCACAGCTTGCTCCCCGAGCGGCACAACACTGACACAGCTCGCTCTCATTCCTGCGCATCCCCGCGACGGACTCAGCAGACGCGATGGCCTGGCCGAGAGGGGCAAAGACGATGAGCGGCATGGCTACGTAGGCGAGCTTGAGGAGATGCATGGCTGGCGGGTCGGTGGATGTCAGGCGAGGTTGCTGGCGAGAGGTCGAATGGACTGGGACTTTGAGAGCTTTGTTAGGGATTTCGCCCGCACGCTCAGCTCTCTAGAGGCGACACGTAGCCTTGGTCAGTATCTCGCAACCCACAAGTGCGACTGACCCGGGCGCAATCCGGTGGGTCGCTATTGCTGATGAAAACCCCAGGGTCACCGCAATGGCAAGCATTGGAGACTTTATTCCGCCGGAAGTTCTCGACAAAGGCTTCGAGCGAATCAGCGTCACAAGCCTCTGAGCAGGCTTGGTCTGCAATCTGTGCTCGAAGGGCAGATGAGAACGGGCCGATGCGCGCAGTCTGCCCCTTCCATTCAGCCGCGAGGGCAAGTCCTGTTGCCGAGCGAGCCTGTCCCAGAATGCTTGGCATGTGGGTTCGCTTTGACTTCGTCGTGTGATAGTACGAGCAGGACGGAGGCCCCTCTGGCGGCTTCCATCACGCTGCATGCCATCCTGAAGCATAGCGGACAGAATGATCAGAGTCTCTAGCCTCGGCCATGCCGGCCTGAAATCGAGCACGGAGCAGCTCCTTTTTGACGTCAAGAGCGTGATGTCCATCCTGACAATCTTGCACGGCGGCACGAGTGCTTGCCGCAAGCATGACCTTCTAGTGTCTGCTCTGTGGGTCTCCGCTGCATCGGGTGTTGTGCGGAGCTGATGCTGCCCTGTGCCCACGCCACATCATCTTGACTCGTCTGCTGCTGTCCACAGCTTTCTTGCCTCTCGACCACCCACAACTCGTACAATATGCAACCATTCCTCACCAGCCTTTTCGCCCCGGTGCTGGTCGCCTCTGCTCTTCTCAGCGCCAATGGACACCCTCGCAGCGACCCCAAGCACGACGCTCTCCAGATCAAAGGCGGGCCGCTTGGCTCTCGAAGCTTGAATGACCGCACCATCGTTGGCCCAGTGACAGGTGACAAGAGCATCGCAACGAAGAGGCATAGTGGCGTCGCTTTTCCTGAGGAAAATCTACTGGCTCGCTATACTCTGTGCGAGTGTTGTGAGCGCGTGGGATCAGGACGTGAGTCTGCCTTCGAACACACCTCATGTACAGTAGTAGCGACTCGTTGCTGACGCAGAGCGCTTGAATGTCTACATGTTTTCAGGCTGCTGTCAGAACTCGCCAGGATGCTGTGACGATCGCTGATCTCCCTGAGAGGAGGGCGCAGCACTGCTGCTTCATCAGGAGACGACTGGAAGCTACCCTGGGCCTTCGCTCATCCTATCCGAATCGCTCTGCGCACCCTCTGCGATTCAGTGGGGCCAGCTTCTCAGTGCGGCCAGCATCGCTCCCACGCTGTTTTCGCTTGTACCACACCTCTTGAATTGATCCATCCGTCTATCTCCTGTTTTCTTTGCGCCAAGCTAGACAGCGTCTGAGTAGACAGAGACTGGAGTCGCGACTCGGGTGCACTGATGCCCACGCTCCTGGCAGGCAGCACGAGAATGTGATAGTCGCTGAGAGACGAGCCGTCGAGCGTGGAGATTGGCAGCGGGTGATGACAAGTAGAGGTACCAGAGCTTCGCTCTTGCCACGTCGGTGCAAAGAACAGATGGCGTGTCAGGAAGTTGGATGTGAAAGAGATTGAAGGTTGGTTCTCTCCCGCGCTAGCGTGTTCTCCGCCCTCGGCAATGTCGCCACGTGTCGTGTCAGGCCACCCGCCGGCCATCCGTTCCCAAGACTTGCTCGCTCTTTCTATCTTCACATCCTCACCTTGTTCATTTACAGCCTTTATCAGCATTCGTTCGCCTTTCAAGACCTCATGCAATCTTCAATATCGTCTCCTATAGCGTCAGAATGTGCAGCGGGAGCGCAGGCGGTGTCAGCGGCGCGAGCTCCCGAACTCTTTCAGCCGCAGCGCCACTCACCCGTTCCATCGCGACAGTATGCCTCTCTCACCTCCCGGGCCCTCTGACAAGCGCCTCAACAGCCAATACAACAGCCCGTGATAGTACCCGAGCAGCATGCCTGAGAAAAAGTGGGGCACAGTGTTAGCCACATCATCTTCGGCGACCGAGGCGCTAGCATTTCCGAGGCCCCGTCGTTCGTGCAGCTCACCGCTGCACCGGCTCTACCAACTCACTCCGCTACCATAGTTCGCGCAACAGGTGCAGGTAGGGTTCGAGTTGCGAGCGTAGAGGGTGCCAGCCATTCCCGGCTCTCGAGGACCTAGAATGTCTGCGATCTGCGGCGTAAAGGCTCGCTTGCTGCGTAGAGAGTGGGTGTCCTAGCGGCTCGAGGCAGGAAGGCAAGGTCGGTTCCTCGTCAGTGGCAGAGCGCGCTTCGACTACCTACTGCATCTACTGCGCACCTGACCACGATCATCAGCGGCGCGAGCTTCAGCGGCTGGAAGTCCCTGGCCCAGAGAGGCAAGCGTAGCGAGCGTGAGCGTTGCGAGGGCGAACTTGACGAAGCGCATTGTGTCAAAGTGTGCGGGGTGCGGTGAGTCTCTTTGCGATGGGTATGAGGCCTTTTGTGAATTTCCATCGCTGAGCAGCTCTCTTTGGGCAACGTGCGCTTCTGCTTAGCCTCGCGCAACAACCTCCCACCGGATTTTGCCTCTACTCAACCTCAACCCTCCGAATTTGCTCGTGCGCAGGCGATATTCTTTCGCGCCTTCTTGCTGGCCGCAACATTCATGATGGCAGTCAATTAATTAATGGTGGGCGTAGCGGGCATTCTCAGCATGGGCGGTCATACCTGCATGGGTAGCTGTGAGCTCTCACTCTCGTACTGCAAGACATTCGATCTCGCCTCGCAAGCAAGAGGGCGAAGGGTAAACTCAGGTACTGTCTGGGCAGGAAAGAACCATCGACGTCATAGCAATCCATTCTCGAGGGGACCAATTGGCGGTAAAAATCACGTTTGTACAGCATCACTCCATGACGGCGTCTGGTCATGCTTGGTTGTTGGAGGTGCCGACACTTTGCAGAACATTGCACAGCCGCTGATCAAGGCACTATTCTGCGTCATCCGGAGCATCGCCGGCTCGAGCGAGGTCATGAGTGGAGGCATCAGCGGAACGATTCACTGCCCTGGCAAGACTCAGACCTTTGTTTCGCTGGCTCTGGAGCAACGTCGAGCGCCGGGGTCACAGGGCATGACGACATTGCTGGGCGAGAGCGATTATCAACTATGGCGAGGGCTTAGGGGAGCAGTCGATCGCTTCCCGTCAAACGACCAGCCCTGGCGCGTCTACACTATACGGTATTCTGAGCCGCCGTGGTACAGTATCGCGTGCGGCACTTCCCGCTGCGATGAGGTCATGACCTCGACAAGAGGCTATATCATCTTCACCTTCTGCGCCTCCAACAGAAGCACTCTCCTCTTCACCAGCACCAGTCCACACCATGCGCCCTCCCTTCCTCTCCTTCATTTTCCCCGCTGTGTTGGGCCTCGCCCTCATCGGCCCAGGCGCCACGGGACGAGCCATTGATGTCCTGGCCCTTCGCACGGAGGGCAGCCTCTCCGACCACGGGTATCTTGTGCATCGTGGTTACAACGAGAGCGTGCCGGCCCTGCGCACCTTCCATCACGATAGAGAGGTCAGTGGAAGCTGATTAAGCGGCATTGGAGCCCCGCGTTAACGCCAGGCATTGTCCCCTTCAGGACCGGAGCTCTCTCACCGATACAGACAGCACGCTCGCGGGGCGCAACAAGACCAATGCGCAGCCCAAGCAGTCAACGAGGGTGAATTCCAACAGGCTTCGTCGGTCGTCCGCAGTCGTTGACCTCGCCTTGATCTCCCTTCGCTACTTCAGCCCACGGCCAATCCCGCGTCAAATGACTGCAGGAAAGCGGGTGACTGCGAGTGCTTCAACTGCAGGCATGCTGTGGATCTGCCCGGTCGATACGAGAAGGTGAGCTGCGGCAACGCGTCTGCCACGGTTCTTGATGCTGACCAGAGACGCGCGCTTTCAGCAGCCCAGAATCCCTCGAGCTGTGTCGACCGTCAGCACGCCCCGTGACAGCGACCTCACTACGCAAAGTGACGCCATGCTCACCGAGCGAAAAAGGAAGGTCAGTCCCCTCGTCGAACCACCTGAAGTCGCGTCCTGCTTGACTCTCACCTCGCATTCTGTCTTTCCGTATCGACTTAGAAACCCGCTCCCTCGAAGTTCTGCCAATGTTGCAGCAGCGGGACCTCTTCTGCCAGATGCTGCCAATTTAAGCCTTCCTGTACGTGCTCTGGGTGCTCCATGGATGTTGTTGGGCGCGACCATCTGATGTGGGAGGAGGCGTACGATCGCATGGTGAGCCGCAGCGACCATCTTCAACAGGTACAGTACAAACCGCGTGCTGATCGATCCACTGCCTTGCTTACCAGGTCACTGCTACCGATAATGTCGTCCACCTCCAGTTCTAGGCTATTATACAAAGCGTCGCTACCTCGTTCACTGTCCGTACACGACAGCCGCCGCCGCATCTCGTCACATGCCACGTACGGCAACTCACGCGGCAGCGCCGCGCACACACGATGTCTCTTCCCCTATCTCTCGATCTCTCACGCGAGACACGAGTCCACATCCAATCATCAACTTTAGCCTCTCACCCGTTGTCTCGCCCTCTCCTGTTGCGTGTGAACAACACCGCAAGCTTGCTACCGCTCGCTTCTCCCGAATCTCCCACGATTGCACTGCCGGCGATACCGTACGCCAAGCCGTCACTGCCAAGGTGCGGCTGCGTGCGCACACCAGCATGGTCGCGCGAGGCTCAATGCTCGCAGTCTGAACCACAGTGAGACTGTATAGCCGCAGTAACCGTCCTGATAGCGGCATTACTTGCGTGCGAACGCTCCCAATGGTGAGAGCGAGCAGTGCAGCGGCCGTGCGCGACTGTTGCCTTCGCACAAGCCGCAATGAAGGACCGGGGGTCGCGCCGTCGTTAGAGTGCCCCAGACCCTGTTGGGGACGCCGACACTGGGGGCTGCTCTCGCTCGCGATCGTATATACGCCCCTCCTTTTTCCCTCCCTCTTCCCTGACCCTCTCCACACCACACGACACAATCACACGATGCGCTTCCTCTGCCTCAGCCAGGCTGCCCTTTTGATCAGCCTCACTCTCATCGCGGGCCTTATGCCCACCACCCACGCAAGCACCAATACCGCTCGCCACGCCACCCGCTATGGAGTCGTTGCTGCTCGTGATCAGGTCGCTGCTACTGGGTTGGAGCAGGGCGTCAAGATCGCCCGTGACGATGGGCAACTCCAGTCCGGCTCCGTCCTGCAGAAGGTGCTCAGGAAGAAGGCCGATGCTGCCTTTCCCCGTTCCGAGCCTGGCCAGAAGGAGCGCGATGAGGTGAGTGAGCACCGCGGTGCAATGCCTGATACAGAATATCGCTTTGCCTTGCTACGATGCTAAGGATACGAAGGCTTCCGCATCGTCTCGTACAGCTCAACGTCCGCCACGACACCTCGCCTCAAGAGGTTCAAGGCAGCCCGACCCCCCTCGCGCGCGATCTCGCTACCACCCCTGCCACTCGCTCCCCTGGCCCCAACACCTTCTACGGAATACACGGCCTTGCTTATCTTCAAGTTCGGTCAGGTATCTGTGACTGCTGTAGCTATAATTCCCAATCGACTTGCTGCGGGGACGCTCCAGGATGCTCGTGCGGTGGCTGCTAAGGGTAGGAGGGCGACGTACTGTAGGACGCGTCGCCGGCCGGTCTAGCGAGCGCGAGGAGAGATACACGAGGGTGGAGAAGAGCGTTTTCCTGTTTGTTGTGTTGCGATGCGGCACCCATCGGTACACTGTGGTGCGAAGACCAAGATACGATTTTGCTCCTCTCTCTCCATGATTGAGCTGCGGTGAAGACGCGTGAGGGCCTTTCCGCCTGAGCACGGGAAGGCACATGGCGGGAGACGCTGCGCTATATGAAATGTGCGAGAGGCCCCACATTGATGGCGAGGATCACCTCGAATCCTTTTGGGCCAATGTTGAGGGATTGGCTACGAGCAGTCCAGCGTGACTTCAGTGGACGTCGCAAAGAGCCCACAACCGCTTCTCTAGCGCCTCTCTGCGCCTGCTCCTCGAGCCGAGTTCATTCGCGCGCACGGTTCACCGCACACGGTCCTGCGTCCAAGCTAGACTAGATTGTGATTCCTTCTCGCGAAGCAAAAGTAAAGGCATGTCCACCGCTACACGCGCGCGTTCATTTCCCTCCCAGCCCCTTGAGCAATCCCGCCACAACCTCAGCAATCCCCTCCGCTCCCGGGTCAGGCGTCTGCTTCATCTCCTCGTTACCCTCTCCCTGGTAAACACTACGGCCCAGCTTAGCGTCGAGCCTCTTGGTCTTCTCCATCCCCTCCTTAGCAGCCGCGACTGCCTTGGACAGATCCTGGCTCTTCTCAAGCTCAACAACGAAAGGTTCAAGCGCGTCAATGAGCGTACGCATGCCCGGTCGGGCGGGAGTGAAGGTGAAGAGGCTCTTGAGGGCTTGGGAAGAGGCGGAGCTCCACTCTTTGATGGTGGCCGGCTGACGAGGCATGGAGGTGAAGGCTTGCGCGAGGCCGGCGAGGAAGAGCTCGTAGATGGCGCCGGATGTACCGCCGTACACGTCCGAGGCGATGGTGCCGATGGACATGACCGTCGAGGCGGCTACCTTGAGGTCTACATTGCCGGAGTCGAGGCCTTGCTGGATGGCCTTGGCGAAGCTGTGCGCGGCGGGAAGGAGAGAGGTGTCAGCGAGGTGTTTGGGCGTGGGTTTCGCGGCGCACACTCACGTAGCGAGACCGGTACCGCAGTCTCCGTCGCCCACAATCGTGTCGTGTCGCGTGATCGAGGGCTCAGCATCGATCGCCGCCTGGCACATGGACCAGATGGCCTTCTTCGTCTGCTCTGGGTCTGCGTTCGAGGGCCCGTCTGCCTTCTCCTTGGCATCCGCCTCGAGCATGCTGACCGCGCCGCCCTTCTTCTGCACCTCGGCGAGACGCTGCTCAGCCTCCTTCTCCTCTGCCTCGCGGTCGCGCGGGTTCGAGGGCCAGCCGCGCGTAACGCCCGTCCAGGCGTAGGCGTCCGTAGGGTCGTCGAGCAAGTCGAGGAGATCGACGCCGCAGGCCTTGGTGACCTCGCGGTGCTTGACGAGCGTGATGCCGAAGCCGGGGGCGTTGAGGCTGGTCATGTAGGCGTTGCAGTAGACGCGGGCCGGGTGGAGGTCGTACGTCTTGCCGAGCTGGGCGATGGTTTCGTCCAAGGCGGCAAAGAGTTCGAGCTGCGAGATGCCGCCGAGGTTGTTGATGAAGAGGACGGGGGCGTCGCCGGCGGAGAAGGGGAGGTAGGCGCGGTCCTTGTCGTTTTGGTTGAGCATGTAGTCCAACCTAGCGGGCGGGCGGGCGGGCGAGCGAGGGGTTAGCAGACGGCTCGAAGCCTGGATGGTACGCGCACGTACATCTCGGCGATGAGCTTGTCAGGGGGAGGCGTCTTGTCCAGACGTTTGAATCCGGGCTCGTTGTGGATGCCTGCGTGCCGCGGCGTACACAAAGTCAGCTCGATCCTACCCGCCCTCTAGGCAGCCCCCACGCACCCATGCCAATCTCGCACGCCTCTTGCGGGAGTGCTCCCCACTCCTTGGGGTCCTTGCTGCGTCCGGGCACATGGCAGTGGTCGAGCGACGTGCCGATCGTAACCGAGTTATCGATGAGCGTGTCGCCCAACTTCTTGATCTCCTTGACGCTCAAGCCACGCTCAGCTGCTGCACCGAGGACCTTGCATGAAAAGGGGTTCATGCCCAAGCCACGACGCCCGACGAGGCCGCCCTTGGCTCGTCCCACGGCAACGTCGTCTGCTACTGTCACGCATTCCACTCCGCCGGATGTCTTGTTGCCCGAGATTGCGAGTGCGGAGCGTGCTCTGCGGGTGGGGGAGTAGGAACGTGAGCGCGTGTGGGGGTGGGAGCATGGTGCGCGGCGTGCGCGACTCACTTCTCGGCGGCGAGACCAAAGTGCAGCTGGTCGCCCGTGTAGTTGTTGATGATGAAGATGACTCCTCTGTGGGCAAGAAAGTGGTCAGCAGCGAGCAAATCCATCTCTCCCTCCCTCATCGCGACACCCACTTGTCCGTGTTGGCCAAGTCGATTCCAGTGCAAATCTGCGCAGCACTCGGGCTGGCAAAGACGTCTCCACTGATAGCCGCAGCGAGCATACCCTTGCCGATCAATCCCGCCTGTCCAGGCTCGTGACCCGCTCCACCGCCAGCCATGATGGCCACTTTGCTGTTGGAGTGAGTCGAGTCGTAGATGACCTTGTGCGGCTTGTAGAGGCGCAGCGCCGGGTTGACGGCAATGGCTCCGCGAAGCGTCTTGTCTACTAGACCTTCCGGGTTGTCGAAGATGTGTTTGGTCGACATAATGGGCGTGCGTGTGTGAGATGGAGTGGTGTGTGTGTGTGCGTGGTGGTGGTAGGGAAGACAAGAAGGAGAGGTCGTCCATCTACTCTGTGCTCGCCTGTCTGTGCGCCCCGCAATCTCAAACGGCTGCTGGCGAATGGGCGAGACGACGCACGAGTGGAGGTCGCGCTGCGCCGCTGCGCCGCTGCGTCGCTGCGTCGCTGCGAGGCACACGGGCAGCAATCAGTCTTGGCCCGGAGCAAAGACGACGACACCGGCGTTCAAGGCGGCGAGAAGCCACGAGGTGACAGCGACGAGGAGAATCATCAGCGCCGTGCGTGTGGTGCGTGTTATGCGTGTCGTGTGTGCGCTGCCACCCCACCATCCTCCCACATCAGCACCATCCTCTCGACCAGCAACAAGGAGCCGCATGTGGGAGAGGAGGCTTTGCTGCCTTTTCTCTGCCGCGCTGTCGGGCAATTGACAAGCTCAACGTCGCCGCCGCCGCCGCCGTCGCCGCCGCCCCGCTCAAACCACGTGGCGTGCGCGACGCTGCAGCTAGTCCGACATACGTCGAGATTTGATTTTTGCTACTCCCGCCTGCCATCCCTTCGCTCCCCGCGCTCCCCGCAATTGCATCTAGTAGGCCCGCAATGGGACGTAAGAACAAGCTGCCACCCTCTCGTGGCGGCCAGCAGGCCAAGCGCAAGCAGGACACTGGCCCGCCCGTCTTCTTCAAGCACCGCAGAGAAGAGGAGCAGCGCAAGATGGCTGCAGACCTCAAGGGAAAGCAGCGAGAGAACGATGATGCCAAGACGTCGTCACTCCTTGACGAGACGGTGCGAGCGGCGGCCGGCTCCAACGATAGTCCCGTCGCATCGTCGTCTACGGGCGATGCTTGGTCGCAGTACGACCACCTCAACGGGTGCGTAGCTCGCCCGCTCACTAGCATATAAAGGCCTATCCATGCTGACACCTCACCCCGCACGCCACACAGCAACCACCCCGGCTCAACCGTCGACTCCTCCCTCCGAGCCTACGGACGCCACCTCCGCTCCCTCATCTCGCAGTCGGACGTCCTCATCCAATTACTCGACGCTCGCGACCCGCTCGGCTCACGCTCACCCTCCACGGAAGCCCTCATCGCTGCTCACCCGGGAAAGCGCCTCCTCTTTGTCCTCACCAAGATCGACCTCGTTCCCAAGCAAGCTCTCGAGGGCTGGCTGAAATATCTGCGCTCCCTCCACCCCACGCTCGCATTCAAGTCGAACCAGAACCTCGACGGCAAGGGCAGGGCGAGCCGCAAGTTGCACACGCAAACCAATGCCTCGAGCTCTTCTGCCGCCACGTCCTCGCTGGAGGGCAGTACGGCTGCTCACCTCCTACAGCTGCTGAAAAACTACGCTCGCTCCCAGCCAGTCGGCATGTCCCTCACAGTGGGCATCTTCGGGCCCCCCAATGTAGGCAAGTCCTCCCTTATCAACTCCCTCGTCCGCTCCCGCGCGTGTAGCGTTGCGCCGCGTCCCGGCGAGACAAAGGCGCTGCAGACCGTCCTACTTGACAGAAAGGTGCGACTCGTGGATAGCCCGGGTGTTGCCATGCCTGGTGCGGGGGAGGGAGCGACGCAGGATGTGCTGAGGGGGACGGTCAAGTTGGAATTGGTGGAGGACCCCATCACCCCCGTCGGGGAGATACTGCGACGGGCGGACCCGGTCAAGGTGACGAGGTTGTACAGATTGCCGGTCATTGAGATGGAGCAGGACGAGGAGCAGAGTGCGCAAGTGAATGCGGAGCCGCAACCCATGGTTCCCGATGCAGAAGCTGCTGCTCCGCTGAAACAAGCGCGCAAGGTCGATTTCCAAAGCCTACGCGACGGCAGCGATATGGAGGATGACGACGACGACGACCAAGACCGCGCATCAGACATGGAGGATGACCACCACTCTTTCGCTCCCAGCGAGTCGTCAGAAGTCCCCCTCGATGCCGCCCCTTCCTCCCACTCCACGCAAGGCGGCATCGGCTTCGACCCCTCGGATCCCCTCGACTTCCTACTCCGCCTCGCTCTCACTCGCGGCAAGATGCTGCGCGGCGGCAAGCCAGACGTGGAAGGTGCTGCACGCGGGGTGATTAATGATTGGAACACGGGGAGGATCAGATGGTTCGTCGCCCCTCCTGCCACAAAGCAGGACAAAGCGCGCGAGGCTCGCGAGGCGAGGATGGCGGGTGCGGGCGCGGGGGTGCAGGAACAGGACGACGAGATGAAGCCTGCCGCTGTGGTGCCGAGCGAAGGTCAGGTGGCTCCCGTAGAGGAAGAGGCAACGGTAGTCAATGGCTTCTCTGCGGCATTCGACCTGGAGGGCTTGTTCGCTCAGGCAGATGCGCAGATCTTCGGCAAGTCCACTCCCGCAACCACGACACCGGCCACTGCTCCGGCGAACAAGCAGGTGCTCCAAGCTGGTGACGTTAGCGCTAGCTCGTTGGGGAAGAGGGGAAGAGCAGGGGCGAATGAGGAAGAGGACCAAGATGCGAGTGAGGCGGAGAGTGAGGAAAGCGATTCGGATGATGAGGACCAGCCAAAGAGGATGAGCATGCACGCCGCCGATGAAAGTGCGGGCAAGGAGGACGACGAGGAGATGGCCCCGCGTCGTGCTGCGCCGCGTCATCAAAACGCCAATGCATCACACGACGAGCTCTCCACCTTCCTCTCCTCCAACTCGACCATCCCCGTGCCCCGCACGCAAGCTTCCACACAAACACAGCGCCCCTCCGGTGGGCACAAGCCGCTCAAACGCGGGCAGCGCAACAACAACAAGAAGGGGAATCGTCGCGGTGATTCTTCCGCAGGTGAGGAGCCCGCCTATCTCGCCCGTCTAGCGCACAAGGCTTCTCTGCCTGCGAATGTCAAGAAGGGAGTGGGCAAGCAGGCTGGGACGTATGGCGAGGAGGTAGGAGGAGGAGGAGGGGGCGGGAGCGGTGAGCTCGGGATCAGAGGGGGAAAGCGCGGTGATGAGAGGAGAAAGAAGCGGAAGATGGCGAGAAGAGAGGAGAGGGGGGATGGAGGGTTGAGTGGTGGGTTTGCGGGTGTGGCATTGCGGGAGGAGGACGAGTAGCGTGATGAAATGAAGCGATGTGCTCGTCACGTCGGTCAGCAGTGTTGTCGGGCCCTCTACTGGGGTAGCATTGAAGTCTTCAGGACCGTCTACACCTTTTAGCATCTTTTGATCGCCGTCCCTTGATGCGTCTCAGAGCAGTCGTAGGACCCAGTTCTTCGCACCACGTGGTTATGCAGCGCTCATGTATCGAATGCCGCCTGCCGCCTCACCGCCTCGCGCCGCTCTCTCCGCACTGACACCTCCACCCGCGCCGTCCTCGCCGACCTCGCAGTCGAGCGTCACGAGGTCGCCGTGACAGCTCGGGCGGTCATTCAGTCGAGGTCGAGCGGTGAGCGTCGGGGCTCTGCCATTCACTCACACCATCCTTCCTGCCCCACCCCGCCCACACAATGTCCGCCAACTTCCCCATCCTGTCCGAGCCCAAAACATCGCTGGGCCATCATCGCCTCCTGTCGTCACGCAGCTCAGTCCGCGTCTCACCGCTATGCCTCGGGGCCATGCAGTTAGGCACGGCGTGGAACGAGACGCTCAATTCGGGCTTGGACGAAAAGGAGTCGCACGACTTCCTCGACGCTTGGTGGGACAAGGGCGGTAATTTCATCGATACAGCGAATGGTGAGTGGGGGTGCGAATTGGCAGGGCAGGCGTGGCGTGGTGTGCCTGATGACACCTCGTGCGCTGAGCGAGCTGAAAATCGTGTCCTCCCGCACACCCGCGCAGCTTACACTCGTGGCGAGTCGGAACGCATCCTTGGCAGTTGGATGACCTCGCGCAAGAATCGGGAGGAGATCGTTCTCGCTACCAAGTTCACGGCACGATGGCGAGACCAGCGTGACGGGGTGCGTAGCCGTGTTCGCGCACCCTGCCATTCACTCTACATTCTCAGCGCTGATCTCGCCCCGCCCTCGCTCGCAGGCCCGCATCATGTCCAACTTCACGGGCAATTCGACTAAATCGCTCCGCCATTCGCTAGACGCTTCGCTGCGTAACCTTCAGACAAACTACGTCGATGTGCTCTACGTCCACTTGTGGGACTGGTCGACGAGCATCCCAGAGCTCATGCAGGCCCTCCATCGCGAGGTCACGGCAAGGAGGGTCGACTACCTAGGCGTGTCCGACACACCTGCGTGGGTGGTAGCCGCAGCCAATGAGTATGCAAACGCCAATGCCCTCACGCCATTTGTGGTGTACCAGGGCAAGTGGAATGTGCGTGCAGCGAGCGTATGATCGAGCAAGGACAACAGCCGGCTGAACCGTTTGCTCCTCTTGTGCACGCAGGCGCTGGACCGCGACCTCGAGCGTGATATCCTCCCCATGTGCCGCCACTACGGAATGGCCATCGCACCCTGGGCTGCCCTCGGTCAAGGACGCTTCCGCACGCCCGAGCAGCTTGCTCAGAGAGAAAAGGAGTTTGGCAAGCCTGTCCGCGGAGGAGGGCAGAGTGACGAAGAGGCTCGTATTGCGCGCACACTGGATGAGGTGGCCAAGGAGGTCGGGCAAGGAGCGACCATTACGCAGATTGCGCTGGCGTATTGCTTTGCAAAGTGAGTGTGTGTGCGTGCGTCACGCGAGACGAGGATGGTATGCTGATCCCTGCTCGCCCGCCTAGATCGCCGTACGTCTTCCCCATCGTAGGCGGTACCAAGCTTGTGAGTCTCGTCCGACCTCTCCCCCACTTTGACCCCGATCGCATCTGACTCGTCTCCCCTCCTCCCCGCGCGCGCAGTCCTACATCGACGACAACATCCGCGCCATCGACCTGCGTCTCACTCCCGACCAACTCGCCAAGATTGAGGCGGCAGCCCCGCTCAACAAGGGTTTCCCTTACTCAATGACCGGCGATGATAATCCCGCCACTGGCGCCAAATCGGGAGCATTTTCGCAGATGGGCGGGCCAGTGGACTTTGTGAAGGGTCCGACGAGTATGCACTTGGAGGCGAAAAAGTGAGAGGGCACGGCGGCAAGCATGTTTCCAGGTCAGAGAGGGGAGAATCGTGCACAGAAGCGCATTGTGGACGCAATGGCATCACTCGTGTCCCAATATCTCTGGCATGTATTCCTTTGATACCAGGACGGGAAGACGTGAGATCGCGGCCATGCCTGATCAGGAGGGGCGAGACCACGAAGGTCACGCAGCTACGGTAGGCGAGACGACGTGCTCATCTTAGATTAAGAGCTGGGGCCGGCACGAGCAGGGCGTGAATGCTCGATCAGCTATCAGACCGCCTTGTTAACAGCGGCCTGAACCAATCGTGATCCACGCGTCACGCCCTCTGCCGCAGCTGCTGCACCGCTCGCTCAGCTCACGCCTCTGCAGCTTTTTCAGACCAGGATGCGAATTCGGCCCACCGACCAACATGCCAGACGACACACCGGTTAACTCCATCGAGTCGCGGGTCACAAATTGGTAAATAGATGAACTCATAGCTAGCGGCGAAGAGACAGTGCCGCCCCCCTTTCTCTCACCGCCGCCGCCACCGCGTCAGCCGCCCTCGCTGCGCTCCCACGCCTACTCTCCCTCCTCAAGCAACCCATCCCTCGCCCTCCCCGCCCTCCACATAGCCTTCCTAATCGCCTCCCTCTGTCGCGCCTTGACCGCGCTCACCATCCCGCTATCAAGCTCCTCGTCCTCCAACAAAAGCCTACAAAGCCCCGTCGACGCCCAACCCCAACTGCGCGCCCGGTCGAAGAAGCGCACCAGGTGAACTCGTTGCCCAGTCGGAATGGTAGAGGGGGCAGGTCGAGCGGAAAGAACCGTCGGTGGGACGAGGGCGGATTTCTCTGAGAATACCTCGGCCGGGTAGAAGGGGTGGGACCCGTATTTGGCCCATACTAGCGTGCCGGCAGGGGAAATGACGGAAGGCTTGGGGATGGAGTTGAGGTCAGGAGTTGGGAGAGGGGAGCCAGCTGGTGCCGTGGAGGGGCCTGGGGCAGCTTGGTTGCTCGGACGACGGGTGCGTTGCGAGCGCGCTGAGGCCGGGGGAGCAAGTGGATCAAGCGTTGGCGCAGCAGGAGAAGCCTTGCCTGCTGCGGAGCGTCGCACCGCTCGTGGACGGGGAGTGGCTTCGCCAGCCTTGATATCTGTCGCTTTGCCGCCGCTCCGCCCTTCGTCCTCGCTGCTGCTCTTCCCCGCCGTGGTAGCGCGGCGCGTTCCCTTGGGCAGGATCCAGCCGTCCTCGAAACGCTTGAAAGAGTCGTGATCCGAGACGTCCGAGACGCGTAGGGCTGGGTTGGCGGGCGACGAAGGGGACGATGTGAGGGGAGAAGAGACTGCGCTCGCCGATGCGACTGCCGGTGAGACAGCTGCTGGTGCTGCCGCGGCGAGAGCCGATGCTCGCCCGCGACGCGGTGCTGCCGCTGCTGGTGCTGGACGTGGCGTCCGAGGGGGGGCGGGCGCCTCGATGCGACGACGCTTGGGTGCGGTGGCTCCTTCTTTGCCCTTGCGCTTCGGTGATGACGATGCGGCGGCCGCTGGTGGAGCCGCGGATGGGGCAGGTGAGGGATCGGCGGCCGGCGGAGGCGGCGGTGGCGGCGGCGGTGAAGGCGGACGGTAGAATTGTCTGAGCAGATCGTCGACGATGTTGAGCTTGGCAGGCTCCGCCTGCGTGTCTTCCTCGCCTGCCTCGCCCGCCTCGCCCGCCTTGCCCTCATCCCCACGCTCTCCGAACGCGTCGAGTAATCGCAGTGGCGGCTCCAACTCCAACTCCTCCAGCAGCTTCCCCACCTCCACCCCCCTCTCTCTCGCCTCCTCGCTATGCCACCTCCCCAACCCCTCCAGCGCCTCAAGCATAGGCTCCACCGCCTTCTTGATGCGCACCGCCGCGCGATGAAAGCTCGTCTCCGGCTTGTTGTACAGTATTGCATTGTTCGGCACCAGCATGACATCGCGCCTAAACTCTGCCACCCGCTGGTAGTAATGGTCGTCCACGCGAGCCGCAATAGTGGCCCACTCCATCGGCTCCTTGACCACATCGTAGTAGTCGGGCACCTCGCTGCGGGAGACGGGGCTCATGAAGAGGCCCGAGCGATCCAGGGCAGTGATCTTGGCTAGAGCGTCCTTGAGCGGTGCGTGAGCGGGGAACAGGGCGGCGTCCAGTGCACTTCTGATGATGTCGGCCTGCTTGAGCTTCTCACGCTCTCGCTTGCGTACCAGCTCGACCAGCATACGCTGTTTCTCCAAGTCGGCACGTACGGCCATGACGAAGCGCAGTTTCTTTGTTCGTTCGGCTTCGCTCAGCTCCTTAGGCGCAGACATCGCCGTCCAGGGCTCGAGGTGTAGGCGCTTGAGTAAAGGAGCCCCACGCCTTGCTTCGCGTTTCAGTGACCAGAACTTGGCGATCTGCACGATCAGGGGCTGCTTTCGGCGGAGGTGTACCTTGCTCATGTAGTCGAAGACGCGCGAGAGGATGTATGCGGGGACGAGGGGCGGGCCAGCGCGATAGGACTTCTTGTAGGCGCGCGCAGACTTGGTGGCCGTGTGAGCTGGAGGGTTGGCTACGACTGCAGAGATGGAGCCGTTGGCGCCGCGTCGAATGGTAATCTTACGAGAGGCCGGCTTGATCGTGGGGAGGACTGGCGTGCTAGCCCCAGTCCCTGCGCTGCCACTCGCAGCATCGTCGTCTTGCGGCGCGCTGGCGTTAGCCAGGCGACGGAGGTGCTTGGGCTGATGCTTGTGGCACATTGCCTTGAGCGTCTCGCCCTCGTCGTCATCGTCGCCATGGTGATGGTGCTCGTGACGCTGGCGAGGTGCATTGATGAGTAGCCCAGCCTTGCGCGCGCAAGTGACGTGGAAGGCAACGAAACACGACTTGCTGTCGCACTGTATGCATGCCCCGTGCCTATGCCGACAGAGGTAGCATTGTAATTTCCACCTCGCCTTGGGAATGCGCTCGACGCTGTCGATGGGCTCCATGTAGACTGGATTGCTCACGCCCGTCTCTGGGATCCACATTGCGCACAAGAGGTGAGCCCACTTGCCCTGCGTCGTCTGTTTGAATGCTCCTCCCTCGTTGGGGCACAGGACGCATGATACCGCTCGATCCGGCGATACGGTGCACTTGCGGCAGAGCCATTGGCCCTCTGGGATGTAGGGAATGCCGTAGCAATCTTGGTGGACTGCGAGATTGCAGCCGTCGCAAAAGACGATTGCATTTGAGTTCTCGCACTCTCCGTCGTCGCAAATAGCGCACTCGGTGTCCTCGCTCTGATTGACGACTTCGCCATCGGGTCCAATGGCAGCGGGCGTGGGCTTGGGCGGGACGCGTTTCATCTAGAAGCGGGGCCGCGAGTAGACGCAGGTCAGCTTCGTGTCCCCGCCAATGCTGCGCAGCGGGCACTCGCACTCACCAAATCAAACCACTCCTTTTCGAGTCTGTCGATGACAATCTCAAACGTCTCATACGACACGGCATCTGACCCTTCCTTCTTCCTCTCGGCGTTGAGGGCATCGATCCACTCCTTGTCCTGCTCGTCCATGTCATACTCGACTTGTCGCTTCAAGTCGGCCTCGATGGGCTCGACGAAGCGTATGTAGTGCTCTGGCTTGTCGAATGACTCGCCATCATTGAAGCCATATCCCACATTGATCGAGTCGCTCACTCCAGCAGGTAGGCTCAGCGTCTGGGCCTCTTGAGCTGGAATGCGACGAAACGAGACCTTTGGCAGCGATGATGCGAGGGGGAGATTGGAGCCAATCGGCTGCGGTGGTCCCGTCATGCTGGGCGACGACGGCGGCGAGGGCGAGGGCGAGGACGAGGAGGAGGATGATCCAGCATCGAGGTCGCGAGCGCAATTCGGTGGTAAGGATACGGAGACAAAGGCGCGGCGTTGCGTGCGTGCGTGCGTGCGTGCGGGCGTGCCTGGCGTCGCGTCCCCGTTCGTGCCACGCCGGTCTCAGTCCGCCCCCCCAGTCCGCCCTGACCAATTTGCCATTCCAACTCCGACCCGCGAAGAAGGGCCGCCGCCCAGTCGACGGCTCGTCTTGAGAGCAATACCAATCAAGTCCCTCGTCGAGGCTGTGTCGAGGCCAGAGGCAATCACTTGCCCACGACGCTCCCAGTACCTCCCTCGCTTTCTTTTCCTCCCCACCCCTCTCACCGCGATGTCGAGTCAACTCCTCGCGCTGCTCAATGGCTCGGGGATGTCAGCATCATCGTCCTCCCCGAGCGCCCCTGCCGATTCGTCCCCATCCGCTCCTGCTCCGCCTCCATCTCGTTCGCCCACGTCAGCTCGTAATGCTGCAAGTCTGCTACAAGGTCTGCTTGGTGGCACTGGTGCCGCTCCCGAGCTGATCAGCACGACCAGCACGACGAGCACCAACAGTCAGCCTCAAGCCAGTTCTCCAGCCCCGGCTCAGCCAGAGACGGCATCGGCCATGCTCCTTGGCCTCCTCTCGCCGCCAAAGACTCAGCCTGCCGGCCAGTCTGCCACCCAGCCAGCAGTCACGCCTAGCCCTCAGGGATCCATTCGTGAGTCATATCCAACCCGTCGCTGACTGTTGTCGTTCACGCCGCTCACTTGCAGCCGACTTTGCCCCTCCAGCGACCGCCTCGCCGCCGCCAGCTACTCCCTTCAACTTCCAGAGTCCATTCGAGAGTCTCGGCCTCAAGGCCTCCTCCCCACGTCAGCAACTCAGCGTCAAGAGTCCAGCAGCAATCCCTGCTCCTCAGCCTCAAGCAGGATCATTTGTTCAGAGCGACATCTCGACCAGCTTGGAGGCACCATCCACGTCTGCCGCTTTCTCTGCAGCCGCGACTGAGCCTGAGCAGAGAGTCACCCCAGCTCAGCCGTCGTATGACCTCAAGACGTCTGGCTCGTCCCCCGCGCGTGCGCCCGGGGCAGAGGCCAGACCTACCGCCCACCTCTCCCTCGCCGAGCTTCACGCTCGCGGCGCCTTCAACGACGCCTCCACATCCGGCTACTCTGCTCTCGATGCTACCTCTACTCGCATCGACCTCGCCGCCCTTCAGCCAGGTGGCGTCGCGTCTTTGCACCCTGCAAAGCTTGAGACGGTCGGCTACATGGGGAGCAAGCGTGCAAAGCCAGTCGAGCCCTTCATCAGTGGTCCTCTCGCAGTAGACGGCGCTACGACGGCTGCATTTCAGATTCCACGTGTGGCCAATCTCAGTGACGATACCGCCGTCTGGATCTCGTCCAAGGGTCGCATCCACCTCCTCAATAGCTCGACAACCGACCGCGTGACCCTCGAGGATCTCGACCAGGAAGCCGTTGGCGGCATCTGGATCACGCCCGACGAAGAGCTCAGCGAAGGAGACCAGCGCCAGTGGATTGTCGCAGGCTCGACAGCCAAGGGGCTCAGCTTCTGGACGATAGTCGAGGGCGATCAGTACGACACCACATTCCTCGGCACACTGCTCCTCGCGGGCGAGACTGTCGAGAACGGCGGCGTGCAGGACTTTAGCTGGATCACTTCGATGCGCACCAGCGAGCCACGTCTCCGTGCTGCCTGGCTCGTGGGCAGCTCCCAGTCTTCGGACAATGCTTCTGTCCTCTTGCGCGACTTTTCCAATCTCGTCAAACTCTTTGACCAGACGCAGAATCTCAAGCTCACTCACAAGCAGGCCCTGTCCAAGGGCGTCATCGAGATTGTTCCTTCCGACGACACACCCATCGCGGGCCAAGCCTTCTCACCCGACGCTTCCCTCTTCTTCACCCTCCGTGCCCACGCTCATTCGCGCTCCCTCTCCATCGTCTACGAGTCCGCCTCGACTGGCAAGACGCGTGCTGCGCTCGGAACGATCAGGCTGGACCCTCTTCCCACGTCATCGGCTCCGCCAGCCGTCAGCTTCTTTGCACTCATCAACGACCCCAACTACGACTTGGCCGCTACGACTTCCTCTAATTGCCCTCGCGCGGCCATCATCGGCCTAGCGCGCAACACCATTGTAGGGCTGGTGGACCTGGCAAAGGGCACTTGGCACCACGTCTGGCACTTTGAAGCCCCCTCGCCCCACTACAACTTCATCGAGTACCACCGCGACACGGCTACGCTGCTCATCGCCAACAGCTATCGCGGGTCGGTCTTTGCACACCGCTTCGCAGTCCTCGAGCTGCCTCACGCCAACATCAGCAGCGGCGGCGGTGGAGGAGCAAGCGCGCGCGGCAGGAGGGGTCCTCGTGAGCGCGAAGAATCTGGACTCACCGAGGCCAAAGTCTTCCGCAATCGTCTCGCCGTCGTCGGTCGACTGCCCTGGAGTGTCGAGCTCCCGGCTAAGTTGCGCGAGTTCCCCCTCACCGTGAGCCCCACGTCGATTAGCGTCGTAGGAGAGTCGTTGATCAGCTTTGTAGTCTTTGTTGCTCATTCGCTCGGCGTGATGAGCGTTTCGCTGCCACCGCTGGAGAAGGAGAGCGAGAAGGCGTTTGTCGAGAGGACGGAGCGAGAGGAGCGAGAGGAGCGGGAGGCGGCCGAGATTCGCGCGGAGACTCGCGACGACACGCTCGCAGAGACGCTGACTGTGGACAACACTACGGCTGACGTGACGGAGGTCGAGGACAACGTGGGTCAGGCTGCGGAGGACGGCGCTCGCACCAGCTTGCAGCCCGGCCAGCCCAGCGACAATGTGAACGGCGGCACATCTCACCATGCCTGGGGCCAGGCTGATGCTTCCACCACGGGCACACCCTCAGTCGACATGCCCGCACTCATCGCCTCTCTCGAATCCCGCCTCGACGCCAAGCTCACCACTCTCCTCACCAACGCTACCGAGCATTCTCGCCCCTCGTCGACCCCACTACTCAGCCCATCAGCCCTCTCCGCCATAGCAAGCGAAGTGGCTCACACGCTCTCTGGCCAACTCACCGATCTCGTTATTCCCGAAGTCCGCTCCTCACTGCGCTCCCTCGTCCAGCCCGAAGCCCTGCGCGAAGCCTTGCGCCAGGCAGCTGAACAAGAGATGGCCGGCAACGCAGAGGCCATCGAGCACATCACTCGCTCCACGATTGATAGGCTGGAGAGCTCGGTCAAGAAGAACAGCCTGCAGATCATCTCGCTCACACTCGCGCCGCGCTTTGATCAGTCAATGAGTCGTATGATCGACATAATGGAGAGCAAGTACACGGAAGGGCTCAAGAAGGCACACGAGGATGCTGCCGCCGCTGTCGAGCGAGACCGAGCTGCGAGTGCGGCTGCGGCTGCTGCGTCCGAGGCCAAGCTCGCGCAAATGCAGACCGCAATGGAGGACATGTCGGCGACGCTGGACAAGACGACGGCCCTCTTGACGGCCCTGGTAACGAAGCTCGAAGGGCTCGAAGTGCAGAATCGCAGCCTTCAGCAGACGGTCGCCGAGCTCACAAAGAAGAATCGCGCCGCCCCTCCTGCTCCCGCGCTCAGCCCGCCAACCAGTGCCGCTACTTGGGGAACGGCACTCGGCCCTGCTGGTAGCGCCGCTTCGTGGAGTCAGGTCACGACGCCCCTCTCCGCGCCGACCGCGGCCCCTATCCACTCCCCCCCATCCGCACCCCTCCGCACACCAACGGGGTATCGCGAGGCGCAGGGAGCAGCCACGCCAGGAGGACGATGGGTGCCGCTGGAGCCTTTCTCGCCAGGAGCCGCCACGGCTTCAGCAGCTCCTCCCGCCTCCGCGCCCGCGCCCGCGCCCACGAGCCCTCTCCGCTTCTTGCCTTCCACGCTCAGCGCGGCGCCCGCGCCACTCTCCTTCTCGTCCCTACCCGCCCAGCAGCCCCAGCCCAAAGCTCAAGCCTCGTCGCCGCCGCTCCCCAACGTAGAAGACGAGCTCCTCTCCACTCTCATGCCCCGCGAGGGGAGTGTCGACTTACTGCCCGTGCTAGCCCGCCTGCAAGACGCTTACGGGTCCGCAGCTACCGCGCTGGAGGAGGGTGCGACTCGTGACTCCCTGGCCATGGAAGCAAGGCTACGCGTCTCCCAAGCAGTACTCCTCGCCCTGCTCCACCGTCTCGGCGACCTCCTCGCAACCCCCGCGGGCGGCTCTCCCGCACAGGTCGAGCTACAGGCCCTCTGGGCAGAAGCAGCTGCTGCTCGCCTGGACCGCAACGATGCGACCATCGCGCAGGCCTTCAAGGCCGTAGTTGGGCAGGTGAGGCGCAACTTTGAGATGGGGTGGAACAGGCGTGGCGCCGTTGCTGGAACGGGTGGGATCAGCTGGTGGACGCAGGTGAGGTTTGAGGAGAGGCTGAGGCGCTTCTTGCTCGAGTAAGCCGCGTAGCCGTCATGTTTCACGCAGTCGAGCGTCTTTTTCCCATCCGCGCATCGTCACACCACCATCCGACCGCTCACTAGCATCTTGATTCATCATCACCATTGTCACTCGCGTCACTCGCGTCACTCAATCATCATACCTTTCCATCTCCTCGTCTCGACCTCATTCGCTCACAAGACGTTTGTGACAGGGATATCAGCCGAGGATTACCAAGCGCGTGACGATCGTGATTGCCAGTCTCATCTCGTTTCGATATCTGCCCTTTGCCCCTTTAATCGCCCTTTATTTCCATTAAGTTGCTATGGAACATAAAGGGAAAGGGTCTCGTCCATCTCTTCGTCCTTGCTGCCCTCGGCAGCAGGGACCTCTTGCTCCCCCTCCCCGTCTTTCCCCCCATGACCAGCCCCTCCTGAGGTCGAGGCAGCCCCCTCGGCCCCAGCTCCACCTCCCGCTCCCGCCGCCCCTGACGATGAGGCAGCCGATTGCTGTCCCTCAACTGTCTTTTTCTGCTTCCCCCTGCACCCCCGCCTCGTGCGCTTAGGCGCAGAGGCGCTCTTGCTGCTGTTGCTGATGCGCTTGCCGCCGCTGTTGTTGCTGCTGCTGATGCGACGGCGACGGCGGCTGTTGTTGCTGCTGTTGTTGCTGTGGCTGTTTTTGTTGTTGTTGCTGCTGCCGCTGGCCTGGGTAGGGGGGCGAGCGCCAGTAAAGACGCTGGACCCGGTTGAAGGCGCGCCATGGATGGCGTGCAGCCTGCCGATGTCCGCGACCCTTTGCAGCTCTTGCTGCCTGAGCCAGGCGTCGAACATCTCCTGCCTGCTGGGAGGGCGGTGCTCATCACCCAACCCGCGGCCACCATGTCCTCCGCGTCTGCCCCCACTTCCACCTCCGCGACCGCCGCCCCATGCGGCGCCGCCACCTCCACCTCTCTCTGGCTTCATCCTGGAGACGCTGGTCTGCTGCGTGCGGATGGAAGGAGCAGGGTGATGAGGGGTGATGTCAGTGAGCAGCTCGCTGCCACCATGCGTGGAGGCTAAGGTGGGTCTGACCTTTTCTCGTGGTTCTCCTCGTCGATGGTGGAGGTGGGGTGGGATATGTAGCTGGTGCGCTTGTCTGTGCGGATGCGAGGAAGAGGTGTCAATGAGCCGATGGGTATCCAAGGAGAACAACACCCAGCTCTGGCCTTGTCGTTTGTCGTCGGAACTCACAGTAGTAACGAAGAGAGGGAGCGACGACAACTCGTAACCATGGCGTCGTGTTCGGTGGTGGAGATGGGAATGGAAGATGGAGAGGCGAGAGAGGTGCTCTTGTCTCTGCGAATTCCTCGCTTGCGTCGTCAGCCTCCCTGTTGTCCTCGTTCGGATGCCATGGTGGTGGAGGCTTGAGGGCGCACAGCTCCTCGCCATCCTTCGAGCAAGCTCATTCACTTTCACCAAGTTGGCGGGATCGTTGTAGACCTCCTGCAGCTGGGTGCGGACTGTTGCGGTGACCAAAGTTGGAAAAAAGAGGTCAACGTGCTCGTCCCATGGATGTTGTTGAGGAACACTGCGCCATCGAAGCTGCCCCTCATCCAGTTTGCCGCCTTGCTCTTGACCAGGAAGTTCCTCGACGAGTCGCGATACTGGTCGACATCGGAGGCCGGAGGAGAAGGGCAGGCCATGCACTCGATGGGCCACGATCGAGATGGGCACGTTGGCGTCCTTGAGCGGCAGGCCGGTGAGGTGGCACTTGTCCAGCTGCCCGCGCGCAGACATGACGGCGAGGGCGGCGTACAGAATGCAGGGCGTGAGACCGATGGCCAAGCTCTGCTTGAAGTGCTCGCTCTCGGAGTCAGCCTCCCACTCGTCTCCCTTCAGAAGTTCCGCCGGTGGTGGCCTCAACGGCCCGAGGTCTTCGCATCGGACGGAGTACACGCATCAGTGCGTCATCTCTGCCTGCAGCTCTGCCCATTGGAACGACTTAGGGAAGAGGCGAGTGTCGACGAGCCGCATGCCATCTTGGGGCATCCGTCCGTCGGCAAGGAGGCCTGCAGCGACAAGAGGTTGGCCAAGGCTGTCTGTGGAGCCACGACGGGGTACTTGACGTCTCGACCGCGCCCACGGCGGAGAGCAGCGAGGACTTGATCAGGCGTACCGCCGTCAGCAACAGCCAGCTCCTCGTCGGCTTCGGCGTCGTCCTGGTCGACTTCAGAGGTCTCTTGATCTGCCTCCCAATCATCACCGGTAAGTGGTCCGGGAGGGGGTGGCCTGATCGCGCCGAGGTCTTCGCAGCGCCAAGAGTACTTGCACCAGCGCGTCAAGTCGTCGAGCAAGTTCTGCAGCTGATGCGACTCGGGGAAGATGCCGAGCGTGTACAAGCCGCATGCCATCTTGGGCCACTTCTGCTCTGGCAAGCAAGGAGGCTTGGAGTGTCAAGAGCAGGTTGGCCAAGGCGGTCTGTGGAGCCACAACGGGGCACTCGAATTCCTTCGTGGCCTTGTTGCGGCGAAGAGCAGCAAGGAGTTGTTCGGTCGTGCCACCGTCAGCAATTGCCAGCTCCTCGTCGGCTTTGCCGTTGCCCTTGCCGTTGCCCTTGCTAACTTTGGGGTGAGGCGTGTCGCCGCTCTTGCTCTTGCGATCACCGTCGTCGTGATGCTACGCGTCAGACGCTGCTCTGAAGATGAGTTCGCAGAGTTGCTTGGGTGCGTCTGCGGGCGAGGAGCCGATTGGTCATTGTATCGCTGGCGGCTTTGCACTTGGCCACGGGTTTCTGCTTGCCCTTCTTGAAGCTTGCTTGATCGCTGCTGCTCAAGGCTCAGAGATCGACGTACTGCTGGAGTGAGATTAAAAGAGTATCGGACTCGAAGTGTACGCTGCAGTCAGACGACTTGGCGATGTTGGCCCAGCCAGAGAGCCATTGCAAATTGCCATCGCGAGGGTCGTGGCTCGTCTTGACCACTTTGCCGCTTTGCGTCTTCCTCGAGGCGATGCGGTCAACCGAGGGCATTCCAGCCTTGAGTGCGCAATCGACACGGTGGGCGAGGGAAACGACGGGGTTGACGAGGCTGCGGAAGTCGAAGAAGGATGGCAGCCTACTCGCGATGAGCTCGTCGAAGTCTCCGAAGAAGTCGACGGCAAGACCAAGCTCCTGCTCCAAGGCACGACGCTCGGCGATGGAGCGCGCAGGCGGCGGCGTAGGGTGGTCAAACCCGTGCTGCATCACTTCGGCCATCCAGCGGTTCTGGTCGTCTGGCAGCGCGGTCATGCGGAAGCCCTTGTCAGGGAGCGCAGCGGTGAGGAGGTCGACCCGGTCCGCGCTACCGGGCACGCCGGGCTGCTTGTAGTCCCAGATGCCTGTGAGAGAGCCTCGGGACCGTCCTTGCGAGCTCGTGGTGCGCGTTGATCCTATTGAGCATCAAGTCCCACGTCTGCGTCTTGTTGACGAACTCGGAGCAGTGGACGAGTCCCATGCGGTGCACGGACAGACCGATCGGCGCTTTGCGACCATCCTCGTGAGTGGCAAAGGCGAGATTTGGGTTCGTGGCCGTACGAGCGGGCAGATGCGAGCCTCTGTAGCATCCGCTGAGGAGGCCAGGCAAAGGGCACCCCTTGCTCCTGGTCTCCGTCGTGAGGAGCGGCAGAACCTGGCCCGAGGTCTTCTTGCCTATGTGCAAGAATCGAAGAACATCCCAGGCTCCGATGTCGCCGTCGCCGATGCGCTCGCTGATCGAGGCAAGGCAAGAGTCAATGTCTCCGTCTCGGCAATGACCCACGAGCCAATACTGCTCCTCGAGAATGAGCTTGGCCATGAGAAGGAGGCCGTGGCTGCACATGCGCATCCACCAGCTGGGAATGGCTGCGAGATGGTTGTAGAGGCATTTAAGCTTCTCTACATCTGGGATACACTCGCTGCGGTTCACCGTCCTGATGCTCTTGGTAACGCCCCTCTGCTCAGCCGATGGGCGAGCCCAGACGCGCATGTCCGCCTCGGTCTCCTTGAGCGTCAGCTCCCTGCCGCCTCTGTAGACGCTCGCTGGACATCGGCTGACTGCGTTTGTGTACGACGCCTTGATGTCCAGGAGGTAGTTTATCAGCAGATCGAGTTCCTCCTCGTCCGCTGCGGCATTGAAAGAGCCCAGCAGGCCTCGCCAGATATCGAGCTCAGTCTCTACGTCGCTGGCCAGCTCTGCTCGTTTCTGCGCACTGACGCTGGCGTGCCATTCAACCTTGACAGCGCGAGGAAAGCTGCGAAGGCGAGGCAGAGGCCCAGGAGCGTTGCTTGGGCGGTGGCCAAAGCCGAGGCGGACTTCGTCCGTGCGCCCAGCATTGGCCAACTTGACGACGAACCAGGGGCGGCCTGTCTTCTCGACGACGATCGTCACTGTGTCGTGAGACTCAGTGCGGCCGTCAAACTCGATCGAGGTACGCAGGGGCAGCACGATCGTGTGCGTCATTCGCCTGCGTGGGCTTGCGCCATCATCGCCATCGGCGTCGCCTTCGCCGTCGTACTCGTCGCTGGAATGCTCGGGAGTACCGGCAACTGACCCTTCGCCGATCGTAGGGCACGCAGCCTTGGCGATGTGCGTGCGAATCTCCTCTGGCGTGTACGAATTGTGTCTGTCGTCATACTCAAGCGCGCGCCAGATGAGAGTGGCGAACTCACGAGCGGGCGGGCCAGTTGGCGGCGAGATGCCAGCGGGCAGAGGACCAGGCTGGCTCCTGAGGTCAACAGCATCGCCGTAGGGGACGCAGTCCGGTACGGGGCGCACCCATCGCGGCAGGACTTCCAGGGGACGGCCCTTGTGCTCCGCCAGCGAGCTGAAGCCAGTATTGAGCGGGATGGCCTGGAGACGGGTGTTTGCACGACCACTCGCTTCCGTGATGGCACGGTGACGCTCACGCCTGGCCGTGCGCTCCTCGTCGGGAAGGTCTTCGGCCTTGCTCGTGCTCTTGCCCTTGGCCTTGCTCTTCGCCTCACCCGATTCGAGTTGGGCCTTGGAAGAAGAAGCAACAGCGCTGCCTGCGTGCGCTTGGTTGCTGGGCGAGTCAGCGGGCAAGGACGCATCATCTGCTCCTGCTGCCGGCTTCGGCGCAGCTGGGCCTCGCTTGCGCTTCGAACCGGAGGTAGGCGGGACGAAGTCGTCCTCACCATCGTCTTCGGCGTCGTCGAGCTCAGCCGCGAAGTCTTCGTCGACGACGGCGAGCGAGGCTGCGGATCTTTGAGCCCTGCGCTTCCTGGCGTGAGCCCCGCCGAGCTGCGCTGACGTGCTCGCAGTCGATGCGGCGGCCGTGAAGCTCAGCGCATCTTTGCCATCGCTGCCTTTAATCTCCGTCCTCCCATCGTCGAAAGGGGTAGGTACGAAGAGGCCAGCGAAGCCAGCGGTGGGCAGCGTGGCCAGACCCGATGCTTCGTCTGAGGAGAGCGACGCAGCACCGGTTGCTCGACGCCTGGCGGGGAGCGATGCTTGGCCAGCTGCTCGACCCTTGGCGAGGAGCGACGCAGGACCATCAGCTCGACCCGAGGGGAGGGACGCTTGGCGAGGTGCTTGACCCGTAGGGAGCGACGTAGCACCACTCGCTCGACCCGAGGGGAGCGGCGGTAGACCAGTCGCTCGACCCTGAGCGGGGAGCGACGCAGATCCAGGTGCTCGACCCTGAGCGGGGAGCGACGCAGATCCAGGTGCTTGACCCGAGGGGATGTGAGCACGCTGGTTGGCTCTACCTAGCGAGCGGGGCACCGAGGGAGTGTATGAGTGACCCTGCGCGGGGAGCGGGAAGGAAGCGGCAGCGGTACCCTGTGGGGGGGGGGGCTGCGCACGCTGATTCGCTCTACCCAAGGAACGAGGCAGAGAGGGTGTATACGCGGGGAGCGGGAAGTGAGCTGCAGCTGTATCTGGTGGGGGCTGCGCACGCTGGTTAGCTCGGCCTAGAGAGCGAGGCACCGAGCCAGCACCGGCTTGACCCTGATCGGGGAGCGCGG
This sequence comes from Jaminaea rosea, assembly GCF_003144245.1. Classification (NCBI taxonomy): domain Eukaryota; kingdom Fungi; phylum Basidiomycota; class Exobasidiomycetes; order Microstromatales; genus Jaminaea; species Jaminaea rosea. The sequence continues at coordinate 380,367 of NW_020289989.1, read as the reverse complement.
AGCCTCCAGCTCGACCCTGATCGGGGCGCGGAATGAGCAGCAGTCCTACCCTGAGCGGGCGTTGATTGCTGCTCCTTGCCTTCGTCGTCGTCGTCGCTGCTGCCGAGGACGAAAGCGGATTCACGGGTGAGACCGTCTAAGCGGCTACCCGGGACGACGGCGTCGTCGTCGAGATGATGTTGATCATGATGATGGGAGGGGGAGGGGTGGTTGTCCCGCGCGCCTAGGGCACGGCGAGACGGGTGTGATGCCATTACTGGCAGAGTGTTGTATGTTGCTTGTTGATTTTATTGTTGTGTGATAAGGCTTCATCGTCAGACGAAGCAGAAATTGGTAGGGGGACTGAAAGATTGGAGTGGTGTCAAGCTCGCCCACGCTCACTTTTCGCCCTTCCGTCAGACGCCCACCGCTTGAGAGCGGACAGCCAGCGTACATGCGCAGCGTCTCTGACCTTCTGCGTTGCCTCTGGATCCCTCTTAGTCTTGCTGATGACGACTAGAGTCTTGCTCGGCATGATAGCGACGAGGAGAGGTATTGGTAGTGATGGTAAGGAAAGCAAGATGAGATAGACTACTCGCAACCCAGCCCAGTCCGCGAGGTGCATCCGCGCCGCTCGCCTGCCGGAAGGAGCGATTGGGTTGGCGTCCGCTGGGGAGCGCCTGGCGACACCAACGCCATGGCGCAGTGGTGCTGCCACCACATGGCGAGCACGACGGAGGTCGAGGTGCAAGTTGTGGAGCTGCTGTGCGCTGGTTGCCGGCACGAGTTGGAGATGGCTACTTGTCGCGGTACTTGAAGGGCGCATTCGAGGATGTAGGCGACGAAGCATAGTCCTCTCTGACACCGGCCGACTTGTCACGGTAGCGAACCAAGAGAAGTGTGAGCGTCCCTCAACGGAGGACTGGCCAGCGATGGTAGCCGCTCAGATGCGCGAGGACACCGAGACTTGGTGATGATCAAGCCGCGGAAGGCGAGTGGGGAGGGGAGCCACTCGAGATGAAGTCGTCGACGGTGGTGGAGAAGGAGGTTGCAAGGGCTGGCCTGGACGGCGCTTTTCTGCAGTTGATCCAGTGGAGGATGGCGTTGGAGGACCGTAGGCGTGCTCCCCTCTGCTTGACATTCTGTGCGGCCTCAGAGCTGCTGCCACGAGTAGCAATAAATGCGATGGACGAGGATGGTGCAGGCCGAGGTGCCGTTGGGGTGGGTGAAGGTAGAGCGGGACGAGGCAGCGGGTACGATTGGCTCGCGGTGCGGGAGCAAGTCACCTTGAAAGACCGCATCCCTGACTGGTCGTCATGGAGTGGAGCTGCTGAGTGAGCTGCCTTTGATGCCGCGCGACGCCAGCCAGTAAGGTGAGCATGGGGTCGAAGGCGTTTGAAGACTTTGCGCACCCCTTAGATGATAGAGGACGTAATGGGTTCATTGGGAGGCCAAGGGAGGTAATTTGACCGTTGCCGGTAGGTGCATCGAGCACGGATGGCTTGCGAGCAACAAGTTCATTGCTGGTGGGCACCACAGCAGACGTAGACTTTGGCGCTTGACATGGGACAGCCCTTCTTGACGAGTGCCGGCCGAGTGGCAGCCTTGGTGACTCGCGAGAAGCGAAACCGTAGTGAGGTAGAGGAATCGATGAAGTCCGGTAGCGATCCCACGCCGGTGCGAAGTTGCTCGCCGTATTCAATGGAGTCTGGCACAACCTGAGCCTGAAGCGGTCGAGCCTGCCGTGGTTTGCGAGGAAGGTTTGCAAGAGGTGGTTTCTCGAAGTGGGGAGGGGCGACCTGATGGCTGGTGCGCTCCTTGACTTTCTTGTCTCTGCCACTTTGGTGCGCAGCTCGAGTAGAGGTCGAAGTGACAGACTCTCTATGGCGCTGGAGGACGAAGACACTAGAGAAGGTGCCTGTGCTGCCGTGGCCGCTGCTGCTGAGTCGGGGTGTATCGCTGATGCTGAGTCGGGGCGTACCGCTGCTGTTGACTGGACTGCTGCTGAAGCGGCTCTGATCAAGGTGTTGGTAGCAGCCGGACCGATGCTCTACTCCTTTTACTCGAAACCCTGCTGTCGCTCCACCAAGTCAAGCACGGTGACACAGTACTGAGCATTGCTGGAGCAGGGTGGGGCGACAGGAGGAGAATGGGTACAAGGAGTAGAGCATCGGTCCAGCTGCTACCAGCACACTGTATGCGAGGGAAGTGCAAGGCACAGGGGCCACTGCTGGGCTTGCCTGGCTACGGTGGATCGATTGCGATGCGACGGTGGCTTTGGTGGCGAGATGAGGATGGATGGGAGGAGTGGATGCAAAACGTAGAACGCAGTCCCAACTTGTGCTCGACTGAGCGCTTGACGGCTTGCGCTGACGTGGCACGCTGACGTGGCCACCCCTCGCTCATCGCTGGCAAATCCAGGCACGGCTGTGGGCGGTGCAGAGGCGGCGGCGGCGGCGGCGGCGGTCGTCTGTGCGGACAGGAACGAGGTCCGTCGCGTGATGAAACCGAAACCAATCTCGCGACGCAAGGGCGGGCGGGCCAGTCCGGATGGCAAAGACGGTTGCCGGCGGCAAGACTCCGGATCGCGCAGCAGCCGTTGGCGCTCTTCTTGACTATCGTCTTGCAGAAATCATCGCTTGCTCAGAACGAGCGCCGCAGGCCGAGCGCTATCATCACGGTCGTTGGTACGGGCCCAGGGACGCGATGCTGATCGAGCTTGTGGCTTGGACAGCTCAGCCGGCTTGGGTTCACGATTCGACTCCCATGGCTGCAGACCCCACTGCAGTCAGCTACGAGCTGTGAAGCTGACGTCAGGTCCTGCTGATCCAAACTGCTACGCCCTCGCCTGAGATTAGCCTTGACACGGTTTGACTTCCGTTGAGGGATATGCCAAGGGAGAGATGGGACGAAGAGCTACCGCTGTGGCACCTACGCTCCGCATTGTCACCCGTGCACTGAGTGAGCGCTTATACCGTATCGTCGAGCGAAGTCGTGCCGGAGGCGGCGCGGCCAGGGTGGTCTCCCGTTTTGTGTTCTCCCTGCCAAGGCATGGCATGATGGTCAAAGTGGCCTTGCCGGCTGCTGAAGTCACGCCAGCCGCATCGGAAGAATGAGTCGTGGCCGGTGGCTGCTCAGCTTCGGCGGGGACGTGCGCAGGTACATCTTTGGGATCCGTAGCGAAGCCATCGCCCTGAAATCAGCCCCCTAGGCACCGCTTTGGATGGAACAGCTGGTCGCGGAGGCAGGCAACAGGAGCGTGTGGAACCTGGTGCCTGAAGATCCTCTCCGCCGACTCTCGTCGATGGTAGCCAGCCAGTACGCGTGAGAGTGAAGGCAAGAGGATGGTACGCGGGTGAGGATGAGACGAGTGTCGATTGAGGTATGAGCAGGGTGCTGCACCTTCCCGAAGGCTGAGTCTTTCATGTGAGGGCGTTGATGGGGCTGAGGAAGCGGCAAAGTAGTGTGCTACGCTCCAAGTCCTCCGCCCTGTGGCCTACGACGAAGCTCACATCATGGGTAGCGATCGCTCATGATTTTGAGGAACAGGTAGAATAGTGCGATGCGCTGTCTCTCTGTGGCTTGTCCAAACGAGCCTGCAGGCCCAAGACACGGGACGGAAGGCCTAAGACGCGTCCGTTCACGTTGCACCTTCTTGTATGGTACAATTTCCGCGACGCCCGCAGCAAGCCGCAGCGCTGAGTTCAGCGAATGTGTTACTTTTGAAACGTCAGTTTGGCCGAGTGGTCTAAGGCGCGGGTCTCAAGCTTAGTAAAAGCTTCTCCGCAGTCAATTTCATGGTGTAGTACTCGTATGGTACCACTCTTACCATGATCTGGACTTGGTAACGGAGCCTTCCCGTGGAGCAATCCGCGTGAGTTCAAATCTCACAGCTGACACTCTTTTGCGCTGTGGCCCCTCCGGGCTATCAGTGGCTTCCTCTGAGGTGTCCAGGTCGTAGAGAACGGTCCCTACAAGGAAGGTTCGTAGGCGTCTCGCCCGTCTCGATATGCCGCGCGACATTCATAAGAAAACCTCTGATCTGATGCGTTAGACATAAGCAGCGACATCGTCTCTATCTGCTCTCCAAATTTCAGCTTGCCTCGTCCCCGTCTCGCCGTACTGCATCGAGCGAGCGCCGACGAGAAGGCCGTCGGCGAATGACCGGCGAAGAAAGGCAGGCGTCCGTGCACCGTGGCGCTGAGGGTGCAAATCGCGCGCAAATTCCGCGCCAAGGTCTCAGAGGGCAAGCGGGCTGCACGAGGCCGGGCGGAGAAGAAAATTAGCACGAAAATCTGAGACACGGAACCAGTCCCGTTCCGTTCCGTCACGTTGAATTCACTCTTGTCCCGCTCGCATCCCATGAGCGCCTCCTGTACCAAACAAGAGTCGGAGGTCGATACCTCGATGCATTTGTTCGGCTGTGGTGATAGAGGTGGTGGTAGTGCTCAGTCATACGCTTCGCGAGGAGCATAGTAAGAGGCCCCTTTCGTCGACGCCGAGGTAAGGCGATGACCAGCGCGTCACGTGATCACCCCGCCCGGCACGCGTGAAGCGGTGTTGGAGGGCGAAAAGACAGTCTACTCATCGAGTTGGTAGCGATGACGACGGAGAACCAGTATTCCGGCCACGAGTCTTGTTCATGTGTCGCTGCTCACCAATCGACGCTAGCCCTGTACTGTCGCGGCAATGATCATCCTGGCGAGGGTTAGGGAGCTCCGATTGATCGAGGGAAAAAGCTGGGCCTCTTGATGCGTAGCGATCACTCAACCACGTCTTGACAGAAACAGAAGCATCCACTAAGCGTCTATGGTTCCCGTTCGCGCGTGATCACCACGCATCATCGTATCGTGGGAGCCATCGGCGCCCGTCATCGCCGTCGCTGTACGACTTGCCTCTCGAGGAAAGTCGTCATCGAAGTCTTCGTAGTCGTCCTCCTCGTCCTCGCCGTTGTTGCTTCCTCTGGCCTGGCCGCCCCGCCTGCCTGCCTTCCGCGCCCCGTCGACCCAAAAGCAAGTCGCGGACTGCCGCGGGGGTGGTGGGACGCGTCTCGAGACGGGTTGCTTGGTTGGTTGCTGCCGCCGCGAGCCGCCCTGGGACTTGGACGGACTCGAGTCGATCCGTCGACGACAACGTCCACGAGGTCCGCCAACGCACCTTAGCTCTTAATCCACTACTTCATCATCAACACCCGTTTGCCGCCACCTCGCTCTTCGTCACGCAACGCAACGCAACGCAACGCAACGAATACCTCTGCTGGACTGGCTGACCACTCGCCGCGCTCCACGCCACGCCACGCCGCGCTCCTCGCCGCACTCCCAACCGTATGTCGGTCCCTCTAGCATCTCCCTCGCCCACCACACACCTCTACCCGCATACACGCCATACGTCGCCCGCGCAGTCACCACGCGCATCAAGATTCGCCACCTACTCCCCGGCCGGGCAGGCCTCGCGTTCATCGTCGCAGATGGCATCCGCTTCGCCGTCCTGGGCTAGGCCCCCCGCTGCATCCACCTCGAAAGCAGCATGGACTCGTCGTCGCCGCTGCCAGACCGAAAACAGCAGCGCAGACGAGGCGGATGAGGCAGAGCAACGACCGCCTCCTGCGCGCCATCACAGCCCTAACTCAGAGCTGGGCGATGTCAACCCATTTGCGAACGCGGGAGAGACGAAGCGCGTTATTGCTCAACCTCGTCGCCCACCTCTCAACCGCCTGCCATCGGGGGGTAAACCTCCGCCCTCCTTTGCTCATCGCGCTCTAGAGGATCATTTCGCCCAGGTCAGCATGACACCTCCCGCCAGCTTTGGATCGCAGACCCATACCGAGTCGCCCTTTGGCGGAACAGCGGCTCTTTCCCATCCAGCAACGGACCTACGCAACCCGGCGGCACCCGCAGCTCGTCTGCCGCGCACCACGTCTTCGTTTGCAAGCGCATTCGAGGTGCCTACCGGCGGTATGAGGAGGACAACTCGGCTGGAGTCAGCTCGAGCAGGAGATGTGCGCAAGTTTGGTCGACTCAACGACGCAGACGAGGGAAGCAGTAGTAGCGGGGATGAGAGGAAGTGGGGTCAGGCATCGCCTAGTGTTTATGCTGCAAAGCAGGGGCGGCTGAGACGCGGCGAGGCTTGGCCTGCTCGACATGCTCGCTCCAAGACTTCGGACGCCTCAGACTCATCCGTGGGCACAGCTGTAGCTCAACGCCGAGGCAAGGCACCTCCCACCTTTCTCCTCACGCGCAAAGAGCCTTCGGACACGCAGCTCACCCTCCGCACGCGCATGGACCTCGACGACCAGTCAGACGATGAGATGGGGGCACCGCCCAGCCCTTCGCCTCCCAGCGCATCACTGAGCAGCGTCATGGATGCGGCCGCTCCACCCGAACCGCTCCTCCAACCCGGACCTATCCTCGGCAGGCGATCTTCAGCCAGCGCTACCAGCGGACGTCGTCAAGCACTCGACGATGGAGAAGGAGCTGACGAAGAAGATGCACCAGATTCCGCTCCACCTTCTCTACACTCCTTCCCACGCCCCAACACCTCACCCACCCTTACTGGCGCACCCGCAAAGATGCGTCACGCTGTACCACCTTCTACCTCATCCACCGTCAGCTTTCCCCAGCCTATCCTCGGCAGCGTACCCATGAAGACGTCCAAGTCGACATCCTCTTCCTCTTCGTCGCCCTACAAGGCCAAACGTCGCGTCACCATCAGCGATCGCGGCGCACGAACACGCGCCGTCTCATCAGTTGAAGATCAGCTCTCCTCGTCCAGCTTTAGCACCTCGCCTAGCCCATTCATCAATGACGCCCGTAAGCGCTCAGGCTCAGCCGCCCGCCACACCAAGGCCGGCGGACGTTTTGGTGGCGCAGAAGATGCTTCGTTCGACGACTCTGGCATTGGCTTGGGCTTCTTCGCTCCGCAGTCGGAGGACTCATCCACTCCCTTCCGCAAGGGCGAGCTTCTCCTCTCTCACCGACTCGGCTTCGATGACACGCCAGAAAAGGGCGTCCTACCCGACCCAGCGCGTTCGCCGTTTGCACCGCAGCACCGCAAGTCGACGTCAGTGGACAGCTTGAACGGCAACGTGGTGGGCAGCAGTAGCACCCCTGCCAAGCAAGTGAGGCGCGGGGCTAATCCCTTTGGACCGATCACAAAGTCGTCACTCGCAAACGAGACGCGCTTCTCGATGACGCCTGGAGGCACGGACAGTGGCGCTTCATCACCCGACGTCCGTGAGCAGCTCGCTGAACAGCAGCTGCAGTATCAGCATCAACAGCGTACCACGAGCGTGCCTGAGGGACTGGCTGCAGGGGTCGAGACGCCAGCCTACCTCACACCACAGAACTTCAAACACATCAAGCCCCTGCAGGCGGCTTTCATGTCTACGGGACTGGTCTCGAAGCGCGCGAGGGGACCGCCAACTGAGGGAGACGTAGTACCTGTGCCCCCCAGGCCCAATTTTGGTGCTGACTCAAGCTTTGGCAATGTGTCCATGGGAGCGGGCAATGTCACCGCCGGCGCTGCGAACGTCTCGACGGGCGACACCAGCGTCGGGGACACTTCCACCTCTTCTCTTCCTGCGGGCACAATGGCCGCAGCGATGGGATTACGCGACGTCGTAGCAGCTACGGCACGGCGAGCAAGCTTGGGAGGTCCCACGTCCACGATGCCTGACACGCCAGTCAAGAAGCCCGTTGGAGCAGGAGTGGGTGCGCCCGGCAGCCTCGCTCATCACCTCATGGGCGGCGGCGGTGGTGGCGCTCGAGCGGGTGCGGCAACTACGTCGTCAAAGCCCCGTCCACCTCAGCCTCCTCCATCAGTCCTACGTCCCACCGCCTCTGCTAAGCCCTCGATGCTGGCCGCTGAGCCTATGGGCAGGACCCTGAGCACCACCAGCACCATCGGCACGGAAGGCGAGTCGCCTCTTCTCGGCGGCGCCTGCGACAGCCCTACACTCAACATGATGGGTGGAGCAGGCGGGTCTCCAAGCCTCGTTGCAACCTCGCAATTCAGCACGCTTCCCAAGGAGCACGCAGAGGAGGCAGAGATCGAGCAACCGAAGCCACGACCGTCAGTACTACTCTCTCGAGCGCCACTGAGGCGAGTCAAGACCAATGCGGCGCCCGTGTCGACCGTCTCTGCGCCCCCTGTCTCGGCAGCAACGGCTGGTGTGCCATCGCCAGCTGTCAAGAAGGCTACGAATGGCTCCACTGCCTCGCACCTTGCCCCTCGCCCCGCGGCGGCCCGTTCTTTGTCCGACAACATTCATCACCATCGCCGCTCTCGCCTCGGCCAGCACGATCCCTCGACGTCGGACAGCGAAGGCTCTCAACAGCAGCAGCAGCGCATCATCCCCACAGCGCGCACTCGCTTCCCACGCGACCCCACTCGGCCGGCGCTCGGCCTGCAACGCAAAGCCTCCTTCGGCGTCGGGAGCGGCAACAGTGGCGGGCTTGGCCTCATTGATGGCTTGTCCAGCGCCGACACAGGCTCAGCAGCCGCGGCAGCTGCACTGTCGTCTTCTACCCCTGCCTCTCCCACCTTGGGCGGCTTCTGGCCCATTCCCAGCACGCCGACGCGATCCAATGGCAATCACGGCGGGCATAGCAACATCAAGTGGTTCCAGGCTGCTCGCCTCGTGACCACCCCTTCTCCACCGTCTAGGAGGCAAAGCAAAGCGTCCCTGCGGTACAGCCAGGGAGGGTCGAAGAGCAAGAGCAGCGCAGGCACTCCAGCGAGCAGCAGTGATGTCGAGACCCAACCGAGCTCCGCCTCCACTGCCACGCCCACTAGCGCCACCACGCCTCTAGGCCACTTCGAACGCCATTATATCCAACTGAGCATTCTCGGCTCTGGCGAGTTCAGCGAGGCGGTCAAAGCCTCCTCCGTCTCCTCAGGCCAAGTATACGCCATCAAGCGGATGAAGCGCCCCTTCACAGGCCCGAGGGACAGGTTGCGTCACCTCGAGGAAGTGGACATCCTGCGTCATCTCGGCTCACACCCCAATGTGATCTCACTGCACGAGGCTTGGGAGCAGGACGCCCACCTCTACATTGCCGCCGAACTCTGCCCGCTGGGAACGCTCGCCTTGTTCTTGGAGGGGTATGGCTACCTGGTCGGACATCTGGACGAGCCTCGACTCTGGAAGGTTCTTGTGGAGCTCAGTGCAGGCTTAGCACACATTCACGAGTCCGGCGTGCTGCACCTCGACCTCAAGCCGGCAAACGTATTCATTACCGCCGTGGGCACGCTCAAGATCGGTGACTTTGGATTGGCGAGTCGCTGGCCTCCTCGCGAGGCACGGGACGTGCTCAAGGGGGCGGGCGTGGATGCCAACGAGACCGAGGCCGGCGAGCTCACTTCGCTCAACAATCTTACCGCCAAACCAACCACCCGCATCAATCTGGAGCGCGAAGGCGATCGCGAGTACCTCGCACCTGAGATCATCTCACGCGGTCACTACTCTCGTGCAGCAGACGTCTTCTCCCTCGGCCTCATCATGGTCGAAGCGGTGGGCAATGTCATCCTCCCGGACAATGGCGAGCCTTGGCAGAAGCTTCGAAGGGACGATCTCAGCGATGTCGATTTCGAGGGCATTTCGGTGTGCATGGTTCGAGCAATCAAGAGGATGCTGAGCAGTAATCCCGAGGAGCGTCCAGATGTTGGAGAGATGCTGCGCGGCCACGAGGTCATGGGGGCCGTGAGGGAGCGGATGGCTAGGGGTTTGAAGAGGGAGGAGCTAGACCAATTGCCCGACTTTGAGGAGGAGGACGAGGAGGAGGGCGAAGCCCAGGGAGAGGGAAATCGTCGCAGCACGAGCGCCTCAAAGCTTAGCGCACTCATGGCCGTACGTGGCGCGCTGGTGCACGAGGACGACAATTTCCTCGCCGAGGTGCTGGCGGCCGATCCTGATCCCGAGGCTAGGGAGATGACCCCGGCAAAGGGTGCAGGGTTGGGGTGCGAAAGCCCTGGCGAGTACGAGCATGACGTTGCTCACGGGGGCGGCGCAGGCGGACTGCTACTGAGCACGACGTGGGAGGAGGAAGAGGAGGATGCAGATGGAAGCGCCTTGCTTGCTCGGCACTTCGCTGATGAGACCTTTGAGGAGAGTCAAGACACTGAAGAGGGGGACAGCAGTTTCCAGCAAACGCAGGACTCGCATTTCATGACCGCTACGGAGGGCGAGGAGGAGGAGGGCATGGACCTAGATGAAGCGTAATGTCCCAGCAACAATCACGAGAAGACCACACCATTGCATGCATGTACAGCCCCGTCGCGACGACACTCTCATCTTTTCCATGTACTTTCTAGCTTCGAATTTCGTCTCGACGCCTTTTGAGACCAATCCTTTACAGCATTCCCCATTGCCAAGAGTTGCCTGAGACAGTCGCGCTACTCGGTCCACACGCACGCCCCTCGTCTACACTCGATCCGATCCCTCACAACCGCGTGATCTTCTCACCGCGCACGCTCCTCAACGCATCGTAACAAGCTCCTCTGCACTCGTCGGGTGAATAGCGACGGTATCGTCGAGATCCTTCTTCCTCGCTCCCATCTTGACGGCCACACCAAACCCTTGCATGATCTCGTCACTCCCCATTCCTACAATGTGCACCCCCACGACCTTCTCTTCTTTGCCCTGGCAGACCAACTTGTACGCCGTGGGCTCCTTGTGATCCTCGCCTACCATGCCAAAGTACATGGCGCGGAACTTGGATTGGTAGACCTTGATCTGGTCGTCGCCGTACTTTTCGCGGGCTTCGGGCTCGGTGAGACCTACAGTGCCGGATGTCGGGTGGGAGAAGACGACAGTGGGGATGTCGTCGTAGGAGAGCTTGTCCTTGCCGCGAAGACCCTCTGGACCGTAGAGACGGTTGGAGAGACGACGACCTGCAGCGATGGCGACGGGCGTGAGTAGGGCCTTTCCTGCTACGTCACCTATGCAGGTGATGTTGGGCACGTTGGTTTGCTGGTACTCGTCGACAACGATGTTGCCGCTCTTGTCTTCCGTCTTTACGCCTGCCTTGTCCAGGCCCAAGTAGTCGGTGTTCGGCCTCCTGCCCACGGCCCAGAGGAGACAGTCGACCTCGAGCGTCTTGCCACTGTCCAAGTGCAGGGTGAGTGGCCCACCCTTTTGCCCCTCGACCTTCTTGATGTTGGTGCGCTTATGCACGTTAAGCCCCGTCTTGCCCATGTGCTCCTGCAACGTCTCGGCGATGATGGGGTCAAAGGAGCGGAGGAAAGTGTCATGACGAATGAGGAGATGCGTCTCCGTTCCCAGCGTATTGAAGACGCCCGCCAACTCGACGGCAATGTAACCTGCGCCTACTACGGCCACACGCTTGGGTTGCTCCTTGAGAGCGAAGAAGCCGTCCGAGTCAATCCCGAGGGAAGCGCCTGGGACGTCCTTGTCTGAAGGGATGACGGGGCGACCACCTACAGCGATGCAAATGTGGTCTGCAGTGATCGTCTTCTTCTCTCCCTCGAACTTGCCATCCTGATCGCGCATCGCCACCTCGACGCTCTTTGGTCCAGTCAGCGCGCCACGCCCGCTGATGTAGTCGACGCCGTCCTTTGCCAAATTACGGTCGTAGACGCCGTTGAGCATTTTCACGTAGTCGTCACGCTTCTTGGCGAAAGTGCGCCAGTCGAATGCCGGACGCTTGACGCCGGGGAAGCCGTAGTCGGAGGCATGGTCAAGGGACTCTGCCACGTCTGCTGCGTGCCACATGAGCTTCTTGGGCACACAGCCTACATTGACGCAAGTACCACCCAGGCGGCCATCCTCTTCGATGACTGCGACTTTGGTGCCCTGTACGTGCGGGAAGACAGGTGAGCATGCGATCACGCGGCCCGCAACGCTGTCTGTATTCGCGCGCTCACGTAGCTGGCGGCACGACGACTCATGCCCATTGCGCCTGACCCTCCGCCGATGACGACGAGATCGTAGTGATCAGATGGCTTCTGGATGGGAGGCATATTGCGAGGAGCAGAAGTGTGAAGGGATGCAGAGGAGGAATGCGCAGGCGATGAGAGGTGCAAAGCAGCTTGAGAAAGACGACGGCTTGCTGCAGTCGTGCTAGCGATGGGTTGGGAAGACAGCTTCGACAAGTTGAGGTGGAGCGAAGTGGTACGCAACGAGGCGATGCTTCGGAGTGGTGTCAACGAGGCCAGGGTGGGCGACGAGTGGGAATGGTCTAGTGGAGAGCAAGAGTGGAAGGTTGCGAGAGAGAGAGCGAGAGGCAGGTCAAGCGGCAGCGCAGCGTGGCGTTTCCAACGGGCGGACGTAACGCCGACTTCCAGTCGAGCCGGCGGACTCCACACGCCGGAGCAGTTTACACATCTCGGATTCTCGAGCCGCGCGCCAAGTTGGCGCGCGTGTCGAGATTATTTGACGTGACTGTTGCGCGACGTGTTTTGACGCTTCTTTTCGTAACTACCACCTTTACCACCCTTTCCCTTATCGTATCGACGCTCGAATTGGTGTTGTAGGCTCCCCGGCTGTGCCGCAGTCACTTGTGGTGTCAAAAATTCCGATCCGATCAGCCTGCACCCCGTCGTCGCTACCACCGCCAACCCCTTCCCGCTACCATCCCGCCTACCTCAACCAGTAGTTATCTCGATAGTCTACTAGTTAACAGCGGTCGAGCTTCTCATCATCATCATGCCACACGCTGGGCTATCTCGTGATGCAATATCGCTTGCATTGACGCTAGTAGACAGGGGCCAGGCTACCATCGAGCAAGTGGCCGAATCGGCCCATGTCCATGTTAAGACGATGCAAAAGCATCGTCGAGCGTGGCTCGCCCATGACCATCAGCTGCCCCCAGAATGCCTGGGATGGAAGCTGGGGAGGCCTCGTATCCTCTCGGAAGAGGCGGTGTTGGCCATAGCGTCGATAATCGCCTACGATCCCCTTGTTACCACAGAGGAGCTAGCGGACGACATGGTCAGCATGGGCTTCCCCAAAATGAACGACGCCCTTATCTCAAGGACCCGTAAGAGGCTGGGGATCACTGCTAGGAAGAGTAGCGCCTTTGCTCATAAGCAGTCGGACGCCTTGCGTGCTGATTACCGGCGTAGAATCGGTCGTTACCACCCTCGCCAATTGGTCTTCATTGATGAGTCCTCCTTTGACTACCGAGTATGCATCAGACGCAAGGCCTGGGGGCACAGAGGCGATCGGACATGGGTAAGGACTGAATTCGGACGTGGGAAGAGGTATTCACTGCTTGCTGCATGCTCTCTAGACGTCCCACTCTTTGCGGGTATCATCGATGGGGGTAATATGGATGGCGCAGACTTCTTTCGATGGTGCCAAGAGGTGCTCATCCCTAAGTGCCGGCCTTATCCAGAGCCCAGAAGTGTTATAGTGATGGACAACGCTAGTATCCATAAGCTTGAGGAGACGCAAAAGCTTATATTGGACTCAGGTGAGTGCTATACTGGTATGGCACCATGATGCGACTATGCGGAACAGCCGGTGCGACGTCCGCGGCCCTCCACCATGCCGCGGCCTTCCCGGTCCAACTCTGTGGTAACATTGAGCCGACCGGATAATGCTGAGGCGTCCAGGAGCGCCTCTGGTAGTCACCACATCAAATCCGAGCAAGATAGGATGAGCACAGAGTTGGACCGGCGAGTGGATGGATTTCTCGCTGGAAGGCGGACTGAGATCTCACCGCTTCATCGCCTTCTCACCCTTCCCTTTGCTCACCACCATGACGTCTCTCCTTCCTCTTACTCGACCAGGTCTCAAACTCGAGTATCTTGCACCTTACAGTCCAGACTACAACCCTATCGAAAAGTGCTTCTCCAAGATCAAGGCTCACATGAAGAAGCTCGAGCGGATTGGACCCATAGAGTCTCTCATCGCCGAATCAGTCTCTCAGATCACAGCTAAGGATGTGGACGGCTACTTTCGCTTTTCCACTCTCCAATGAATCATTTCGAGCACAGAAAAGGACACAGAACGACACAGAATGGAGACGAACAGAGACTGGACAGCCAAATCACTGTGACTGCAAGGCGATGGGAGAGAGAGGCCGATCCGGGTCTGCGGCTGATGCTGAGGAGACGTCGATTCTACCGGGGAAGCCAGCAGCGGTGAGTCTCGAGAGGTGCTCCAGGTCCTTGCGCATCTTACCAATGTCCTCCTTGTCGTCAGGCGCCAGCTCAGACCATCCCTGGAGCCAGTCGTCGCAGACATCCAGCTGGCTAGGCGTCAGCCCCAGCTCGCTAGCCGTTTGTCGCCCCTGTCCTCCGATAACCCTGGCCAAGGCGGGCATGTAGAGCACGTCACGCATGAATAGGATGGGTACCATGTCCTCCCCACCCGGCTGGAAGGTCTGGTTGTAGTGATAGATCGTCATAAGGGGCCCAGACATCCGTACGGCTGGTCGATTGGTGGTGTTGTTGAGCACCCGACTGGGCGTCGGTGGCTCCGAGTACCAATCAGCCAGGCTGTCTACGTTCGAAGACGCTGTCGAACTGCCTGAAAACGACGTGGAGGCCCTGGCTGGATCAGCAAGTGTGCCATTGCGAGCCATCACCGCCTGCCCTGCAGCCGTATCTGAGTAGCGACCTCGAGGTCTTGCGTGCGATCGATCGAAGAAGGAAACGGGGGGAGATTCGACTGTAGCTCTGTTGTAGACGATGCAGCTCTTCCACTCCATCATCCCCGACGGCGTAATTGGATAATGCACCATGTTAGCAGCAATGTAGCATCGACGGTCTCTTTCGCCCCTCCCCTGGCAATCACATCGCTTCCAGCGCTCTTCTATGGCCTGTTGCGCCACTCGGAAGGCCGCCGTATCTGTGAGAGATGTGGTAGGGTCCCGTCCGTCCATCTGAGTGAGCCCCGAACCGGGCGTAGCGGCTGCTATGGCTGAAGAGCGTGGCGCATCCGTATCGGCTGGCTGAGTAGAAGGAGGTCGAGTCCAACTGAGCAGCATGCGTCCAGGCCTCCCCGCAAGCCTTTGGAGGGCCTCAACCATCTCGACATAGTCCTGCACAGTGGCAGGAGAGGCTGGAGTTCGCTGATTATAGATAGAACCAGGTATCTCGACCTTGACGTCGAGATCATGGTAGGTGATGACGGCGTCGGCAAAGGTCGACGCTTGGCTGCCAACTCTCTCTTTAAAACCAGAAAAACCCGCACGGGACTGCCAGCGTATGGTGCCAGAGCGGTTCCTTTCGAGCTTTTCGGGGCGTACCACCGACCCTGTAGCGTCTAGCACAGGGCCGCAGTAGATGGACATCACCATAGCTAGAGAGAGGGCGGACGAAGGTGCTAATTCGGATCGGAAGCTAGCTGATTAGCCCAAAAAGACACTGGTCTAGTGCCCAAAAAGGTAGGCTACTTACGACTGGGCGGAAGAGCAGAGGCCGCAGCTCTCAGGGCGGTAGTGGTCCGACGGCCGGCTGGCGGCTGACGAGCGTGGTGACGAGCAGAAAAGTACACCATCATAACTCAGCTTCTACTGAATGGAATGAGCTGGTTTTTGGACTCACAGTGTTCTCTAGGTCCCCAGAGACCATGCGGCTTCTTTGCAGGGCGTTACGACGTCCTGCGGGGGTACGCGGGGAGCTCGAGGCTACCACGTCGACGCAGGTGGTAGCGGCGGCGGGGCGTAGATTGGCAGTTAATGGCATTAACATCCGATCCGCCCACTTTAACTGGCCACGTGGACCAAATACCGAAGTACTCACAACGACTTCCTCGAGCCATCGTAACTGGTCTTTTTTCGATGGGATGGTAACTAGTTGGTAAGGAGGAGAGCGACGACGCGACGCATCCGTCTGATTCACGTCCCAAATCGCGCGCTCGACACGCGCGCAGCGCTGGAACTCGGCTTTTGTAAACTGCTCCGGTCTTCAAGAAAGGGAGAGCGACAAGGGCCAACGAGGGTGACGCAAACCGGGGCAACGTAGCGTAGCGTAGCGAGGCAAGCCACAATGACGAGCTAGTTCAGGTCCATCGACTGGTGATGGTGGTGATGCTAAGGCTCTCCAATTGACTGATGTCATTGATCACTGGCGGAAGCGTGCAACGATGCGCGACGAGATAGCACGGTCATGAAGAAGGGCGTCTCTCGAACTCGACTTGCGGCGTGCCGCCCAACACAGAAAGACATGCATGCTCATCGACACGAACCCTTTCGAGACTTGATGCACGCTCGACAAACGCGAGACGAACGCGAGACGAAGGCAGCTTGCCGCTCACTCACCACCATTCACAGCCCATGCTCGCCGCTGGCAGTGCTCTAAGCCGTGCTGCCGCCCCGCCATAGCCACGGCCGGCCACGCGGATGCTGCGAGCGACCTTCAAACGGGATCGTCACCATGTTCGCTCTGCCCTCTCACCACGGTCGAAGCCGCTTCACTCGCCATCAATCGATCGTCCCGTCTCAGTGTCGTCGTCTCACCTTAGGCCATTTCATCCCCTCACGCACGCAGATGGGCAGCACGAACGCGCCTTTTTTCTCTCCCGCCCCAGCTCTGGTGCCGATTACGCTCAGCTGCCCTCTGCCGCCGATTTGAACTGGCTGCGCCCCCCCACTGGCTTGGCTGACTGGATGCCGGGCCTGCACGTCCGTTCAATTGACTCGCACGCAGGGCTTCAAGGCTCCACTCAGTCACGCCCACAGAAGGAAAGAGCTGCCCACATTCCTCCTTCTCACCACTTGCCATCACCTTTGACTTCGTTCGAACAAGAGGACCGCGAGGAGCAGAAGCAGTAGCAGCAGGCTCTTTGCCTGCTTAGGGTGACACGCAGCTCCATCTCACCTCGCTCCCACGCCCATCCTCGCACGTCCCACGCCCAACGCTCACGCGCTACGCGCCTTCTCATGGTCGTCACTCTCCCGCCTCCTCTTCCCCATCATCACCAGCCATCATCCTCATCAGCAGGCTTCACAATGGTTCGCGGAGCAACTCACCCCGCAGCAGCATCGGCACCCGCGATCCCGCCCCAGCCTCAGCATCCCGCCCGTCCGTCGAGCGACTTCTGGACTCAGCCTCCCATACAGCGTCCAATGCGCGGCCTATGGCGCATCGAGACGCAGGCGACGACCTGCAATGGCACTGAGAGTGGCAACAAAGCAGCCAGCCTCGACGGACCGCCGTCGACTGCCGTCCCTCCTCGCGCCGACTGGCCGCCAACTCCCCCGCTCTCCTCCTCGGCGTCCAAGACAATCTTCACCAGCGGCAACGGCACGGGCGGATCCTACTCTCCATCCACGCAGCAACAACAACGGCACAGCTCGCAAAGGTCAAAGAATGACATCTTTGAGCATCCTTCCCCTGTACTCACCCCTCCAAAGCCACCACCAGCCCTCCCGCCCATGATGGCCGCACACGCGAGCCTCGATTCTGCTCCCGCACCCGCGTCGCCTTCGACGGGACCAAAATCGCGTAACAGCCTCTTCTTCGAGACGCCATCGAGCAGCCCGAGTTTTGCAGTATGGAGGGGAACATGGCAGCCCAACGCAGATGTGACCGCTTCGCCCACGCTGGCGTCTGCTTCGAGTCGCCAGCCACCACCGACACCACCCCTGCCGCAACACCCCTCCGCGTCCACGTCCGCGTCTACGTGGGACGAGAGTCGCCCCCTCTACACGTCGACTAGCCTCTCCCGCGATACGCAACGGCCCTCGTTGGGCAGGCTGAGCTCCGAAGAGCAGCAACGTGAGCGTGATCGTATTCGCGGGGCGAGCAAGGAGATCGACTTTCGCCTTACGCCATCGAAGCAGAACTTGCTAGGAGAGGGAAGACATTGCAATGTGTACTTGGGCGCGTATAGAAAGCGTGGTGGGGCAGGCGGAAGGGTAGGGGAATGGCAACTCTGTGCTATCAAGCGATTGCACGCCGATCGGCAAAGCCAGTTGCTGGGGTTGGATGAAGGATTCGCGTTGAGGAGAATCGGGAGACATCCAGGGATCGTGGCGCTCATCGATATTAGGGACGAAGTCATGGCGCCCACGCCCGCCCCAACCACCTCCACTTCTTCGACCCTTGGGCTGGGCCGTCCTCCCTCCAACTCCGTATCACTGCATGGCAGGTCGACGAGCGCTGCTCAGCAGCAGGCGCAAGGACGCGGCGCTGCCGGAAGGACACAACAACACATGCGCCTGGCTTCTCAGCCCGTCGGACACGCTCAAACCCCTCAAGTCCGCATCAGCGGGCAAGACGGCAGCAGCATAGACGAGTGGAGCAACCGCAGCGATGACGAGGACGACTGCCCCTCATCGGCCTCCGCCCTCGCTGAGCAGCAGCAGCAGCAGCAGCAGCAGGCCGCAGCTGAAGCGGCCAGCATCCCGCCAAGCATCAGCACCGACCCACCCCGTCTCCTCATCCTGCTCGAGCTCCTCCCCCACTCCCTCGCTGCCTATTCCCGCCGACACTCCAACTCCATCACCCTCGACTTTTGGATGCGCACCGCCCTGGACCTTAGCGCGACAATCGAGTACGTCCACTCTCGCGGATGTGTGCACGCGGACATCAAGCCGGAGAACGTCTTGCTCGACGACGAAGGGAGGACGAAGTTGTGCGACTTCAACTCCGCCTTCTTTCCCAGCGCAGCAAGCGCGCCACTGACTGATGGGCTGGGCTTGGGCACGCCGGCTTACGGTGCTCCAGAGCTTACGCGACGCGGGGGTAGCTCGAGTGGAGGGCAAAAGGCAGTCGTCTCCTATCCAGTGGATATTTTCTCCCTTGGAGCTGTCCTGTACGGCTTGGCGACTGGAGTAGAGCCCATGAGTCGCGCAAGGAGTGCGGTCGATATGCTGCATAGGAAGGAGCACTTTTTCGCTACAGAGGAGAATGATCGCTTGACGCGCGTTGCGATTGGGAAGGGGTGGGCTTCTTCGTCCAGCAGTAATGGAGGAGGTGGTACTGGTGCGAGCAGGAGGTCGAGCACGCGCAGCAAACGAGCCACCAAGGCTGGGCCGCGAGGCAGCGCTAATGGGTCGTCATTCGACAGCGGCTCTCCCCCCGCTAGGCGCTCATCGCTGCGAAGACAAGGAAGCACGGACAGCATGAGCACGAGCGCAGATGGAAGCAAGCGCTCCTCCCTCGCATCCAGCGTAACGACCATCGCGGGACAGAAGCCCAGCATGGCAGCGGTAGAAGCGCTCCTACACCCGGGGGATGAGGCTGGCGTTCTCCCCGTCCCCGAGGGAAGTGGCAGGGGACATCGCTACGTGAACGCGGCGGCGGCTGCTGCGGCTGGGCAGGCGATCAAGGCTGCCACGAATCAGGAGGGAAACCAGCATCACCGTGCCTCTTCGCTGAACAAGAACAAGCAGCAAGACCCTAGAGAGGTGGACATGACCGCGGATGCATCTTCAGCGCGTCCGGCGTGGCTGAGGAGGACCACTTCGTATGGAGGACCGGAGACGGTCTCTGCCTCCTCGGCGGACATGAACCCTTCCACCTCCTTCCAAGCAAACAGCCTCCTATCGCCACCCACCTCCCCCAACCACCGTCTTCTCCCTTCGGCACACATCAATGCCGGGTCAGAGCTCGCGGCTCACTCTCTGCAGCAGCGTCTCTTCAAGCAGCAAATACCCCATGGGAGGAGCCACGCACGCACCCCTTCACTCGACTCCACGGCGTCTTCCTCCTCACTCTCGACGAGCCATACAGCGCCGGGCGACGATGGCGAGTCGGACGTAGACTCCACGACTGATCCGTCGCAGGATGGGAACGGACAGGAAGAGGATGAAGAAGGGCCAGACGATACGCCTTATATTGATGGTTCACCTGCGCTCCTTCTCCCAGGTGGAGGAAGGCTACCGCAGAGCGCGTTGGATCTGCTCGAGCAGATGCTCCTGCCTGACCCGAGAAAGCGACCGGGCGTGGCGGAGGTGAGGCGCAGGCTAGAGTTGGTGGAGAGGGAGGTGTATGAGTATGCAGAGGGGGAAAAGGGCCCCTAACTGGAGGCGCTCGATGGCGACCAGGAGTCGACCACGACGGCTCACAACTATATCTGTATTTGTACGAAACTTCTCTACGAGGCAAGACCTCGCGACGTGGTGTCGTTCCTTAGGTGCGCATACAAACGAACGAAAGCACGGCGCCGTAGCTTAGCATGTACTCCATCTTCCGACCCTTCTGTTGAGATCAATATATCTATCTAGAGACCCGAGACAAGAAGAGAAGAGTGACTTCCGGCCTGTGTTCACATTGTGAGAAGCGACGAGCAGCCTGGCCCTCGCGGTGCAGTCAGTTGCTCGCATTGTGATCACGATCACCTCACGCATCGGGACGCCGTCATTCATCTCATTCCATTCGATCCCATGTCGTGCCATCCTTGCTACCCGCGGTGGCGACGGCTCCACCGCCCACGACCAAGCACAGCTTCTTACACTTCGGAGCCATTCAGTCACGCTCATCGTAGCGAGGGCGTGACAGCGGACCCTTACTATTATTCGCTTGCCCCTGACACACCGCACCTCGCAACGGCTTCGGTGGCTGCTAGCCAGCTTCGGTGCAGTGCGGTGCATCTTTTCTCCGTCTGCCGAGCCGATTCATGGAGATGATCCTCATCTGCCGACCCGTGCAACGTCTTGAGTCTTGACGCCAAGTCGCAGCCAGCGATGCGTCGCACGCACAGCCCACTCTGCTAGCTACCCTCTACCCTCGATGCCGAATATGGCGTCGCACAAGACTACCACGCTGACATGTGATCGTCGTCGCCTCCCTGCTCAGAGCTTCTCTTTGGAGCCCGGCGTCATGACGGTTCAGTTCAGCTTGGCTCGCAAGTCGTGGCTGTGTGAACAAGCGACGACGACCGAGTCGAAGCGGCGGCCAAGGAGCGCCTGCCTACCTGCCTGTCATGCGTGCGCTGCGCCAAGACTTTTTCTCCGAGTCGCGACTCGACTGAGGCAGCGCAGGGTTAGGAAGCAAGCAGGCAAGCAAGCAAGCAAAGCAGCTAGAGAGGGGGGGTGGGGACGGCGGAGATGTCGTCTGACGCTGGCTTGACGCTCTCTCTGTAGCAGCCAAGCGTCTACTAATGGGGAGGAGGAAAGCCGACGTCTTCTCGAGCGTCGATGGTGATGGGTTGAATTGAGTGAGGGGTCCGCAAAGGCTGCTGCTATTTGCGGCGGGCGTGCCGTGACCAAGTGCCTGGCGGGGCGGGGCGGGAGCAGCCAGGGGGGACCTCAATTCGAGGTCGAGGTCGAGAGCGGATGGCGGATGGCGGGCGGGGCAATTGATGGGCGGTGTTGAAGCATTTGGCTTGGCATCGTCGTCTCTCGTCGCATCGTCGTCAGGGCTGGCTTGCCGCCGTCTTCTCACCCTCACTCGACTACACGTTCCCCTTTTGTCGATTCGACTAGACTAGACTCGACCCCATCTTTCCGCCGCCGTATCGTAAGCTGCGACGAAGCTGTGTCTGCCAAGGCAGAGAAGCAGATTCATCGCCCGCCGCCACACCACGACCACAGCCAGCCCTTGAACCGGGACCGGTTCGCCCGCCGGAGGGCAGCAAGATAGAGTAGGACAATGGCCTCAAGTAGCAACAATGGGGGCGAGGAGGAGGACAAGCAACCTCGAGCTGCTCCTTCCCTTCCTACCATTGTTACTCCCAACAACAACACCGATACCAACGAGAGCGGCGGCAGCACCAACAGCGCAGAAGCTGGGACACTAGGCGCCAACGCAGCAGCAGCGTCGGAATCCACTGTACCAACTTCTTCATCATCCTCATCACAGCCGTCTCAGCCAACCGTCTTCACGCCACAACATCTACGCAACCAGAGTAGCCTAGCATCAGCAGCAGGCATGTTGCAAGTACCAGGGTCAGTAGACGCAGCGGCGCCCGCGGCCACGTCGACAGACTCGACGTCGCAAGAGCGCAGCGCACCCGGTGGTGGTGCGGCCAGCCCTACCTTGTCGGCGTACTCAGACCATAGCGGGCCTGCCTCCCCCCAGCATACGACCAGAGCGCTGCGAGAGAACGACCCGCAGCAGCAGCAGCAGCAGCAGCAATCACACCAACGCGAGACGAGCGCATCCACCCAGCCAGACTCGCAACCACAGCCGCAAGCGTCGACTTCAGCGGCGGGCGCCGCTTCTTCGACAGAGAAGGAGTCGTCTTCCCACCCCAAGGGCGAGGCAGAGCGTGCGCCCATCGCCGTCAAGGCGGACAAGGAAGCAGAAAAGCGCTCCCACTGGTCGCGATTCAAGGCCATCTTCACGGGCAACACACGCTCAGCTCGCGCAGCCGCGGCAGCAAAGGCCGTAGAGGAGGAGAAGGAGCGACAGAAGAATGTTGATCCGAGACCTTTCCACTTCAAGCCATACACGCTCGGCGAGCTCGTGGACCCCAAGTCCGTCGCCAAGCTGAGGGGTATGGGCGGGATTGATGCGCTCATTGATGGGCTGGGGACAGATGCAGAGCGTGGCTTGGATCTGCCCATCAGGACAGCAGAAGCTGCTCCCGGGGATGAGGCTCCCAAGAGGCTGACTGACGTTGAGGATCAGCAGGGGTCAAAGGTGGCCAAGAAGCCTTCGTCTGTTGAGGCGACCATCGAGGACCGAGAGCGCGTCTTTGGGCGCAACGTCCTGCCGCAGAAGAAGCGTGAGCAGAGCGTGCGCCGAGGTCGTACAATGGATGTCAGTGACTAACTTCATTCATCGCCCACCCTCGCACAGCCAAATCCCTTCTCCTGCTCATGTGGATCGCCCTGCAGGACAAGGTCCTCATCATTTTGATCATCGCAGCCATCGTCTCCCTCATTCTAGGCTTCTACACCGACTTTGTCGCACCGCCAGAGCTCCTGCCGTGCAACTCATCGCCAGACGGTCTCTGCGAGGCGCCCGATGTTGACTGGGTGGAAGGTCTTGCCATCCTCATCGCCGTCACCGTCGTCGTTACCGTTGGGTCTGTCAATGACTATGGAAAGGAGCGTCAGCTGCAAAGGCTGAATGCGCAAAAGGAGGAGCGCGATGTCAAGGTAAGCAGAGCGAGGTGGTCAAAGCAGCGAGCACACTCTCACAGCCTCCGCTTGTCCGCCGCCCCCAGGTCATCCGCCAAGGCAAGCCCGGTCTCATGTCCGTCCACGACGTTCAAGTCGGCGACATCCTCCAGCTCGAGCCCGGAGAGGTTATCCCAGCAGACGGAGTATTCCTGCGCGGCCACAACGTCAAGTGCGACGAGTCTGGCGCTACGGGCGAATCCGATCTAATCAAGAAGGCCTCGTACGCCGACTGCCTCGCCGAGCTTGAAGCCGCCGAGGCCAACGGAACGCAGCCATCGAAGCGCGACCCTTTCCTCATCTCTGGCTCCCGAGTACAGGAGGGTGTGGGAGAGTACGTCGTTACCTCAGTCGGTACAATGTCCTTCAACGGTAAGCTCATGATGTCCTTGCACTCTGAGGCAGAGGACACGCCGCTACAGTCGAAGCTCAACCACCTCGCGGAGATCATCGCCAAATTGGGCGCCGCGGCTGGTCTACTACTCTTCATCGTCTTGTTCATTCGCTTCCTCGCTCAACTCAAGGACTTCCCTGGTACGGCAAACGACAAGGGCCAGCGCTTCATCTCAGTGCTCATCTTGGCCGTCACGGTCGTCGTCGTTGCTATCCCCGAGGGCCTCCCTCTCGCCGTCACTCTCGCTCTCGCCTTTGCCACCCGCCGCATGGCCAAGCAGAACTTGCTCGTCCGCCTACTCGGCTCTTGCGAGACCATGGGCGCCGCTACAGTCATTTGCACGGACAAGACGGGCACACTCACTCAGAACCAGATGAGCGTCGTGGCTGGCTCTGCTGGTATCCACTGCAAGTTTGTGCGTCAGCTGGAGAACCACCAGGGGCGAGTCGCCAAGGAGGAGACGGAGGGCAACACCGACTGGGCCATTGACCAATCCAGCCTCGGCGACGTCGTTGCCGGTCCGCTGCGCGAACTCTTCAACGACAGTATTGCCGTCAATTCGACTGCCTTTGAGGAAGCTGCGGAAGATGAGGAAGAGAAGAAGAAGCTTAGCGCCCTCTCCCCGATGGCAAAGCTGAAGGCTCTGTTCTCGCCCAAGGCAAAGGCTGCAGCCAAGAAGGCAGGCGCGACCGGCGGCTTCGTCGGCTCCAAGACCGAGACTGCCCTGCTCTCACTTGCCAAGGATCTGGGATGGGAGGACTACCGTGTTCGCCGCAAGGCCAACGAGGTTGTCACGTCCTTCCCCTTCAGCTCGGAGCGCAAGGCTATGGGTGTCGTAGTCAAGAAGACCGATGGCTCGGGGTACCGATTCTTCGTCAAGGGTGCCAGTGAAGTCATTACAGCTCTCTGCTCCGAGGTTGTCGACATGCCGCGTGAGGCGAGCAACGAGGTCAACACCGCACCCATCACGGAGGACGACCGCGCCAACCTAACTCGCACCATTGCATTCTACGCCAACCAGACGCTCCGCACGCTCGGCCTCGCCTACCGTGACTTCCCCTCTTGGCCGCCCAAGGACGCCTCATTTGTCAAGTCCGACGCCGGTGAGGACTCCAATGAGGTGGACTACAAGTCCATCGCCAAGGACATGACCCTTCTCTCCGTTGTAGCCATCGAGGACCCTCTTCGCGACGGTGTAGCTGACGCTGTGCAGGCGACGTACCGCGCTGGGCTGCGAGTCATTATGGTCACAGGCGACAACTCTCTGACGGCCCGCTCCATCGCCGCCCAGTGCGGCATCTACGATCCGGCCCAGAACCCCGTCATCATGGAGGGCCCCGTCTTCCGTACGCTCAATGAGAGCGACCTTCGCGAGGTCGTCCCCCGCTTGCGTGTGCTGGCTCGCTCTTCGCCGCAGGACAAGCAGAAGCTGGTCGAAGCCCTCAAGAGCATGGGCGAGATTGTGGCAGTCACCGGAGACGGCACCAACGATGCTGCGGCGCTCAAGGCGGCCAATGTGGGCTTCTCAATGGGTGTTGCCGGAACTGAGGTAGCCAAAGAGGCCTCCGATATCATTCTCTTGGACGATCGCTTCTCCTCAATCGTGACTGCCCTGCTCTGGGGACGATGTGTCCGCAATGCCGTACGCAAGTTCCTTCAGTTCCAGCTGGCAGTCAACGTCGGCGCGGTGATCATTACCTTTGTCACCTCAGTCGCAAGCGAGGACGAATCTGGTGCTCTTACTGCAGTCCAGCTCCTCTGGCTCAACGTGCTTATGGACTCCCTCGCCGCCCTGGCTCTTGCAACCGACCCGCCTTCGGACGAGCTCCTCAAGCAGAAGCCCGAACGCCCGAACACGAGCCTCATCTCAATCGACATGTGGAAGATGATCCTCGGCCAGGCCACTTACCAGGTCGCCCTCGTCCTCGTCCTGTACTTTGCCGGAGCTCACATCTTCGGCATTGAGGCTGCTCCCGGAGACGAGGTCGGCAAATTTGCCGCAGAGACGACCATCAAGGCCCTCACGTTCAACACCTTCGTATTCGCCACCCTCTTCAACCAGGTCAACGCCCGTCGCTTGGACCGCCGCTTCAATATCTTCCAAGACCTCTTCAAGAACCCGTGGTTCCTCGCCATTCTCGCCTTCGAGGTTGGCGCACAGGTCCTCATCATGTTCGTCGGCGGCAAGGCCTTCAGCGTCGAGCGACTGGAGGGCAAGTACTGGGCTGTCGCCATCGTCGCCGGTTTCATCTCGTGGCCTTTGGGCGTCCTCATCAAGCTCATCCCCACCGAGCCGATCGAGCGCTTTGCGATCCGCTGGGGACTCATCAGCGACCCACTTGCTCTGCCGTACGATGCGCCCGATGCCGAAGAGGCACACGAGAAGCTCAAGGGCCAGAAGTGGAGTGAGCCGGGCCTCATGGATCTCGCTGACGAGCTGGGCGGCTACTCTCGACGAGGCAAGAGGGCCACGCTGCTCAGCCACGGATGGAGTGACGCCCTCGCTCTGCTTCGTCACCCTAGCGCTGCTCTCCCCCACAAGACGACGCTCGGTCATGGCGAAGAGGGCCACGGCGCGCACTCGGTCCACCCAGCGAAGTTTGGTATCCTCATGCCGGGTATCTCCATCGCTGGACTGGCCGGAGCTTGGAGGCCGCAGAACCCGCCTGAGGCCACTCTGGCGGACCCGGCTGCTGGGGACCCGTCCCTGTCATCGTGGCAGTTGATGAGGCGAGGCACCAACTTGCGCGATGAGGAGGGTGGAGCCACCGGGGCGGGTAAGGAGAAGGAGGCGGAGGCAGGCAAGGGGCAGGGTCTGCGGAACAAGTTCAAGGGGCTGATGGGTGGGGCGTAGAGCTGATCTCGAGTGCATAGATTTGAGATGACGAGAAAGACGAACAGCGCCGATACCACCCACCTGATGCCCTACCTGTAAATAGCGCTGCGTGGCTCCAAGCCAGCGAGCCAGCCGCCTTTCTCTCTACACGCTCTTTTCTCAGCACGCGACGCTGCTCTCTCATTCACATCTCATCTGCTGTACATAGCTTCATTGCTCTTCACTATGACAACCAAAGATAGTATTGCACTCCAAACCGTCGCATCGTGTCTGCACTGCTCTTCCTCGCCGTTGAATGTCAGGAAAACTGATATGCCGGCGCGGGTGTCTGCGTGACCTCACAACCTGCTGCCCAGTTCTCTTGGCCGAAGCTCAATCTTCGTTCCTCACGCCTCCTTCACTCCAAACCCCAGGTTCCAACCCAGAGCTCATTTTCCCCCTCCCCTGACCATTTGTCCCCCAACCATATTGCCGGTCGCGAGCCCAGGAAGATCCACCACCCCCTCCGAGGGGAGCAGGGCGGCGAAAGAGGTTGAGCAGGCAGGTGGCGGTTGAGGTTGGTCAGAGGAGGGGGGATCGCCTGGGTCAGAGTCGGGGTGTAAGGGGTGGGAGATGGGGTGAGACGATGTGGAAAGAAGGGAAGGGAGGAGCGGCGCTCATCGAGCTGGTTTTCTTCGCTGCAGCTGCGAGAGGGAGGGGATGAGAGCCACGTGGTTTGATGTGCGACGGAAAGAGGGGACATGCAGGTCAACGCGACGGGAGTGAGAGTGAGACGCAGGCGCGGACAGAGAGCTGAGTGAGCGAGGTGAGGCTTAGCTTCCAGTCCAACACTTTCATCCTCGCCACCACTAGCACGTCCTTCTGGACGACCGTGCGCGCTCTGCTGCGCTCGCTCTGCCTACCTCATGGCAGTCACCGCTTCGCAGCAGCACAGAGGCCCGCCTGCGCCCGCAGCAGCCGACGAAGGCGGCAGCGCAGCCTTTGGACGCATCATTGCGGACAATGCTCGCGAGCGTCGAACGAAGGCCAAGGCGCTTCGCGACCAAGGGCGAAGCAATGAGTACGTGCTCTGGCCGAGTAGCTCCTCCACCGTCGCCACTACGGAAGCGCATGCAAAGAATGTAGCATCCTCGTCATCCTCGTCCACCGCCTCGACCTCCACGAATACATCGGAGCGCACCGCCCACCTGCTGCTGCGCGTCCTCTGCCTTTGCTTCGTTGTGCCTCTCAGCCGGCTCGGGGAGGAGGGTCAGCCAGAGAAAGTGGTACGACATGGCTGTACGGTGGATGACGCGCTGGATACGCTGGAGCAGATGATGGAGGTCAGGCCAGACCTGCTCGACGACGTGTTTGCTTCTCGACCTGGCATCAGCAAAATGCCTGTCGCTTCGACTTCGAGACAGCAGCTCACCTCCACCACTTTCGACCTGTGGATCTGTCCAAGACTACTGGCGGCCGCATCCGTTCTTACACTGCGTAGTTGCGGTATCTTGCCAATCTCCGACTCCAATCAGCAGGACAGTGATGCTACGCTGGCAGCTCGCCGCCAAGCATCTGCTCTTCGCACAAAGATGCTCGCTGCAATCAAAAAGGTGCTCCGGACCTCACTTCTCAAGACGAATCACCTCGAGTCTGTCCGAACCATGCTCTGGGAGACGCTCAAGGTAGCTCTACGTGCACTCAGTCGAAGCGAAGATGCGGTACCTTCCATCGGGGCCGCTTTGCTCCCTTCTTCGGACGACGAGGCAGAGGAGCCCGGCGCCTCATCACGGCCCATCCTCTCCTTCTTCGAAGACTTTCAGCTCCCTTCGAAGGGCTTCCTTACCCGACCCAAGCGCAAGCCCTTCGGTGATGGGATTGCCCGCCTCTGGCTGGCAGAGGACCACGCCCCTTACTCCTGCGATTGGGCTTCTCAATCACCGGCAGAACTCCACTCTCTGGTCCAATCGTACATACTAGCAGCATGCGACATCTGCCTTGATCTCGCGCGCGAGTTCCCGCAGACTCTCGCTGATGTGGGCAGCGCAGCGGGCAAGCTGCTCGTGGAGACGTGGAGCAAGGATGCGGCGTACAGAAGAGCGGCTGAGCTTCCCTGTCGTGGGGTCGGGGAGGAAATCCAGGCAATCAGGCTGGAGATGGTGGCGCGTTGCTTGGAGAGTCGACATGGCTTGGAGGAGATGGTCCCCTTGCCTTGCGTTGTTGATCTGGTGGTCGCCGAAATGGGAGCATACCTTGGGACTGCCGCTACGAGAGCTCAAGGGGACTGGTCAGTCGCCCTTGGGCAGGCGCTACGCAAGGCTCTGCTCCGTCTTCGACTTATTCACCCTGGAGCGAGCCGCAGCCCAAGCTCAACGTCGGGCATTAGCGCTATTCACTCGCAAGCCTGGACCGAGATTCGCCACCTCGCTCCTACGCTGATCTCAGAGATGGCTTCGCCACTGCCGGCTCTCGATGGCGATCGTGAAGCGCAAGGCGGTAGTGAGGCGCAGCTCAGCGCAGAAGATAAGAAAAAGACAGACGACCTGCTTGCGCGCAAGCTCTGCGCATTTGAGGCTACGTTGATCCTCATCGGTCACAGTCCGGCGTACGCAGGCGGGACAGCACCTCTGACGTCGCAGCACGAGAGAGACTTCTTGCGCATCCTCTGCGGAGGAGAGAACATAGAAGCGTTCTTGGCCAAGGATTGCGAGCCGGCTTTGGACGAGGAACAGGGCGGCCATGACTGGCTCTCGCAGCACGAACTCAATGACGCTCGTAGTACGTTGCAGGGCATACATCAACAGCGCAAGCACGGAAGCAAAGGAAAACGCAAGCGTGGCCAAGGCCAGCAAGACGTCGATGACGAAGAGGCGCTGGTGAGCTGTCCCGATGTCCAGACATTCCGCAGTCTCGCTGGCGTCGATGAGCAGGATATATGGGCTGGCGAGGACATTGCGACGGCTACGAGCGAGAAGTCAATGGAGATGGCAGGCCAGCTCATCTGTGTACGAGCTGGTACGATGCACCACCGCCGCTACGCAAGGCAATTTTATTGCGAGGTTTCGGATGGCGCAGATCAACTTCAGACGCAGCCGTCGACCGCGAGCAAGACAAGGCAAGAGGAAGCGGCCCGGCTCGTGACATGGTTGCGCTCTATCACCTCGTTCGAAGCGTTCCGTCAGCTCGGCCTTATTGAGTATGCCCGACACGCCGTCGCGCACTCGGACGACGAGACCTTCCTGCAGATGACCAGCGCTGTCGAAGCTGCGTTGCAGGCTACCTTTCCTCATCAGGCTCGAGAGATACGTCTAGCTGCTGGACGTCTGGCGTTCGCCTACGTGGCTCGTCATTGTCGCATTGAGCTCGGAGACGAGGCTGTCCGCCCGTTGCGAGCGCGTCTCAGCGCTGTTCTATCCCTGCATCGCCGCTGTCTTGAGCCGACCTCTCGCATCAAGACTAGAGAGACGACGATCATCAGCCTCGGAGGCCTGGGAAAGCTCAAGGCTGAAGAGGTACAGCGCGAGGCTCTCCTCGCTCTCGTGCTCGAACTCAATGGCACTGTCCTCCTCCAATCGTGTGCCTACCTGCAAATCACCGGGCTGGCCGCCTACCATCGCTGCAGCACGTACGCACTTCTCTCCCCGCACTTTGCCGCCATCAGCCCGCCGATAGTCGAGCGCATGACGTCTGCACCGGGCCTTTTCCTCGAGGTGCTCCAGCTCACAAATCAGAATCAGGCCAAGTTTCTACAAGCCACCATCGCGTACACTCTTCCCGTCATCATTGCGTCGAAGAACATCAAGGCCCTTAACCTCATGGTCAGCGCGCTAGGCACGACAGTACCCAAGCTCTGCCTCGAGCAGGCGCCAGCCATTCTCAAAAATTACCTTCTGCTTCAGCCCGATCAGCGCGACCGCAACATCGCCACTTACTTGGACACGATCAAGCGCGCCTCAGACCACGACGTTGCTTTACGCCAGCTGTATCGCAGCTACAATGGCGAGATCTTGGGTCACTTGACTGCCACACTCGGTGATCCGGAGCGACGCAAGGTTGCCATCGAAGGGCTGCGTCACATTGAGCACACGCTCAAGACGCAGCCGCCCTCTTCCGCCTCGAACTCCTCCCCCGCTGATGCCTCGCGCCGCCCAAAGGCCTTGGGCAGCGATCTTTCTGCCTTCCTCAAGGATGAGATCCTTGGCATCCTCGCGTGGCTGAACGATGACCTCATGTCTGTGAATGGCAAGAAGTCACCCAGCTTCAAGGCCATGGTAGCTCGTTCCATTGGAGTCTTCATCGACATCGTAGGCCAGAACATCAGCCTCGTGGCACCGCAGATCATGGCCACCTTGAGCAGTACGCTGCAGGTGCCCGAACTACGCTTGGCCACGCTGCAGAGCTGGCAGACGTTCATGACTACGCTGAAGTACGAAGAGGCGGGAGGCTTCATCGGTCAGACAGCGGCTGCGCTGTTGAGCGTGTGGACGCAGTTTACGGGACAAGAGAAGAAGGTGGCCAAGGAGATTTTGAGGTATCTCGTGGTGGACAATGCGAGGGAGATGAGAGATCATATCGAGGAGATCCCTAACCTCGATTGTAAGTGCGCGAGGCGCAATGTCGCTGGCGAATCGTGGTACTGACCCTCGTCTTTCTGTGCTCGCTCGCAGGCTTGGCCAACGAGATGCCTGAGGTGTGCCGCAAGGTTCGCTCTTCACGCGAGTCTTGGACGCCAGAGAAACAGCTCAGCCAGATCTTGGATCGCGTCACGGATGAGAACACGAGCATTAGCTTGACCTCACTGCGAGAGCTGCACGGCTTCCTGGCGGACCAGCAGGCTTTCATCCAGCAAGCGGCCTCAGGCTCCGTCTTTGCGCCCATCATCGGCAAGCTCGTCGCTGCCTTGCTGAACACGATGCGTCGCTCGGAAGAGATGCAAGTAGAGGTGCGCGACCTCTGCCTCGAGTGTCTAGGCAAGCTGGGAGCGGTAGACCCCGATCGACTGGACATGGCCAGCGACGACAGCCCGCACAAGCTCCTACAGAACTTTGAGGACCGAGAGGAGACGATCGACTTTGCCGTGCACCTGATACGCGATATCCTCGTTAGCGCATTCCGTGCTTCATCCGACACCAAGCATCAGGCAGCACTTGCGTACGCTATTCAGGAGCTGCTCGCCTTCTGCGGCTTCACACCGCTGCTACTGAAGCCGACCGGACGCGCTATCGCTGTCAAGGTCAGGCAGCGCTGGCAGGAGTTGCCGGCTTCCGTCGTAGAGACCGTAGCGCCGCTGCTCAACTCCAAGTACTCGATTACGCACGGCCCGCCGACGGAGCATCCTAAACCATTCTACATTCACTCGACGTCGTATCGCGACTGGATTGAGATCTGGGCGAATCATCTCATGCAAGGCGCGAAAGGCGGTGACGCGCAGCGCATCTTTGGCATTTTTCGTGTGCTTCTGCGCCATCATGACCTCGACATCACGCAACACATCCTCCCGCATGCCGTCTTGCACAACCTCATTTCCGGCACAGACACTCAACGTCAGGAGCTGCGTGAGGAGTTTGTGTCGGTACTCACGGATCAGGTGGACCCCACAACGGAGTACTCAAGCGATCGTCGCCTGCTCTGTGCCCAGACCGTCTTTGCACTCATGGATCACCTTTCTGCGTGGCTACGCCTGAAGCGACAAGAGCGAGCGCGTCAGCCCACTCGTCAGCAGCGGCGCGAAGCCGCAGCAGGCAATGGAGTCGATGAAGCCCACGCAAATGTCCAGTCCGTCCTGGACAGCATCTCTCAAGAGCTCATGGCCCGCGCTTCCCTCCAATGTCGCGCCTACGCGCGCTCCCTCCTCAACTTTGAGCTACGCATCCGCGAGCTCCGCGAAGCAGGCAAAGAGGACCGCGACCTGCAGACGTACTACGAGCAGCTTCACGTGATCTACGCAGATATCGACGAGCCGGATGGGATGGAGGGAATCTCCACGCGTATCATTTCCCCTAGCCTGGAGCACCAGATCCGCGAGCACGAGACCACGGGGAGGTGGACATCAGCGCAGAGTTGCTGGGAGGTGCAGATTCAGGGAGATCCCGGGGAGGCGGCCAATCATGTGGGGCTGGTGCGATGTCTCCGCAACCTTGGCCATTACGATACGATGAGGACGCATGTCAGAGGGGCATTGAGTCTCAACCCGCAGTGGGAGGATATGCTGGCGCCGTTTGCCATCGAGGGTGCGTGCATTCTGGGAGACTGGGATGAGGCGAGGGAGTTGCTGGATCGCAGGCCGCGTGATGGAGATGACTCGCCACAGGCGGCTACGGCGCGTGTCCTGCTCGAGATGAGCAGCGGCGAGGAGAGCACTGCCTTTGAGCCTGTCTTGCGCAGTGCCTTCCGCCAGCTTGGCAAGCCGATCCTCGCCGCCGGTCGCAACTCTTACCCACAAGTCTACGAGTCCATCCTTCATCTGCACATACTTTCCGAGGTCGGCATGATTCGCGAGGCCTCGGCATCTGGCAGCAAAGCAAGTATGTCCAAGCTGCAATCACGCCTACAAGCCCGCCTCGACGCCACACTCCCCTCCTTCCGCATCCGCGAGCCCCTGCTCAGCGTGCGGCGTACTGCTTTCAGCATCAGCCGCTCTGCAGACGACCGTGCAGTGGCGGATGCCTGGATCTCGACTTGCAAGATCGCCCGCAAGGCCAAGCACACGCAGACGGCATACAGTGCTGTGCTCCAAGCTCGCGTCAGCGGGGCTCCATTCGCATTCGTACAGACGGCCAAGCTCCTCGCTAGCAGCGATCAGCCCCATGCTGCCATACAAGAGCTCAGCAATGCGCTCCAGAATCTGCAGCCTGCCTTCGAAGCGTCCAACGCAAGCGTCATCGACCTTACCGCAGAGGATGCCAATTCGCCTGCGGCCACTTTCGATCGACGCGCCTTTGCCAATGCGCACCTACTGCGGGCGCGTCTTTGCGAGGAGACGGGTCGCTTTGCCAACAACGACATCATTGAGCGCTACAAGAAGTGCACAGAGATTGAGAAGAACAGCGAGAAGATGCACTACTATCTCGGCAGATTCTACGACGCGAAAGAGGTGGGCAATTCGCTCACGATGAAGGCTCACGTTTGTCGCCAATTCCTCAAGTCTGCCTATGCGGGCACCAAGTACTTCTACCGCACCATTCCTCGCGTCCTCACCATCTGGCTCGACTCTGGGGATGACCCTTGGCTTCTCAAGATGGGGGCGAAAGGAGGGACAAACAAGATGGACCGACAAGCAGAGGGGTACGAGAGAATGGTGCGTGACCGCGGTGAGACACAGCGAGACGACCTGCCTCCTGACCTCTCTCTCTTCTGACGCCCGCAGCAAGCCTTCGAGATCATCAACAGTAACGTCAATACAGCTCGGGGGAAGGTGGCTCCGTATCAATGGCTCGCTGTCCTCCCACAACTCGTCTCACGCATTCCGCACAAGAACGACTACGTCTGGGCGATTCTGCGTCACATCATTGCTGGCGTCGTCAAGAGCTACACGCCACAGGCTATGTGGGGCATCATTGCCGCCTTTCACTCGAGTGACAACCTGCGCAGGAAGCGTGCATTGGACATTGTCCAGCTGGCAAGAACGAATGACAATGCGCGCACCATCGACTCGTCCCAGCGTCTGGCCAGTGAGCTGCTCAACCTCTGCAATCATCCGGCGCCCAAAAATAGCACGGCTTTTGACATGCAGCGCGACTTCCCCAGACTGGCCGACCTGGCCAGCTGCAATCTGATCCTCCCGCTGCAGAGCTCGATGACGGTCAACTTGCCAGCCGACAATGAGCTGCGCCAGGATCATCTCCCCTTTCCCGTCGACCTGCCCCGCATCAATGGCTGGGACTCGCAGATCGAGATCATGAACTCGCTGCAGAAGCCTCGTAAGATTGTCGCGTACGGCAGCGATGGCGGGCGGTATGCTTTCCTGTGCAAGCCAAAGGACGACTTGCGCAAAGATGCTCGCCTGATGGAGTTTGACGCCATGATCAACAAGCTCCTTCAAGCCAGCTCAGACTCTCGTAAGCGTCGTCTTCTTGTCCGCACGTACGGCGTTGTTCAGCTCAACGAGGAGTGCGGGCTCATCGAGTGGGTGCCCAACACGGTCGGACTGCGCAACATCCTCATCAAGCTGTATGGCGCAAGGCGCATTCCACTCTACGACGGTACGGTGCGCGTTAACATGGACGAGGCAAGGCAGGCAGGGCGAAATAGCGGGAAGATTTTCGAGGACAAGGTGCTCTGCAACTATCCGCCAGTCTTCCACGAGTGGTTTGTCTCGACCTTCCCTGAGCCGGCGGCGTGGCTCAAAGCAAGGCATGCATTTGCGAGGACATGCGCTGTGATGAGCATGGTCGGTTGGGTGTTGGGGCTGGGGGACAGGCACGGCGAGAACATCTTATTCGTGAGTGCGCGTGAGCGCAGTGTGGACGGGGGCCAAGTTGACTCTTCTCTTTTGCACACAGGATTCCATGTCGGGCGATACAGTTCACGTCGACCTTAATTGTCTCTTCGAAAAGGGAGCGACATTTGAGATCCCAGAGACGGTACCATTCCGCCTCACGCAGAATCTTGTTGATGCAATGGGCGTATGCGGGTACGAGGGCGTATTCAGGCGAGCCGCTGAGATCACGATGGTGAGCCTGCTTGGCGCCACAGTCGTGCCCTGGAGGTCAAGGCGCTAACTCCTCTCTGCTCACGCGCTCCTCGCAGGGGATCCTCCGTAGCAACAAGGACTCGCTCACCAGCGTGCTCGAAGCCATGGTGCACGACCCTCTCGTCGAGTGGGGCGGCGGAGCGTCGCAAGGGGGCGGTGGTCATCACACGACGTCACGCAAAGCTCCTCAACAAGCAGCTGCCTCAACTTCAGCAGGCGGTGGCCGGCTCGACCCCCGCGTCTTGGCGGCTCGACAAGCGCTTGACCCTGTAGGACGCAAGCTCGATGGCTGTCACCGCCCTGCCGGTATCAATCCAGCTGCAGCCGCTGCTGCTCAAATGACTGGTGGGCCAGGAAGCTGGAGTCTGCCTCAGTCGACGCCGAATCTTGTTGATCTGCTCATCAGGGAGGCGACATCGAGTAGCAATCTGGCGCGCGTCTACGTGGGTTGGGCTTCTTGGCTGTGAGACAGGCACGCGGCCAAGGCAGGTTCGAGCGTAGTCATGCTGCCGTAATTGAATTTCTTCCGGCACAGTCGGCGAACATTCAGCCTGCGATGCGTCGATGTCTCGGGAGAAGGGTAAGAGCGGGCCGCTCTGCGCTGAGCACCAACTTCATCTCGTGCCTCGTCTTTGCGGCTCGCAGCGCCGCGTATCGAAGCAAGCGGGTGATCGAAAGCGGCACGGAGATGAAGCGACGGCGAGAAAGCCAAAGTGCGGAGGCGCTCATCAACGAAGCATTCATCCGCCTATGCTCACATCTGGTACAAGTTGATCATCTCGAATGTGATGTCCAAGTAGAAGGCACAGCTCGGCGAAGGCTCAAAGGTGCTACCGAATTGCTGCCTTCACCATAGGCGTGTGTTCCACTCACCCTCGTCTGCGCCGCAAGTCCGTACCTGGGGCTGTCCTCCGAACGGTCGAGGCTTCGGGGTAGAGACGACGACAGATGCTTCTCTGGTGGTGATGAACGTCCAGAACGGGAAAGAGCGCGAGCTCTCAAACCGGGTCACAAGCGACGTTGCTCTAGGGACCGTCGCCTCAGCGTCACGGTGAAGTCGCAAGTCGCTCGTCCAGCATGGGACGTCGTCGACGAGGAGCCGGTGATGAAGGTACAAAAGCAGCGCGTTCCCCCACCTCTTCTTCGCCCAACGCCTCACCCCTCTCCTCACGCCTAACTCCCCACCTACACTCCAACAACGAGTGAGCATCACACCGCGTCTACTGCTCCTTCCCCACCCCCGCTGACTGCGCTGCTCCTCCCCTTTGCTCACACAGCATGCGTGCTACCAACATGCCATTCGCCTTTGGCTTGCTCAGCCTTTTCGCCCTCTTCACCAACCTCATGCTCACCACGGCCGCTCCGACCAACGCCGAGCAGGAGGCTCGCGTCGCCACGGACGACGTCTACACCCGCACTAATGACCACGACTTGGGAGCGACGAAGCATGATCATAATCTGGGCGTGGGCGTAGGCGTGGGCGTGGGAATCGGGGACGGAGGGAATGCTGGGTGCGTAGGCTGGGGATGCTGGAACCCTCCCCCTTACACGGGCGGCGGCTGGAACAACGGCGGTAACTGGAACAACGGTGGTAACTGGAACAACGGCGGCAACTGGGGCGGCTGGCACCCTAACTACCCGCCTTCCCCTTACCCTTCGCCCTCCTGGAGTGCCGGAGGTGGCCAGAACAGCTGGGACTGGTGGGCAAGCCACGGCTACAAGGGCAAGGCTCCCTCTGGCGGCCAGCCTGGCATCTCTTCCAAGGCCCAGAACGCGGCCAAGACCGTCAACAACAGCGGCAACCCTCCTCACAGCAGCAATGTCCACTCTCGTGGTGATGGCTACGAGTACGAGTCGCTTGATGGGCGTGCTGCTGAGCCTGGAATGATGTAGGCAAGAGTGCGAAGGTGAGTGAGGCGGGCTCGGTACCAATGTCTCCACATTGCTGACGCCCTTCCCCCTTCCGCCTCTGCCGCAGACACGGCAATTGCCGATGACTCTCGTCTTCCTCGATAACAGCTTTCATCAGAAAGAGTCGTCCATATCGCCATGCATTCAAGAACGACGGCACCAACAACCAAGTCGCGACCGTGCCGTACTCCGATCTCCATTCGTAGACGCTCCTCCTATCTATGCTCTACTTGCTGCCGATCTCTGCTCCATCGCCAATCTCAGAGATACGTGTTGCTACACAGCCTGCATCAATCGTGTTCCTGCTCTGTGATGACCACAGCCTGCCGCTTTTCGTCTCTCTCCCAGGGCATCAGCGCAATCTCGTCAGTTTCATGTACCGCTCCCACCACTCCCTGCCCTCTTCGAACAGCGCGTGCTGCGTCGATATGATCGGGCATCGTAGCACAGGATCTATAGGCGGAGGCTGCTGAGCAGATAGGTGAAAGCATGTATCGCCCTTCGTCCCCGGTGTGCCTGCCAGCCAAGCCGTGCCATGCTCGACGGTGGGGGCATAGTCCAAGACAAATTGTACATCGTCTGGGTGTAGGCAAGCTTCAACGAGCTTCAGCCGACCCTCAAATCCTGGCAACCATCGCTGAGGCGAGACTTCCCGGTCGTCATTCTCGTGACAATTGCGCCTTCTCTTGCGATCTGGCTGCTCTTGGTCTCTGGGCGTCGCTTTCGCAGGATCGTCCAAGCCTACAAGTCGATGGATGCAATGGTTGAGACGATTGCTGGATGCAATCAAGTCTGGGAAGTCAGCAGCAGCTCTCAATGACAACGATTCGCCAGAAATTGTGATGGGCCGTGACGTACCTGTCTGAGCTGGAAAGTAGGGTGACATCGCTCCACTGAAAATGCTCGAGACTGGTCAAGCTACGGCCATGACCGGCGATGTTGGCCACCTCAGCATCGACGAGGATATACTCGCACAAACGCAATCTCTCGATCGATTCCAGGGCGGGGTGCTGAAAATGGAGGCAATCCCTCGACATATCACAGGGAGGTCCCAGGGTGAGAGCTTTGAGCATCTCGAGAGGGGGCGGGGAGCGCAGGCCGCAGACAGCGCGATCGAGGAACAGTGAGGGACAGGTTCTCGATGAATGGCGCAATTGCGATAATGGACCGAGTGAGACCGAGGATACCACCTACGGTCGCTGTGCTGGGTAGTGCGTGCTCGATCGGATTGCAGAGATTGTTTGTGTAGGCGTCGTCATCATCGTCGTCGCTGTCGTACCCGCGAGTGTGTATATCAGTAGAGAAGACGTCTTTAATCCTTTCGGTCTCAAAGTCATCCAAGTCACCAGAACCGCCTTCATGCTCTTCTCCGTTACGGTCGACAGCAGTCCACATTACTCCCGAGCGGATGAACAGCAAAGGATGATCAAAGCGATCGGTTTTTGAATGTCTGGCGATTCGTTCGAGGAGCTGTGACCGATGCAAGATGAAGACATTGTGGTCGGTAACGTCTCGATGGTCGTCAGACGACGCAGGCAACTTGGAGACGATGAGGAGTCGAGGATGTGAAATGTCGTTCGGGTTGGTCTTGGGATCTTTCTGCTCCAGCCGTCCTACCTCTAGCAGGTACAGCTCACAAGCCGATTGAGCCTCGAATATACGCGCGTGCCATTCATCCTGCCACATGAAGAGGAACAATTTTTGTGAGCGGAAGCGATTTATAAATCAGGTCAGTGTGTCTGCCTGTACACACCGATCCAATAGGGCCTTTCAGAGTGGTTGCGCCCTTCAATTTGCGGATCGACGTCGAGGTCATAGAACGCAGCTTGAATAGCATTGGAGATGGCTCCCGAGACTCCGGCGCCGGTCGATTCAATATAGAAATCGCTTACGTAGACGTACCAAGGCCTTTGCCGCTGATCGTCAGGAAGGATCAATTGACACCTCAGACGTCTGACCTGAAGGCCTTCATCGGTCGTTCGCACAGTGATTGGCCACCAATCGCCGGGCAATTCATTATCCGCTCCAATATGCAAGCTCCGGACAAGCTGGCCCAAAGAGGGACGGTTGGCTACGGCAGCTTGCAAGATCTTGAGTTCTGAAGGCCTTGTGATGCGGATATGCTGCCAAAGAAGTGGGACCATCATCGCGTAAAAGTGGCGAGAGGCGAGAGCAAGACGACAGATGGTCTCTGTGCAGTCGGTCGAGCGGCCTTTGGTGCTTTGATGAGGACGGCGAGTGGTCGTGCAGGCGAGTGTGAGGATGTGACTTCGCAATTCGCGGGGAAGAAGCCAAAAGCCCGAGAGGCTGCGGACGGGCTGAACATTCACCGCATTGAGATTGTGCTGCGATCGGTCTCCTGCGGCGGCGCCTTCGATCTTGCCGTCGTTGGCGCCGACAGCCTTCGTTTTGTACAGCTCGTGCTCGCCCCCTGTCATTGCAGAGGAGTACCGCGAGAGCTGCAGGACTCGAAGAAAACGAAAAGAGAAGAGATGATGGAAGGCAAGTAGTTCGGCCTTTGTTGCGAAGCAAGGGATGGAAGTAGGCAAGCACTAGAGTAGTCTAAAGGAAGCGAGCGGGCGGGTGGGCGAGCGGACGCAAGCAGATGAATGAGTTTCGAGAGTGACGGCTCGCAAAATGATGGCTGGCAAAGTAATGACTTTCCATCGCCTTCCGATCCTCCTCATTCTCTGACATCACCATCCTGATTCCCTTCTCACAGAATGGAATCCTTTTCCGCGTCGCTCTCCAGCACAGCTTGGTCCCACCACTCCCACGCCTCCTCATACAACTCTTGTGTCATCAAGGACCCCTCAGGAGGTGAGAAGGCGCGGCCATCAGCAGCTGGACTGGTAGACACCTTGAGCCTGCAAGGCAAATGAGGTGAGAGCTCGCCGGTACGCCAGGCGTGACGCATGGCATCAGAAGGCGCGTCATCAATGACCTTTTGCCGGTCATTGTCGCTCAGACGGAGGTCGATGAATGTTGGGCCACGTCGTCCATTGAATTGAGGCGAACGGCCTTCCGAGCTTTTGCCCTCGGTGGACCACTCCTTGGGCGTTGGCTCCTCGCCTGGATGCTCTTCGGCAAAGTCGCATAGCCGCTCATAGAGCTCATCACTGAGTCCAACGGCCTGTGCAGCGACTCGGGCGATACTTCGGTGGGACACCTTGGTCAGCGAGACGGTGAGGTTGAGCACGCAGCTTCTGCCGGGGCATGCTCACTTAAAGTCCTCATCATCTGCTTCATACGGATAAGGTCGGAGCAGCGTCCATTGCAACTCTTTTAGATCAGGCATGATTCCACGGTGGCCTGAGAAGAAGCTGGCATCGAAGCGATTGAAAATGTGCTGGCAAATGCGCATCTTCTTGACCCGTTCGATAGTCTTGTTCTTCCAAAATACGTACTCGGTGACTGGGCAGATTTCTGAGGGAGGACCAGAGCTCAATCTTTTGAGCGTGGAGACTTGAAGAGCAGAGGGACTGCCGTCGGTCAGGTCCGTGAGAAAGCCACTCAGCGACAGCGTGCTGATGCGAGGCATGAAAGACACTGCTGAGCGGGCAAGAGCCAGAAGGCCACCGGTAGTAGCTATGTTGGGTAGCCCGATGCTCATAGGGTCTTGCAAGCTGGGGGCAAAAGGCGGGATGCCGCCTAGTTGGCGCGACGCAGCATCCACGAAGGTAAAAGCCTGTCCCGCATCGTCGAGGCCACTAGACAATCCCGAGTGCTTAACGTCAAAGGCTGCTGCAGTCCATGGCAGTCCCGAGCGAGCGAAGAGGACTGGGTGATCAAATCGATCAAGGTGACTACCAACTCTCGTCATCCAGGAGCGAATCTGGCCAAGGGTCAGTTGGTAGACATGTTCGGGTGAGTCGGCCAGTGCCGAAGAGGCGATAGCCAAAGAGGGGTAGTCTGTAGCATCGGTCAGCACTTCGCGACCTGTTGTCATACGGTCGGCTGGGTCTTTTTGCTGCTGCATCGCCTTCAAGTAGAGTTCAACTGCCGCTTGCGTCTCCCACACCCGTATACAGTATGCCACGCATCCTGCCAGGGCAGACAGAAATGAGTGGGTCTGAAGGGATCGTTTGTATCCTAATCAGCTCACCATGTCAAGATCTTCCCCTTTCCACATCTTTCCTTGACAAAAAAGATCGACATTGAGTGACTGGCTCGCCCGCTCAATGGCAGCAGACGCCGCTCGATGGAAGGCACTCGCATTGTCGACGTCCTTGTTGTCGAGGGCCAACCGAAGGTTGCACTGAGTTTCTTCAGACATGCAGCTAGAGGATCGCTCAGACTTGCTGGAGTATGACGCCGTGAGGTGCAAGCGTCCGTCGATGAGCTTCAGAGGCCACCAGCTGCCAACAGGTAGAGCATCTTCCGGTCCAAGGTGAAGGCTCTTTACGAACGAGCCTAGAGCAGGATGAGCAGACAGTGTTGCCTGAAGAGAGCAAAGGGCGGAGGGCCGTACGATGCGGATATGCTTGTAGAGCTTCGGCACTAGAAGAGGGTAGAAATGTCGTGATACTTGAGAAAGGGCCTTGATCGTTCTCATGCAGAGGTTTCGATGGGGCGGATGATGTTTGCAGGGGAGAAGAGGCGCCTCACAAGCCAGGTGCAAGATGTTATTGCGCAGCTCGCTAGGCAGGTTGAAGAAGGTGAGACCGGCCCTCAGAGGCAGCGAAGCAGCCTCCATCATGAGCTGGCGCTGCGTTCCCTTGGCGAAGCAGAGAGAAGAAGGGCAAGTTGAGATCTCAATGAAAAGGAGAGGAAGGAGGAAAGCCGCTTGACAAAGGCACGGAAGTAGGGGCTATGCACGGTATCTGAGTGAGGGGCGGCGAGCGGGCGAAGAAGGGACGTTGGGCTCTCACGCGACTTTTCGTTGTCCAACTACTGTTCTCATTTGTTACATGCTGTGAGCCCTTTCTCGCTCACCTACGATACTGGACGCCATCCGCCCAATTTTGCCAACCGCTGGTCAGCTCGGCCCTGCCCGCCTCAGTACAGCCGCATAGACTCGGTCCCGTACGTAAGTGCGCTGTTCTCCCACCAACTCCAATTCCCCTCTTCACTATCACGACGCTTGCTGATGGCGGCCCATGTCGAGTAGCCACTTTCTGTCGCAGAGTTCGAGTGCTCTATCATTTTGAGGCGGCGGGACGTGTTTGGTAGAGAGCCACCCTCACTCAATGCCTCTCGAATGCGTTGTGAAGGCGCTGCTTTGAGAATTGCGGCGACGTTGTCGCGATGTAGACAGACCTCGATCAGAGGGTACGAGATTGCAGCCTGTCCAGCGCTGGCGGCGACTGTGTTCCGCAGACAGCAAGCTCGAGGAACTCCGTCAGAGAGAGCGTCCGTAGTGAAGGTGTGAAGCCAAGAAGAGACCGAACGAGCGAGAGGATACCGCCTATCGTCGCAAAGCTGGGTAGATCCAGAGAAAGGGATGCGCTATTGATGGCTACGAGAGGCTCATCCGAAGAAGGTGACTCGTATCTATCACGAGGTGAAAAGACGTCGGCGAGGTTTTCCCCTTCGGCAACTACTATAGCGTCTTCGTCTCCATCCCCAGAGTGTAATTGGCCATCTGGTCCTCGAGCAGCCCAAGGGACGCCTACACGGGCAAAGAGAAGGGGATGATCGAAACGATCGTACTTGGTCTTTGGAGCGGCTAGCCTCTCCGTAATCTCGCCGTGTGAGACCTTGAAAGAGCGATGACTACGGTTGACAGAATGCTTCGGCATCGGAGGCTTGGTGATGACAAGCACAGGGTAGTCAACATCGTGCTTTGCATTCCTTTGCTCGTCCTCGCATTGTCGCATGCGCATCAAAAAGAGCTCGATGGCTGCACAAGTCTCCAGTACTTGAATATGCCAAGCATCCTGGACAGTGGGAAGCGGGGAGAACGTCCAATGATCAGCGTCTACAATCATGTTACTGTACCGACAAAGCATGGCTGCCAAGAACCTACGCTGCCGATTTCATTTCCAGTAGAATCAGCCTCTGCTTCTAAAAGACTGACTCCTATCCCTTGAGCAGCAGCTTTGATGGCAGCGCTGACAGCGCGCATGGGACTTGCGACGAAATCCTTGTTGTCAAGCTCTTCATTGAGCTCTTCATTGAGATCGAAGTCATGGCTGGGACAGCACCACGATGGCCGAATGGAGTCTTGGTGGCCCAATGATACTCTGAAGACGGTACGGCATTGTTTTTGTCCTTGCAATGCAGGCGAAGTGACGATTCGAAGAGGCCACCAATCCTCGTCGATGTGCTGTTCGACGCCTACGAATAAGCTTTGCACCAGCTTG
The DNA here is from genome assembly GCF_003144245.1 of Jaminaea rosea. Classification (NCBI taxonomy): domain Eukaryota; kingdom Fungi; phylum Basidiomycota; class Exobasidiomycetes; order Microstromatales; genus Jaminaea; species Jaminaea rosea. Next base: position 337,289 of record NW_020289989.1, on the reverse strand, counting down.
CCCAAAGCTGCGCGTGTGGTGAAGGTGGTGACAAGCATCTGAAGTGCACTAGGGCGGGTGATACGAATGTGCTTGTAGAGCTCCACAATCACAATGTTGTAGAAGTCGCAAGAGACAAGAGCCAAGCTCAGCGCTGTGCTCTTGTCAACTGTTGTCGGTGAGGCATCTCGACGCGCTCGACAGCGGATTGGTGGAAGACGGCAGGCAAGCTGAGTAATGTACGTCTTGAGCTCAGAAGGAAGCGTTTCAAAGCCGCTTAGGCTAGTCAGCTTTCGATCCCATGGTGAAGTGTGTGCTGAGCTCATTGTGACGGGCGGCTGCGTGATGCACGCACCAAAGCGGAGGCTGGAGTATGGTACGTTGAGTAGCCAAGGATTCTGGCAAGGACGGCGTGAGACCGCGCCTCCCCTTTGCGAAGCGCAGTCTAGTTGCCCGTAGTTGGAAGGTATGAGGCGCCTAGTCTATAAGGAAGGATACCAAAGATGGAAGGAAGTCAAGAAGCTCAAGCCGCTTTCCTCGAAGAAGGGGCGGAAGTGGAGCGGCCCGCTCGGCGCGACGTGATGAAGCCATCAAGCGGCCGCTCGGACCCCTCACAGCTGAGAGGTTCGAGCATCGCATCGAGCCGTTCGTCCTCAATGAGCGCTTTAGCTTGATGTATTTCAAAGTTTCTGCAGAGACAGAGCGGACATGCTGAAGCTGGACGGTCCTGTTCACCGCAACCCGCACTTGGGCTCACTCGCTCTTCTATGCTCAGCGCAGTCCCATCGTGCGCGTGACGATCGTGCGCGTGACCAGCTTCAGCGCATTCTCTTGCCGCCATCTCTCCTTTCCGTCATCTACTGTATTTCATATCGCTCACTGCTTCAATCCCTGCTCTGCTTGGTTTGACTTGGCCGTATTGATCTGATCTCGACGCCACATCAAACCTCAAGCCGCCGGTTCATGCATGTTGAACGAAGCGAGTGAAGCGGCGCAGAATAGTCCGAGGCGGTCGAGCTGGATTCAGAGGTTGCTCTTTCTGACATCGGTCTTGCTCTAGGTAAACGATCATGGCCCAGCTTGATTCAAAAGACGGGCACATTCCAAAATAGCTAGCCCAGCGCTTCATGTTCCCACCACTCCTTTCCCTCGTCATACAATGCCACCCAGGCATCGCTCGTACCGCCCCAAATCCTCTTTGAGCGATTCGCCTTGGTAGACGCATGACTATGCACGAGTCTCAAGCGGTGAGGAACATTTGGTAGCTCCTTGCCCCGCTGCCAAGCCAATTGTATCTCTTTTGAGGGAGCGCTGTCCAGCATTGCTGTCAAGTCATCTCGATGGAGCGCAATTTCGAAATTGAGCGGCTTCTCCGACGCATACGGTCGGTAGCTGTGCTCGAGGCGTCTGAGTCGGTATCAAGGCAAGGTGACTCAAATAGAGGGCCTTCGGCAGGAAGGTCCACGCTACATTTTTGGCACTACCGAAGCCTGGCTCGACGCTCCTTTTGGGCCTCGGCTTCTGCCACCGTGACTTCAAGTCCCTTCGGGAGGGGGACGGGGCTGATTGCCCAACTGCCCGCCGCATCTTGAGAGGGTACCCTTCTCACACAGAATCATCGCTCTGCGACCAAGGCTACATGCATTTATGTCTTTCTCACTGCGCTTGTCACTGATAGCTCTTCTCTCTTCTGCCTTGCAAGCTGAAAGGTTGCCGGGGTTCTGTCGCTGCACACAAGGCAAGCACGCACAGAAACTTGCCCATTTCCTCGCCGCCTTCTACGGTAAGACACCGTCTGGTTGAGTTCTACCTCCCGTTTCAGCCCCATTCCCCTCTGCGGCTCAGGTGACCCACTTCGTCAAGCGAGCCTCCTCCTCCCACCAATCTTTTCCCTCCTCATATAAGGCACACCATGCTTCGCTTGTCCATCCCCAACCACGTCCGTAGGTTCTCTGCTGTGCCGCAGCTCCCTTGATCAGCCGCAGACGACGCGGCGCATCGGCCAAGGGCTGGCCTTCCAGCCAGGCTGTGCGAACGTCGGGGTCGGGCGCTTGACGCAAGAGCTCCTCCACGTCATCAGGGTGCAACTTGACCTCAATAAGGGCTGAGGGGCGCGAACCTTCGCAGGCGCTATCTGCCGACTCTGCGCTGCTGACTGCTTGATTCTCTTGCTGGGCTGCTTTGCTAACGGAGTCTGCACCAATTGCAGTCATCGCTTCGCTCTTGCGACGTTTCAGCAAACAGTCAATGGTATCGCTGAGGCTGGAGAACATAAATGACGATGGCTAGTCAGTTTCAGCGCTCTCATTCGCAACTCATCCGGTCTCCGACGCACCTGATCGAGTGCTTCTCGTCAAAACGGCCTGCCATGCTCCACTCCATCTTGGTCAAAAAGGGAAAATCTCCTGCTATCGACTTCGCTTCCTTTTCTCGCAGCATGACTCCACAGATCCGTAGGTTCTCGACTCGACTTATCACAGGGCCGGCAAGAGTCATTGGCGCGTACCAGTAGGGTGGAGGAGGACCAAGGCTGAGCGAGCGTAGATCCTTGAGCTCCGTACAGAAGCGCTCTCCGCAGAGTGCGCGCTCAAGAAAGCCCGTCAGGGAAAGATTTTGTAACCTTGCGGTGCAGCAGAGCACGATGCGTGCCAAGTTGAGGATTGAGCCAAGTGTTTGCGTCCTGCCAATTGCCGGATCAAGGGCGAGATCAAAGTCTGCGCGGAGAGCATCCGGACCGCGTCCGTCAACGCCTTGGAGGGTGAACAGATCCGCGAAGTCCTCAGACTCATACTCGACGATGTCGAAGGGAAAATCGCGAATGTCATGGGGGTCAAAGCCATCGTCTTGATCAGCGACGTCACCTCCTGCCCTACTAGGGCCATCGAGTACGAACATTTCGACCCCAGAGCGTGACCACAGGTAAGGATGGTCAAAGCGATCAGTCAAGGCACCCGGTCTTGCGAGGTGCTGAAGAAGCTGCGAGTAGCGGATTACGAATGCTTGATCCTCGTCGTACAGGTATGGCTTGGGATTCTGAGCGACGCCGTCCAATCGCAGAGGAGGATAGTGGAGGCATTCTACGGCGTTGCACTTCTTCAGGGTCGGCTTTGCGTCGGCCATGCTCTCGAGACGGCCGATCTCCATCAGATAGAGGTCCAAACCCGCCTGGGCCTCGAATACGCGCGTCGTCCATTCGGGCTAAACGGGTGAAAGGAAGATGCAGCGTCAACCAGAGCACCACGCCGCTGAATGACACGCCTATGACGCTCACTGGGTCAACAATTTCCCCCGACAAGGTCTCGCCCTGACGTTGCAAGTCAACGTCAAGCGCTTCCTGCAACACCCTGAGGGCCTGTGAGACTGCCCGAGATTGGCAATCTTCCTCTTCCACATCCGGATCCAAGCACCATCTCCATATCTTCTCACATGCGCTGGGCAGACGAGGCAGATCCTCAGAGTGTGCGATATAGTAGCAAGGAGGCAGTCCATTCAACCAGGGTCTTTCGGGATCATGGGGCCACTCGACTTCCTTGAGCGGATGCCAGCGTCTCGACAATTCCCCGTCAGGTCCGACGTGCAAGCTCCGGACTAGGCGACCCAGCGCTGGTCGAGAAGTCAATGCTGATGCGAAAGAAGCGAGCGCGCTTGGCCTGCTAAGACGGACGTGTTGATACAGTATGCCAACCACGCGTGGGTACAATTTACGAGATACCAACGCAAGAGAGCGTGTAGTTGCCATGTCGAGGTCGAGGGGGCGGAATCCAATTTGCTCTTGTCTGCCCTTTACGTGTGAAGGAAGCCTGCATGCCAAAATGATGATGTGGATCTGAATCTCCTGCGGGAGGCGTACAAAGATCGCTAGGGAGCCTCTGAGATTCTCACTCTCTCGTCTGGCAAGCTTGCTCGCCCTGCCGCTGCGTGTGTCATCGTCGTGCTGCCCCTCAGCCCGTCTGCGCTGCTTCTTGGGGCGCATGCTGCGAGAGAGCGGGGGCGTTGCCGTTACGATGAGTTGTGATTAAGACGACGAGGAGAACAACACGCCAGAGCAAAAAGTGCATGCGAGTGGTAAGGAGGAAAGGAACACAAGCTGCGGTGCAGCCGATGCGCGTCAAGTCGAGAATCGCAGCGGACGGAAGTGGCGGACGGCCTGTGTGTTGGGGTGGGAGCTATGTGGGTGGGAGCTACGGGAGAAACACGCAGCGTGCAAGATAAACAGCCAGAGAGCCCGTTCTCTCATCATTCCGACTCTCAAGTCAACAAGACATGAATGAGTGACCCAGCGGGCCGGTAGCGACAAAAGACGGGCCGATACTGTAACACCACTGCTGAAGCACAGCTCGCGGGCTCTCCTGCCCTGCTCTTCTTTCTGCCCTAATCTTCAGTCTTGCCCCGACACGACGCCGCAGCTGCTGCTCAGTCCCAATGCCAAGAATTGTCTTGCTTCGTCGACCCGCTTTTCACGTCGGCTTCGCCTCGTCTTCCCACCACTCTCTCCCCTCCTCGTACAATGCCTTCCATGCGCCAGTCGTGAATCCCAACCCTCTGAAGCTGGTACCCTTTCCTGCCGCTTTTCCACGCACAAGCTTCAGGCGACGAGAGGCATCGGACAGTGGTCTACCCTCAGTCCAGGCAGTACGCATATCGGACGTTGGCGCCGTGTTGAGTACCGATTCGAGATCGCGACGATGTAGCCTGATCTCGATGAGAGGTAACGCGTCATCGTCCCGGCTCATGCTGCTCATGGGCGATGAGCTGCTATCGACTACTGCGCTGCTTGAACTGCCTGTATGCTGTTCTTCTGCGGATTCGGAGCCTACGACAGCCCTGTCAGGGTTCGCAGAATCCTGGACCTCTTTGCTGCGGCGATTGAGAAGCCGATTGATCGTATCAGTCAGGCTAAAGAGCATCGAGAGCACGAGGTGGAAGCCTGTCAGTGCTGCAGGACACGCCGCCATGCTCAGCCGTCACTTTGTCTCTCTCTCACCTGATCGAATGCTTTTGATCAAACTTCCCAGCCATACTCCACTGCATCCGCCTGAGCAAGGGAAGTCCATTCTCAATTGCGTCCACTTCCTCTTCTAAAAGCATAACTCCACAGATCCTCAAGTTCTCGACCGTCAAGAGGCAACCTCTATCAAGTGTCATTGGAGCATGCCAGAAAGGAGGTGGTGGGCCGATGGAAAGGGAACGAAGGTCTTTGAGCTCGGCGCCGGTGCGGAGGCCCGTCACTGCCCGCTCTAGGAAGCCTGTGAGTGACAGGTTGCGCAGCCTCGGCGTTGCGACGAGCACGAAGCGAGTGAGAGAAAGCAGGGAGCCCAGGGTGGCGGTGCTGTTGAGAGCGGGGTCAAGACCATCATCAAGGGCAGGAGTAGTGGCTGGCAGTCGGTCGGGTGAGAATTGGTCCGCATAGTCTTCGGCGTCCTCTTCAAGAAGGGAAAAGTCGATGTCCCGGAGCTCATACGGGTCGTACTGGCCCAGGGAGTCGCTGTCCTCTCCCGCTCGTCCAGGGCCGGCAAGGACGAACATACCGCAGGAAGAGCGGGCGAATAGGAGAGGGTGATCGAATCTGTCTGTGTAGCTTTTGTGACGCGAAAGGTGGCGGAGGAGCTGCGATCGATGAAGGACAAAGGTTCTCCGAGTGATCTTGGATCTACTGGTAGAGGCGTCGTCGTAGCCATTCAGGATCAGACGTGGGTAGTGGCCACACTCGACTCCTTTGCCGGTCTTGGTGGATGATGTTGGCTGGCCGAGGTCCTGAAGTCGACGGAGCTCTAGGAGGTAAAGATCGAGCACTGCCTGAGCTTCGAAGATGCGAAGGGTCCACTCGTCCTTTGCGGTCGATGGAAAAAGCAAAGAGGAGCGTGAGCAGCCAGCGATGGTACAGTAGGACTGAGCGCTGGTACTCACAGGATGAAGCAGCTCCCCTGACATCGCATATCCCTCCCTCATCAAGTTGACATCGATCACTTCCTGAGCGACGCCGAGAATACTATGCACAGCTTGATCTTGACAGGAACCACGAGCCGTATCCAGGGTGTATGACCACGAGCAGTCCTTAGGCTGCTTCGAGGTTTCGTGATCGACCAGAGAATGGCTAAAGCGGGTTTCAGGAGGTGGGGGCGAGTCGCCTTCCCATGATCCCCACGAGTCGGGGTCCTCGAAACTTATCTCTTCAATCGGATGCCATTCCTCTGGCAACTCATCATCTGGCCCGACATGTAAGCTCCGTATCACCCTGCCGAGGGCCGGGCGAGAAGTCAAGGTGGCGGCTAGGAGTGCAAGAGTTGTAGGTCGAACGATTCGAATCCTCCGATAGAGAAGCACGGTTACGTGGGGATGAAGCTCCCGTGAGACTAAGCTCAGGGACAGAGTAGTCTGGATGTCGAGCAACGGCTCATTGCAGGTTGCGCGGTAGAACATGTCGTCGGACGAAGGCGTCTCACAGGCATAGTTGATGATGGTCACTTGAAGCTCGTGAGGAAGATCCGCGAAGCCGGCGAGGGAAAGTGACGACGGCGCATCTCGCTTTGTCTTCTTCTGCGACTTGCTGTTCTCACCCTCGGTAGCCTCACTGCGCTTGGTTTTGTTCATGGCGGCAGCTCTGCTGAAAAGCGTTGATGGTCGAACAGCTTGTGGAGATGAGAGAAAGAAGGTGAAGCTGCGCATCCATTCCGGCTCAAGTCGATCTCGCGCCGCGTGTGAGCGGAAGTGGCTCACGCTGTGGATTCGCAAGACAAGGCGAGGCGGACAGAGATCAACTCAATGTATCCAGCAGAATCATCACCCTGTTCGTCAAGCTCACGAGGTTGGATTGAACATCCGACAGACAAGATTGGGCGAGCGAGTGTGCAACATGAATGAGGACACGCGCTCCTAAGGAGTCAAGCGTAGGTAGAACTGCTTCTCCGCGAGGGCAAGGGCAAGTGCTGTGGTTGCATTCAGGTTGAGGGCCCAGGAGTGGCGAAAGGGCACAGGTTGGGGTGCGTTTCCGTGTGCGGTTCTCTGCATGCCAGCTCGATGATTCGCATCTGAAGCTCTGACGGGAGACCATGAAAAGGCCGAAGTGAAGAAGGTCACGACGTCGAAGAGTTCGATGAGGTTGGGCTGGCGGCACCTGCCTTTGCCCTCTTTCTCGCTTGAGCGCCGTTATGCTCAGTCTCAGCATCGTCAACGCTGCGCCCCTCAGTCTTTGCCATGACGGTGTGATAAGGCTGAGGCTCCGGGAAAGGGAGAGGCGGGTACGGTAGGAGGTAAAGGAAGTTGTTCGCTTCATCCCACTTGAGGGCCCTCGCTCCGCTCGCGCGTTGCAGCCGGAAACGGCGGTACGGCCCGCTTGTACTGTAGCTGGCATATGACTTGCGACCTGCCACTCTTACTCCTTCGTCATCTCTTTTAGGCTCCGCCTGCTCTGCGACTCGACTCAATCTGAGTAAAGGACAATGAACGACGTCAAGTCAAGATTTGAAGAGAAGGCGGCTCGAAAGCACAATGCGCATGCGGCGCAGCCCTGACAACCTTTGCTTGCCTGATGCCCTAACCCACCACACCAGGCAAGGATTGAGGGAAGGAAGGAAGTCATGCGAGCAACCGAGCGATCGAGCAAGGAAGCGCGGTCGGAAATTGGGATGACATGCCTCACGGGCCCACGCGCTGCTGCACTTCTGTCCTTTGGCGACCTGCACCCCTTCGATTGGGCACCGTATGAGCAGAACATTGTGAGGACCGTGTGGGGAAGGAGTGAGCAGTCACGGCGAAGAAGCAGAGGCAGCGGCGTGGCAGTGAGTGGAGGTACTGCTCGTGGGGCCCTGCGGTAAGGACCTCTCTGTAATGTGAAGCACGTCAATTCAAAGTGATGATTCAAAAGGGAGGAAGCTGAAGGAGATACAGACTCGAGCTCAAGAGACCAGATAGGGGCAAAGAAGGGGTCTGAGCGCAAGCTAGTCTAGCCGAACCAAAGCTCAACACTCTCCTCTTTCTTGGAGTGCGGCAGCGTGAAGACGCTAGATAGGTCCGTGAGTCAGTCGTGGGAACAGGGGAGCGAGGCAATCAACGAGTTATGAGCGACAGAAGAGTGGCGCCTTCGCCTTCGCATCAATCGCTAAGGCTTCTCCTTACTGGCTCTGCTTACTCCGCCTTTGTCTCCTCTTCTGCAACACGTTGTTGGCCGCCACCATCAGAGGCCCACCCTCCCCACCCTCCTCGTGCTCTTCTTTCACTTCCTCCACCAGTCGAGCAGCGCAGTACAAAGCGCAGTCCCTCCACCACTCGTCGGTCTGCTGAAAATGAGCCCTCTCGTTTTCAACAGGCTGAGTAGGATAGTAATCCTGCCTCCACGCTCGACTCTCCGACAAGCGAAGGCGGTGAAGTGTACCGCTCAAGGGCAGACCTTGCGTCCAAGCTGCACGCAAATCTGGTCGAATGCTCTTCTCGAGCACCTCGTCCCGCATTGATGGCGCCAGTCGAACTTCTATCTGGCGAGGAGCTATGAGCTTTGCTTTATCTGTGAGCCACCGAGCGTCAGCGACGGCAGAGACTTGGGTTAGTGGTCTCATCGGGTCTCTCGGCACGGTACCCTGTAGAGCGCAAATGACGTCTAAAAGTCTGAGATGCAAGTGGTGCACGCAGACCAAGAGAAGTGTAGGGACTATATCAGCAACAAACTGCAGAGCGCTGGTAGACGAAGATGCTCACTCCCCTGTCCAATGACTAGAGCCTGTGTCCCATTCAACTTCTCGCAAGTCCAACAGCTCACCGCGCAGTCCGGCAATGCGGTGGGCTGCACCGCGCTCCACGAATCCATCGCAAATGCGCAGACGTTCCAGTCTTGGCATGGCTTCGCAGGACAGATCTGATACTACATCGCTGTAAGAAGGTGTCAGGGGTCCGAGGGAGAGGCAGCGTAGAGCTCCTAGAAGGGGGCTATTCCGCTTGATGGGGCGTGCAAGAAACCCTGTAAGGGATAACGTGGAAATTTGCGGCGTCCTTTCGAGGACAGCACGACAGGCAGCGAGCAGTCCTGGGAAAACGGCCGGGTTGGGTACCTTGCTTCCATCGCTAGCCAGCGCCAGCCCTGACGGCCCAGGCAGTACATTACGGTCCTGCTCAATGCCTGAGTTACCATAGTCTCATTCCGCCTGCTCCGGCGGCTCGTACTCATGGTAGTCTCGACAGATCCTGCAGAAGTACTCATAGAAGATCGACTCAGGGTAAAACTCCTCATAGTAACTGCTGTCATGGTCCGAGATGACGCCAGGTTGATCGTCGTTCATAGCGAGCTTTTTCATGCCCGCACGAGCGTAGAAAAGAGGATGATCGAAGTGGTCCCCAATATCTCCGGATCTCCTCAAAGGACGATCGAGTTGTACGAGGGTGAGGTCCAAGACGCCGTCCTTGCTGATGGTCGTCGCCGTCTCGATGGGAGGCAGAGTCGGCATCTCCGTGTGATGGCCTGTGTTCCAAGCTTCGCTCCTCATCTGGTCTTCCTCTTCGCAACTCTTGGGCTTCTTCGACTTAACAGGAGCCGGTGTAGTCTTGATCGGCTGCTTTTCGACCTCGAGGCGAGGGTAATGACCACAAACGCCAGCGCGACACTTTGACGGCAGCCTGGGCTTAGGCGACTCAAAATCCCAATAGCGTAGCTTGTACCCTCTCGTCTCGTCCAGTCGTTTCATTTCGATGAGGTAAAGGTCGAGTGCTTCTTGCAGCTGGAAGATTCGAATGGTCCACTCGGCGATGTCTAAGGCTGTGCCTTGCAAGTCGCAGAAATGCCTATCTCTGTCGACATTGATAGCCTCGATAGCGGCCTGAAGCGCCCGAGCCACTGAGCAAGTCTGGCAATCACGAATCTTCCTGAGATCGCAAGGGAATGCACGGCCCGGAAAACAGCATTCCGGAAGAAGACGCTGCGGCAGCGATGTCGCGATCGTCAGGACGTCATCATCGAGCTCCTCTTCCGTCTCCTCGTCCACCCACGTGAAGGGAAGCGGCCAATACGTTTCGTCCATCTTGCCGCGTGGGCCTATATGCAGGCTTTTCACCAGCTCGCCGCGGTCAGGACGCAGTCTCAACGCTGCATAGAAGCCAAAGAGCAGACTAGGAGTGTCGAGCTTGACGTGCGTGTAGAGGAGAGGAGTCAAAGATGCGTTGAAGTGCTTAGACACGAGCGCAAGTTTGGCCACGGTGCCGACCTCGAGATTGGTGTGCCAGCTTGTGTGCGATGCTGCAGACGGAAGATTCGTTGGCCGAGATGGCGTGGAGGCAGCCGCGCTGTGCTGGTGGTACGGAGAAGAGGACGGAGAAGGAGCGCTGCATGCCAACTGGAGGATGGAAGACCTCAGCTCCTCTGGCAGATGCCAGAACCTGGTAGCTGAGTTTGTGTCGCCCTTTGCTTGCTTGATGCTACGCGCCACTAGGACGGGCGAGCTGCTCCTGCGTCGATGCTTGTTAATCATCGATGCGACCCAGTGCGGGTGAGGAAGGCAGCAAAGTGCTGAGACGTGGCACACGAGGTGTGGGAGTGTGTTGCAGAGGAAGGAACGAAATGCAAAGAGTGGTGACAAAGAAAGAGCGACGTCTTGCCCAGGCGGAAGTGGCGCGGACCGTCGAGCGCGTCGACTCCCGAGCCGTCGGCCCGTCAGCGAGCGGCTCACCCTCTGCCGCCCTTACTCAGAGGGCTTTCAACACCGCCGTCTATCTGCCTCAACTCTTGTGGGCCTCCACCTCACACTCTAAGGCACGATCGTCCCACCAAGTATCGCTGTCGCGCTGATGAGCTTGCGACTTTTCATGAGATTCCCAGCCTCGGCGAGCGGCACGACTCTTCCTCAATCGCAGGCGATGAGGCGCATCGCTGACCTCTGAGCCTGTTCGCCACGCAGCGCGGATCTCCGGCGTGTGCGCAGACGTGAGCAGCCTGTCCAGCATCCTTCTCCCAAGACGCAGCTCAATGTAGCGCTGCGTGACTGTGGTTGGGTCTTGAGCCGTAGAAGTGGGCTCTGCATCACTCAACCTCTCCGCGCTTGCAGTCGCCTCCTCCTCATCACTTCCCGCTCCCAGATGCGTGAGGCGTCCCTGCAGCACGTCGACCATCTTGAGGACGTGAGAGTAGATCAGGCTGTGAGAATGGAAACACGCAGGGCTGTCAGCTTGAGAGGAGTCAACCATTCGCCTAGGAGCCCGCCGCTATGGGAGGCTCTACGCACTCATGATCCGCATAAGTTATGCCAGAGTCGCAATGGAATTCACGCAGCCGAAGGAAAGCTCCCAAATGTCCTGCAATTCTCCGTTCCATGTAGTACTCCATACGCATCCCACATAGGCGCAGTTTTTCGAGATTGGGCACGCTGTTGGAGGCGAGGTCTGGCATGTCGCGATAGGAGGCTGAACTGGGTCCGATGCAAAGGAATCGCAGCGTTGTGAGTGGCGGCGCGTTGGAGTAGAGCGGCCGAGCAAGAAATCCAGTGAGCGACAGATTGACGAGCTGAGATGTCGCCATGAGGACATTTCGGCAGATTGCGAGAAGGCCAGGGAATATCGCAGGGTCTGGCTCGTTGCTCGCAGCCTTCAAGCCCGATAAAGGCGGAGGCTTCTGCACACCGTGCATGAAGGTTACTTCGTTGCTCGGAATGCCATAATCCCAATCGTCGGGCTCCGTGTCGTGAAGCATTGGGCAATTCTCATCAGCACAAGGTTCCCCTATCTCTTCTCCCCCGTACATTTCAGCAAAACGCTCGCTGCCGTGATCAACGTAGACGGCGCCGAATTCGTCTATGGCCAGCCGCATGAGCCCGGTACGCGCATAGAAAACGGGGTGGTCGAAGTGATCGCCGCTCTCTCCTCTGCGACGGAGTGGTCGGTCTAGCTGGGCGAGGGTGAGGATGAGAGGTTTGACCTCCTCGTCATCATTCTCGCCGTCGCTGTCTTTGGTCGCGCTTTCTGGACCCCTCTTTTCCTCGCTGCTTGCGACTTCCCTCTGCTCCGACTCGGTGACGACAAGACGTGGATAGTGTCGACACTCTGAGTCGCTACATGTGACAGGCGAGTCGACTGCTGTGCTCTTCTGGTGACTTTCTTCCATCTCGTAACCTTTCATCCTGTCCACTCGCGCCATCTCGATGAGGTACAGATTGAGAGCTTCCTCCAGCTGGTACACTCGTACACATCGTTCTGCGACGTCCATCTGCGGCCTGGTGGGGGTGGGGTAAAAAAAATGCTTGTCGATGTCCAGTCCGACCGCTTCGAGGGTCGTGGTGAGGGCGCGAGCAACGCAGCGAGCGCGGCAGTCCTGAGCCCTTTCAACGCGGGTAGTAAAGGCTCTTCCAGGCGGACACCATGAAGGAAGAAGCTGTCTATCGATGAGTGACGTCCTAACGGCGTTGATTTGCTCTCTGTACCATTTCTTATCCTCCGCATTGAGGTATCCAAACTGTAGCGGCCAGTAGCTGCTGCGGGGTACCTCCCCGTGTGGTCCGATGTGTAGGCTGCGCACTAATTGACCATTTGACGGGCGGAGTTTCACCGACTGATAAAAGCTGACGAGCTCGGTAGGGCGATATAGCTTCACATGGGCGTATAACAATGGGTTGAAGTTCGTGTGAAAGTTGCGACAGACCAAGGCGAGGCGAGACGTTGTGAGAACATCGAGGCTGATTCTTTCGTGCCGACTTCTCCATGATGAGGACGAAGGCGATTGCAGGTCCTCCACAATCCCACGGGAAGGGTAAGAGGAAGGGGCAAACGGGAGAGCCCGGCACGCTAAGTCGAGGATGGAAGATCGAAGCTCCTCGGGTAGGTGCCAAAAGCCGGCGAGCGCAGACCCCTCTCCGCTCTTGGCATGCTTGATGGGCCTGTTCGAATCATCGAGGCTGAGTGAGTGTTTACTACCAGTGGGCATCGCGGATAAAGCAGAGCTTCACACCGCCGCAGTCGTCGAAGGATGATGCCACATTCGCCGAGTGAGGCGAGAATAGAGTGAGAGATTGATCGGAAGGAAGGAAAGTCAACTTCAGTCCGAGATCGCTCGAGACGTGGAGGCGGCGGAGTCTGAACGAGCTGCAGCACGAGCCGCCGGCAATTGACGAGGCAGGGCGAGCTATTCCAGTTCGCCGTGAGGAAGGGAAGTGGTGGACAAGAGAGATGATTTGGCAGTTCCACAGAGGAGCAAAGCGAAGCGGCATTGTCGTCAAAGCTGCAAGCATCATCTCGGATATCTGTCTCGGCATAATCGTGCTCCAACACTACACTGAGCAAGCGGGAGTAGTCTGCCTGGTCTCACTAAGCCCACAAAGTGCTTTTGCATCCTAGCGCAATGCTATTGTTCGGCGCCAGCTACTTTTGCGTCCTGATTTCGGGACCCCGCTTTTCACTCGCTGGTAAGCCTCGTAAGCTCAAATCATGGCTTCTCTGGAGGCTTACGCTGACTGGAGCACGTAGCCGGAAAGTAGCAAGCAGAGGGGCTTGCGTAGCAGAGTGAGGTTGAGGAAGTGCCGTTGCAGAGAGGTTTGCATTTGAAAAGCAGTGAGATGCGAAGTTTCATTTGGCGTGCGTAAGATGTCAGCGGAAGAAAGAAGCGGCAGGGAATGAAAGATGTACGGCAGAGGCGACCGAGCCAGCCTCTCGAGTGCAGGCTCACCATTCGCCACTTCCGTGCCTGAACGCGACTTTCACTCTTATGTTTCTAACTTTTCCTGCATCTCCACCCAGTGCCACGCTCAGTCGTAGCACGTAGGCCACTTCTCTGTACGCCGCCGCCATTCGTCGTCCCCTATCGATCATGATCACGAGGTCCAAGCATCGGCTCAGCCTTCCCTCTGCTGATAGCGAGCAGCACGCCGCCAAGCAAGCAAAGAGAGCTGTCGGCCCGGCAAGCTTCTGGCACCTATCAACAGAGCTCAGGAGCGCATCTTCAATCTCGTCTGTCACTCACCGCCTTCCTCTGCTCGCCCTCAAAAGGACCATGATGATCTCACCTTCGCATTGGGCGTGAATCACTATCCATCCTCCTCATCAAGGCGCAGCAACGACTCGACGATCAGCCTCGACCTGACCATAGTCCGTCGTCTCGTACTCGTCATCCGCAGCTTCCACAGCCATTTCAGCCCACTTCTATACGCCAGCGTCAAGCTGCACCGCCCAACACAGCTAGTTGCCTTTCATCAATCGCTTACGCTGCGTCCCGCGTATGGTCAGCTCGTGCAAAATCTACACATCGGTCCACACGACCAATTGGAGACAGAGACCTCATGGCCCTTGACATACGATCACTCATGGTCCGGGCGCCCTAAGTACGCTGTCAAGACGTCGCTCTGTGACGAAGCTCTCTTGCCAACCTGGTGTCCACCAGAGGAAGCATTCGTGAAAGAGACATCACGAGCTCAAGATTGTAGAGCCCGCAGCGTTGCTCAAGCGCTTCAGGATGCAATAAAGGCGATCAATGTGAACCCGGATCGACGATTTAGAGACAGCAAGAAGAACCACATCAAAATTTCGGTCTGGACGATTCGCATTCTACATGCTGCAAGAAGCTCTCAATCTCTACCTCCTAGAGATGGCGCAGATTGAAAGGATCAAGAGGTACGAGGTTCCTGATTGGCGAAGCGAAGCCGTGCAAGACGAATGCCCTTCTGAATGTCGCGAGGGAATTTGCGGCCACTATCCTCGTGTCTTCCCAGCAAAAACAGGGTCAAAGAAAGCAAAAGAGGGCCCAGACGAGCAGCCCACGATGCAATCCGCGCTCGATTCCATCAATACTGGTATCTTCCGACTCCATATGGCACAGCTGGATCGGCCTCTTCGCCGCAAGGGTGAGCGTGGTGATCACTTCGATCATCCCCTCTTCTATGCCCGCACAGGCCTCTGCAAGCTTGGAATCAATGACGACAACGCCATCTTCGTCGACTACGGAGCCAATTGCTTTGACAAGCTCTACGGCGACAGCGACATCAGCCACTACTGTCGCCGATGCGACGACTATCACTGGACTGAGCCCGACGACTGGGACTATGGCATCCAGGGCGGGTACGGTCTGAGCCAGAACTACGGTGAATGCCCTTCAAAATGCAAGCGTCGTGCGCTATCGGGCTTGAGGACGACAAGCGATGGAGGCAGCTCGCCTGATCCTGCTGTCTTTCCAGGCCTTCTCGCTCTTTGCCGCGCAGTCCTTGTTGCGACGCCCCGAGTGACAAACTTGTCATTCACAGGGTATCTGGATCGTCCACTAAAGCACAATCCTTCTACGCTTACTTCGCTGCGCTCCCTTTGTCTTGGACCCCACCATGCAGACTCCAGACACGTGCGCAATGTGCTGGCGAGCTGTATGCCCAGACTTGAAAAGCTGCGCATATCCGCCATCGACGTCGGTGATGCCCTTATGAAGAGCGTTGCAGGGCAGCAGAGCGATTTTCCGCTCCTGCAAGAGTTTCAGTGGGACACAGCACGCGAACGATCGCTCGACAGGTAGGTAGACAGCGCATTGGTCACCCGCTTCACCTCGTAGGGAACAAGATCAGAGAGTTGACTCACAAGCTGGGCCCTTTTTCAGGTCATATTCATGGAACTTCCTGAACACCATCGATATACTACAGGGACGTATCGCCAGCAGACCTCACAGAATTGGCGAGAACACCCTCTCCACTCCCTACAAGCCTGAAGGCCTGGCATTTATTCAACCTCGCTACATCGAACTTCGTCTTGGCCGGGAGCTTCGAGAAAAGGTGCTTGAGCAAGCGAGCACGTCGGAGATGCGCTCTGCATGGACGAAGGGGCTGGCCGTAGGCGATGCGCCTCACCGGGTATGCATTGCTGAGAGTCGGGCTGCATACACGTCTACGTGGTCTTACTTCACCCAAGAAGACATCAAAGCCCATCATCGCGAGGACGAAGCGTGGTGGAAGGCTCGTGCGCTTGAATACAGCAGAATCACAAAGCAGGACCATGGCCAGCCTGGGGATGAAGTCGTGATCTGAGGCGGAAGCTTGGGCGAGAACCACGGAGGCACATGGACGGAGGTAGAAAGAGGTCTCGCTTCAGTGGCAGCAAGGATCCAAGGCTTGCGATGGCGCTCACCATCATCGGCAACGCACACGGCTCTTTCAGACCACAGACGTCTGCAGCCGGAGAAAGCAAGGAGAGCGCATTTGACTAGAGTTTCATCGTATCAATGAGCAGATCATTTCCATCTGCCTGCCCTTCGGTGGTCGTAATTCATCGTCCCTAGATACCTTCGCCTGCTTGGCTGCGCGTCCGACCACGCTCCCAAAGTCAGGCGCGAGACTGAGGCTGAGTCCGATGCCTGGATCGTGTGATCGCGGCATGCAAACCGGTCAGCCGTAGCGGCGCTGACGAGCAGGATGTTGAAAGCTCAATGTTCATTCGATTGGTCGCTGAGGCAGAGCAGATGTCACGAGAAGGCATGAAGGAAAGAAGCGGGAGAGGCATTTTGGTCCGCCCTCGCTTATGGCACGGAAGGGCGCGACGCGGGGCGGCGGCCCTTCAACGATTGATTGAGCGCGATATAGTGGCTGGTCGGGAGCTACGACACGCGACTCGCGTGCGAGCCAGATCGTCTTTTCTGCTTTTCATCCTCAGATGCATGTTTCTTCTGTTCTGTTAATGAAGTCGGAGACCCCCTCATTCGCAGGGCATCCCTGTACTGAGTCAACCCCAATGCGCACCCTCTCCGCGCTTGAGTCGAGGACGGCCTCCTCACACCGCGGTCTCAGGCGAGAGGAAAGATTGCGCCTCGTCTTTGACCAAGCTGCGCGTTTCGGCCTACCCTGGCAAGCAGCTGCTCGACGATCATAGCTGGCAGCCGATTTTGGATGAGATTGACACGATAGCATGAGGACAAACAAGTGCGGCTGCTTGCCGTTGGACAGACCTGTCCGCGACCGTTTCCTCGCACCTTTGCTCGACTCTGGGGTTTTGTTGCTACTCTCGCGCCCCTCTTCTTCCTCGACCTTCCCCGCCTCATTCACGCCTCCTCAGCACACGCTCTCCACCAGCGCTGAGTCTCTTCGTAGAGTATGTCAAAGCCTTGAACTGTTCCCTCTGCGCGACCGAGACGGGTTCCGCCCGCTTTACTCTCGACAAGTAGAATTCGATAAGGCTCGTTGTTGTATGGAATCCCCTGGAGCCACGCGGAGCGAGCCTCGGCGCTGGGCGCTTCACGACAAATCAGCTCGAGAGACTTGGCGGAGATGCGAAAGTGAAAGAGACAGGAAGATGAAGAGGACTGCTGCTGCTGCTGCTGCTGCGTTTGCATTTGCTGAGCGGAAGGGGAGGAGAATGACGCGCTAGAGCTGAGCTGCGCTCTACCTTTGAGCGCGTCGATGAAGCTTTTGAAGCTACGAGGACCGATTGAGCGTGAGAAAAGGTGCAATGACATTAGACTTTGTCTTTCTGTCGCGCGGTCGAGAGGAACGTTCAAGGCGAGCTTCTCACCGGTCCATGAAGAAACGTCGCCCCGAGTCCCACTGCATTTCCCGTAGCTGCGGCAGAAGCCTTCCTTCTTGCGCGACAATGTTATGCAATGGCCATCCTTCCGAGCCCTCGCCACAGACGCGCAGCTTTTGAAGGCTGGAGAAACGGGTGGAAGCGAACGTAGGCTGGTCTTCTGGCGCCTCTGTCCAAGGGCCCAATGAGAGGAAGCGCAGGGCCTGGAGGGGTGGAGAATTCCGCTTGAGGGGGCGGATCATACTGCCTGTGAGTGGGAGGTTGGTCATGTGGGGCATCGCCAGCAGTACTCCGCGGCACAAAGCAAGCAAGCCAGGAAGGGTGGTTGCATCGGGACACCCAGACTCTGTCAAGCCAGACGACCAGGCCATGTCGTCCTCCAGGCCGTAGTCCAAGTCTGTGGCTGGCGCGACGTGGTACTTGCCGCATCCTTCGCAGAAGAAGCGGTAGTACGACTCGTCGTGGTCATAAACTTGGAAATCGCCTTGGTAATTGATGGGGATGAAGAAGTGCTCGATGCTGCTTGAGACGAAGGTGAGTGAGGCAAACGACAGGCGAGCTTTAGCATGAATGACCTGAGCTCCTCGGGCAGACTACAAAGGAGGGAGAAGGGTGCTGTGCTTTGCGTTTCGACCCTTGCCCGCTTGGGTTGTTGTCTGTCTTCGCTGTTGGCAGAGCTCAGCCCATGCTTTGACCTCGTGAACATCTTGAGCGCTCTCAACCGTCGTGGCGCTCGGACAAAGGAATGAGGGCTTTGATGGATTCGGAGATAAAGGACGGAAAGAAAGTGCGCGAGCTCGGTCGCCCATCTCGCTCGCGAGAAGCGGAGCGGGCAAGACGGGAGTGGATGTGAAGTGACGAGCCGCTAGCGGCTCAGCCTCCTGGGACCCTCTCACCATCTTCAGCTTCCGTACTTGCGACATCTCGTAAAAACCACTCTCTTTCCTCTCGCTCATTGGACCTCCACGCTTGCCTCTGTTTACCGGTACCCCGTTGCAGCGAAGAGCGCGTCCGCAACGGCCCTTGTCTGGCAATCAGTCGCTGACAGCATCCAGCTGAAGTCTTGCTCTGGTGTACACCATTTCGGAAGCGGCAATCTCCTATTGGTCCCATCCAAGGAAGTCTTGATCCAGAGAAGAGGTCGGAGACATGCAGGATGCGCTTTTCCGTCCAGCGGCCACCATGTATCGCTGAGTGGCTCGATCGGTCCCAGATGTAAGCTCTTGATCAGCTTGCCATTGGTGGGCTGCAGGAATAGGCAGTTGTACAGAGCTGGCAGTACGTTTGGCCGGCTGATTCTGATCTGCTTGTACAAGAGGTCATCGAATTGCTTGTGAAAGTCGCGAGAGACGAGGGATAGTGAGAAGAGGACGGTTGTATCGTGGTTGTACGCGCTGATCCCGGCAGCGAGGCTGAGGATGAGATGGCGCAGCTCCTGAGGCAGGAGCCAGAAGTGGTGCAGATGAGCCTGAGGTAAATTGTCAACGGCACTGTCGCTCCTTGCAATCTCGACCACGCGATCAAGCCGATGAGACTCTTCGCTGTCGTCGTTCGCGTTGAAGCTGGAACAGCTGAGCCGATGCTTGGAGCGGGTCATCATGCTGGGCTGAGGGCAGCGCCAAGCGTAGGTTGATCCAAGCTAACGGCACGAGATGGGCCTGGGTCAGGCTGATGAAGCGTGAAAGGGAAATTGGAGAGGAAGGAGGAGGGAAAGAAGGCGCGACGCTCGCTCAGCGCACGAAGAAACAATGCGGCACGGAGATAGATTTCATTGAGCTCGCTCTGCTGCATGGAACCACCGTCGGCAAAGCTAGCTACGTAGCGATAGGTAGCGGGAGCCGCCGCCTCTCAGCTTCATCCTGGTTCACAAAGGTCAAAGAGTATTGTTCGTTGTTCAAAAATGTCTGCTCATCAGCTGGGCCTAAGAGACGGGTGCTTCAGATTTGGTTCTCCCACTTCGCCTCACGTTGCGTCTGTTCGTCACCTGCCGCTGTGCGATTGTTTCCTTCAATCTTTCCCTCCCCAAGCGTCTCCTTCTTTCCCCCCTCCTCCGTCTTTCGGCTCTCCTCAAGCGCCACCTCCATGGCTCTATCTTCCCACCATTGTACGCTTTGCTTGTAATGGGTTTGTGACCCGTCCTCCACAAGCCAGTCACCGTGATCCCACCAGTGTGGGCCAGCTACCTTGCTCCTGAGCAGCTTTATCCTGTGCAGTGAGTCCCCCAAAAGGGTCCCTGTGGAGAAAGCGGCATGGGCCTCAGGGGATTCGTCGAGGAGCTTCGCGAGAATGGCGGTAAGGTGGTCAGCATCGAGATGCAGCTCGATTGAGCGTGACGAGGGGGCAGTGTCAATGTTGTCCTTGTGGTCAGCCGACGTTGAAGTCGTGTTCCGCACAGAATCGCTCAGGACATCGCGCTTGTCTGCGCTACGCGGTCTCGTACGGCCAGCGAGGGCGTTGATGATCCGAAGTGTCTGGATGGATCTTGTCGGCGAGAAGGCTGAAGTGATCAGCCTTGCAGGTGCAAATGCGTTGCGTCCCGACTGCGAAGAAGAGACTCACTGATCATCATTATGAGGCTCGTCCAACTCCCAATGCGCTTCTCTCAGCCTAGGCAAAAGCCCCCCTAGCTGCCCTGCGATGCTCCACGCCATAGTCTCACCGGCATCTACTGCGCAAAGCCGCAAATACTCGACTTGAGGAAGGACCGTGTGCGTTGTCGAAAGGATATAGTCAAGCCAGTCGTCGTCTGAATCAGCAAGGGGTCCCAGGCTAAAAAATCGCAGCGAGGATAAACGTGGTTGTTGGAGGTCCCACAATGAGCGATGCAAGAAGCTTGTTAGGGACAAATTGGCGAGGCTGGGTACTGCGTCCAATACCGACTGCGCGAGTTTCAATATGCCGTTGATGGTGGTCTTGTCGAGCCCGTGCTCACAAAAGCTCGCTGTCGAAGCCGCCGACAGCGTGATGCACTTCTTGGTATCGAAGCGTCCATGTGGCCACTTGTTGTAGAGCTTCTCTTCGCCCCCACATTGGGCGCAATCGCAGTCGTCGTCGTCCTCTATGTCGCTATAGCACTCCTCGTGGCACGTCCAGTCGACAACGACTCGGCTTGGGGCGTCGACCGTAAGTAGATGGAGCTCTGAGCGCGCAATGATGAGGGGGTTGTGAAAATTGTCACTGGCCGCGCCAGGTCTAGCAAGGTGGCTGTTGAGTTGCGAAGGTGTGATGGTGAAGAATTCCTTTCGCGTCTTCTTGTTGCTGAATTGGCTGCTTTTGATGCGGACGCCCATGTCTCCCTTCCTGCTGTCGAGAGCGGTATTCAGACCTGATGCCGCTTGCTCCTTCTTCGTCTGGCGGTCCCTTCTGCTGCCTGCGATCAGCAATCGTGGGTAGTGACCACACTTGCCCTTCAGGCATTGCGCGGGAATATTTCCAGTCTGAGGAGTTTCGACTTTCCAAGATTCTACTGCATAGCCACGCGCATCTTCGATGTGTTTCATCTCCATGAGATACAGATCCAGAGCCGCCTGTACCTGAAATACCCTGATGGTCCATTCTTTCTTCAGAAGAAGGTTCATTCGATCTGGGTAAGCCACCACCTCCCGAGCTGCGCCACACGCTTCTTTGTACTCACGATATTCATCGAGACCTCACAACCGTTGTCAAGAGACCAGTCGTAGAGATAAACGTCGATCTGCTCCGTCGCCGCAGCTACAGCGTCGTGTACGGCCCTCTGCTCGCAGTCGGGGGCCTCTAGATGCCAATCCCATTCTCTCTCCGGCTTACACCATCGAGGTAAACGTGCGGCTTCGTCCTTCTGCGTCAATGAGGTTTTCAGGAGCGGCTCCTTTTCGTCGAGCGTGAAGACGTCTGCGAAACAGAAATCGTCGACTGGCCACCACTGGCACGGAAGATTTTGTACAGGGCCCATGTGCAAGGAGTGGACAAGCTCACCATTTTGCGGAGCGCTCTGCAAGGCGACTACGAAGCGCTCAAGACTACTGGGTCGATCGAGGCGGATGTTGCCGAACAGTAGAGGCTTGAATACAGCCTGGAAGTCTCTGCATACTGCAGAGAGGTTTGCCGTGGTCTGCAAGTCCAGGTAAAGACAAAGGCGCTGAAGTGAGCTGGAACAAGAAGCGGCGCATGCCAGGCTCAAAATGTAGGTACGGAGCTCCTCGGGCAGGATCCAGAAGTAGGAGAGGGAGGGGAGGGCGAATTTATAGCCGTCGAGATCGGGGCAGAGGAGATTAGCAATGCTTTTGGGATGCTTGGTGCAGCACTCTCCTGGAGCATGGCTGCCCCTGCTGAGCCGGCGCTTGCCGCGTTTGGTCATCTCTAGGCGGCCAGAGAGGGGGGAAGGGGGGGGGAGGGGTTGGCGGGGCAGCTGTGGCTGTGATGGCAGAGGAGGGCAAGAGAGATGATTGAGTGGGAAGAAGCAGAAGAGAGGAGCGCCACTCCTCCTCGAGATGGAGAGAGCGGCAGGACGACGCGGCACGGAAGTGCCGCGCCGCCAATATCTCGACGCCCTCATGCAGCAGCTCACGCAGCAGTCGAGCTCGTTCATCGCGTCAGGTATTGCTAGATGGTGAATCTTCCCTCTTTAGAGGATGACCATAGCTGAACAGCCAAGTACTGTACTTCGCTCTCCTGTGTAGCATACTGATCATGCGGCTCAGCGGCCCCTCAGCTCCCTTCTCTGCCTAATTGACGCGCTCCTCTGGCCAGAGATTGATTCGTCCCGCCTACTGCCCTTTCCCACCAGTGCTGTCAATCTCTACCGCCTTCTCTTCCCACCACCTGGCACTGTCCGCATAATAAGCCGTGACTTCTGCCTTCTCCGTCTGCCAGTCGAAAGCGTACGAAGTATTGATTCTGGAGCGGTGGCATTGCTCTTGACCTGCTTCGAGGCGCGCTCAGCCGTCGCGCTTGCTTCGGTGCCGCTGAGCCGATGCTTCGAGCGGGTGATCATGGTGGGATGCAAAGAGGAGAAGGCGCAGCAGAGATGACGGCGAGGAAAGGAAGAGAGAAAGATGCAAGCTGAAGGACGAGCGAGTCCACTTGAATGAGATGAACGGACGGACACGGCACGGAAGTGGCGGTCTGCTCATGAGCGAGAGCTACGGGGAGAACAAGCTGAAAGCGTTTCCAGCTGACTCAGATCGTCTTGTAGAACGATCGTCTCTTCACCACCAAGCATGAGGACCGAGCACAGCACGGCGGACACGGTCAGACCTCAAAGCGTATCAATTGGACCCGCCTCTTGTCTCGCCTTGCCTCAGTCTGCCTCTTCATCCCAAAGGACCTCCTCATCTGCCACCATTGCCTCTCCTTGCTCCTCGTCCTCAACCTGAGCCTTCACAGTATCCCACCATCTCGCCGCCTCTCGCCAGAACTGCACACTGCCTTGCATGTGCACGTCAACGTCTTCGTGAGGGTCGCGCCAGCTACAATCGCATGCATCGCGCCCTTTGCCCAAAGCGCGACTCTCAGTGAGTAGCAAGCGGTTGTGCCCGTTTCTGACAGGAAGCCCCTGCTGCCATGCCATTTGGATAGTGGGAGAAGCGGCATCCTCGAGGAATCCTTTGACAACGGACGGGTGTAGGCGAACGTGGATTAAACGCGAGTCGCGCTTCCCCGAAGTCGCACGGGCGTCAAAAGGCCCTCCTTGGCCGGCCTTCATCCCACTGACTCTCTTAATGATGCGCCTGGCACGTGATCTGCTGCCGCTACCCTGCAGCTTGTCGAGGATCCGCAAATGCCTCCTGTAGCAGTGAATCGGATCGAAAAGGCTTGACTCGTCAAGCTTCAAGGCTGCACTGATCTGCGGTGTTCCCATTGCTACTCACATCTCATCCCCATCGGTTTCATTGCCTGTATCCCACTGCACTTCTCTCAGGTGTGGCAGGGGATTGAGCTCTTTGTAGTCAGGAGGAAGACCAGCGATGGCGCTCGCCGTGCAAACGGTGAGCCGTTCGCCACAAAGTCGCAGTCGCTCGAGACGGGGCATATCGGCATATGCGAGTTCGTCCAACGAGTCCTCCTGAAAGTGAGTCATAGGCCCCACAGAGAGGCAGCGTAGTGAGTTGTGGTAGGGAAGCCCTTCTGACCAGATGGAGCGATGTAAGTACCCTGTGCATGAGAGGTTGACGATACCAGGCGTGAGCGCAAGCACTGAACGCGAGATGTCCAGCACGCCATTCAGCTTAAGATAGTCTTCCATGCCCTTGCCTCTAGCGCCCTTTTCGCGCGTCGGTGAAGAGCGCGGGGCAGAGCCACTCGCTTCCTCCTATTGGGAGCTGCTTTCACCTAGCGGAATGAGATACGGCGCCTCTGGACAGCCAATGTCCCCGCAATGCGGACAGATGCCCCCTTCGTCGCTATAGTAGTCGTGTCTCTCAGAGCCATCATGATCGACCTTGACACGCCCAGCATCGTCGAGCGCGAGGAACTTGAGAGGAGTACGGGCAATGAGCAACGGGTGATCGAAGTGGTCGGTTTGTCTGCCCTTGGCGAGATGCTGATCAAGGTGAGCCAGGCTGAAGACTAGCCCATTGTCCTTTTCCCGTGTGCGGGGCATGACGGGCTTAGCCATGTCTGTCAAAGCGGTGCCACTAGCGACTGCTGGTCCCTTCTTGTCGTCGCGAGCGGCTGAAGGCGGCGACTCTTCGTCTCTGTCCCACTCTCCATCGCTCACTGTCTGCCTCACTCCCTTCTTCCTCTTTTGCTTCTGGCTGCTGCCCTCTCCCTTTGCCTTCTTCATTGCCAGGTCTCGTGTCGATATGTGAACACGAGGATAGTGCTCGCAGCTGCCAGTGCGGCATCGATAAGGAAAGTGACGATGATGGGTTGGCCTGCTGGAGACTTGCCAGTCTTGAATTGCATAGCCTCGCTCATCCTCGAGGCGTGCCATCTCTACCAAGTAGAGGTCCAGGCAGGCTTGGAGGCGGAAGAGGCGTAGTGTCCATTCATTCTGCAGCAGGATTGCGGGGAAAGGGACGTGATCAACAGTAGTTAGGGGGATGGCGCAGCTGATCAAGAGGCCTTTCCCCGCACTCACTATTCCGATGTCCGCCCCTCGTCGATCTGCGAACGTCTCGTACGGATCAATGTCGATCTCTCTCAACGCAGTTTGCAGCGCTCCATGAACGGCTTTGGTTTGACAATCTCTCGCGCTGAGCTGCCAATTGAAGTCCCTCTCTGGACGACACCAGCGAGGAAGGTGCAAGTCAGGCTCGTCTTCTCCGTTGAGAGAGGTCTTGATCCAAAGCAGAGGCTTCTTGAGGTTGGGATGCTCGTCTTCGTCAAGCGGCCACCACGAGCCTGAAAGCACCTCGATCGGGCCAAGGTGTAGGCTTCTGACGAGCTTGCCGTTGCGGGGAGTAAGACCGCGATAGAATGCGCCAAGCTTTGATGGTCGTGTGAGCTGAACCTGCTTGTAGAGGAGCGGATTGAACTCCGTGTGGAATGAAGAAGAGACGCAGCTGAGGCTGGCAAGAGTAGCGACGTCGGGCTGGTATGAGGTCAGATCTGCAGCTAGGGAGAAGATGGCGGTGCGAAGTTCGTGTGGTAGAGTCCAGAAGTTGACAAGAGATGGGGTAGACTTCGCATGGCCAGAATGACTAGCAGTGAGCGGGCTGCCGAGCCATGGATCTGCATCGGGAGCATCATCCCATCCGAGCTCATCGTGGCAATGCTCTGCTGCGTACCCGCCGCCACTTATTTCACCTCCGCGGCTGGGCTCATACTTCGGCATGACCGTCACCTTGGAAGAGGAAGGTCAGGAGCAGGATCGGCGCACGATGGTCAGAACGATGAGATCATCGGGAGATGTATGAAGCGGGAAGAGAGAAGGAAGGAAGTTTGGCTTCGACGCGCTCAACTCGCCTCGTCGCGGGCGAGTGACACGGCACGGAAGTGCGGAGTGGCCAGCGGGGGTTGCGGGCAGGAAGTCGCCCTTCTCGTAACAAGAGTGGCTTCTGCAGCGCTGCACTCCATCATCGCTTTCTGTCCAAGGCGGCAAGAATCTGTTGATTGGTGCCTCATTCTCCTCCAGGAGCAGCTCGATGGGATGCAGTCAGAAGGAAACATCGCGGCAGCGCTGGCCTCCCTCTCTCGCTTTAGCAAGAACCGAGACGATGTCTTTGATTCACAGGTCTGGCTATGCACTAGGTTGTTTCACTCGATGCCTAGATAGTGCGACGCTCCTGCTTCCAGATAGCATTGTCAACCTGATCCCTCTGCATTGTCCTTTTCTCAGCTCGTGTGCTGCCCCATGTATTCTCATCTCCTCGTGCAGTACCATCCCGCCTGCTTCTACGACCCCATGCCGCTTTCCTCCATCGTCTTGATCTCCTACTGAGGTACCGAAGAGTCAGGAGAGAGAGCAAGGCGGTCGGAGTCTCGTGGAATGGTTTGTCGTTTCTTTCACCTCTTGAGATCAGCTACTGTAGACAAGCATCACTGACTCTCAGCCTTAGCGCGACGTAATGAGATTGAGTTCATCCTCACGTCGAAGCTTTTCAACGCCCGGATTAGCTGTTGCGTCCAGTCAGGAAAAGATGCCCTCCCACACATTCGACTACGCCTCTTCTACTTCCAGCTTGCTCGCTCCACTCGCTCGCTCCTCCCACCAATGCTCGCTTTCCTGGAAATGTACCTGCAAATCTTGATCAGGATGAAGCCAGCTACTTTCGTTGCTATCTCCCACAGCGCGACTTTTAACTAGCCGGAGGCGATGGGGTGCATCGGGCATGCTCAGCCCACGTTGCCACGCAGCTCGAATCTCTGCAGTAGGGGCCATCGCGAGCAAATCGCTAATCACGTTGGGGTGCAGACGAACTTCAATGGAGCGCGGTCTGACCTTGGCTGGCAGGTTGCTGATAGACGATGGCTGAAGGACTTCCTCCCCCTGCTCCCTTGTGTTGGCTGTTCTTCCTTGCAAGGTATTGATGGTCGGCAAAATCATGCGACGAGCAAATCCGCCATGGTCTCTTCAAGGAAAGAAATCGACGATGCTCTGGTGTCAGTCCATCATCACACAAAGCTTCAAAACGCAAGGTAGTCTCACCCTACGGACTGATATCGGTACGAAGGCGGGAGGGCACAATCCCACTGGAGTCTGCGAAGCTGGGGCAGCGGGCCAAAGGGATCCACGAGCTTCCGAGCGAGATTTCGTCAATGAAGGAGAAAGCGATGCGCAACTGCTCGAGGCAGGGGAGGTGCACATGATCCCAGCGTAGTTCGTCCTCCCACCCAGGCGGCGTGGGTCCTAGTGACAGGTATCGAAGCTGCTGAAGGGTCTGCTGATCCCATAGAGGACGATGGAGGATGCTAGCGAACGAGGCATTGACTAGATTGGTAGCCTGACTGAGAATGAAATCGCTGGTGTTGAAAACGTCCGAAATTTTGGTTGAGCTGAAATGGTCGATAGGCTCAACATTGTTTTGGTCGCTTCTTGATGGAGCTGGGCAGTTGCAATGATTCTTCTGATGTTCTTCCTCGTCGCAAGACTCATCATCGTCATCGATGTGCTTGCCACAACGAGCGCAACGATAATCAGCCTCTATTTCGCTGTAGTAGTACATCATACTTTCCGCCTGCGCGTGATCGATCTTGAGTTCTGCGTAATCGTAGTGCAAGAGCATCAGCCGCGAACGGATGACCAGCAGGGGATGGTCGAAGTGGTCTGCTAAACCTCCTTTGCGGCTGATGTGCTCGTCCAGCTGGGTTTTGCTCAGGGTAAAGACGCCCTTCTGATCCATCTCTGCCATGCCGCTTTTCGTATTGTCTTCGGCCAGATACTTGTTCGTTTTGTCCGGCTTTTCCCCTGAGCTCGGTGTGACGATCAGACGAGGGTAGTGCGAGCAATGTCCTTGGCGGCATTGGTCGGGGCCCCGATCCAAAGGTATTGGACTTGGCCAGTGTGGCACTTGGTAATGTTTCTGATCTTCAATACGCCTCATCTCCATGAGGTACAAATCTAGGCATGCGCGAATCCGCAAGACCCTCATGGCCCAGTCATTCTTCATGTTGCAGATGCGAGGGAGAAGCTTTCTGGTCAGTTTGCAAGACAGAGAGGCGGCGCACTGAGCCCTACTCACCATCCTTACACTCTCTCCGTACGGGCTGATGAGGCACAGTCCCTTCCCATCGCTCCTCGCGTAGTGCACAGCTGCTTTGAGCGCGTCATTGACTGCAGTGTCCTGACAATTTCTGCCTCTAGCAGTGTCTCCCCACTCAAAGGTGGCATTCGGCTCACACCATCGAGGTGTCACCTCCTCTTCGGCGGAGGAAAGGGATGTCCGTAGAAGCAAAACGGGATCCTCGAGCGTTTCGCCATTTTCGTCTGCAAAGATAGTCTCTGTTGGCCACCAATTCTCTGCGAGGTCTTCAATTGGACCGAGGTGCAGGTCTCTAATGTAGGCACCATTGTCAGGTCGAAGTGCAAGGCACTTATAGAATGTTGCCAGCTCGCTCGGCCTGGTGATCTTGATCATTCTATATAGAAGTGGCGTGATGCAGCTGTTGAATCGACGTGAAACTAGCGCAAGAGAGGCAAGAACGTTGACGTCGCGACCTGAGCGGCTCTTTGTGGTATTCGTCGAAGCTTTGCCTTTTCTCTCAACGCTGGTGGCTTTGACAGGCTCAACGTAGCAGGCCAGGTCAATGATGTAGATGCGCAGCTCCTCGGGAAGAAACCAGAAATTGGCCAGCGATGCTGCATGACTATTGCTAGGCTCGTCGCTCTTCATGCGCTTACAGTTGGAGTCGTTCGGGTCGCCGCTACCGGGGCGTTGTTTCCCTGAAGCCATTGCGAGAGTGAACTGCCAATGATGATGCCGTAGGGATGGCAAGCGAGACAAGCGGAAGGAAGGGAAACAAGAAAATCAATGCGCCAGTCCGCCCTTTCGTCCCGCATTCGCCTGCAAAGAGCGATGCGGCTGCCGATGGAACTGCATGCGTCACGCAAGAATCGCGTTCAACCGGAGCGACATTTCTCAGGATTTTATCAATACCCTGTATTCACGGTTCAGAAGAACTCGTCATGTCCGCCATACGACTCCCCCAGCCCTGCACTATCAATACTTTAGATCTCTTGCCGTATCCGCCTGTGGCCCTCATGGATAGCGGGTCGCCTCTCCGGCTCTCTCTCCTCAATCGTACCCTTGCCGCCCACTCTTCTCTCCCACCATTCCATACTCTCTCGCAGGTAGGCGCCAATATCTTCACGAGGATCGTACCAGCTACAGCCTTCGACGTTGTAGTACGCAAGCGCGTTGCTCTCGGTCAGCTTAATGCGGTTGAGGACACCGCTTACAGCTGAACCACTCTGCCACGCCGCTTTGGCATCATCGTTCGGAGCCCGCTCGATCATCTGAGCAACAGCGTTCGGATGCAGGCGCACCTCGATGAAGAGGTCTCGGTGCCTGTCGTGGCTCAAGGAGAATGAAGGACTCTGGGCTACCAAAGTGGGTCCTTGGAGTGCTCGAATGACTGGCAGAACTCTGTTCGGCGCCGAGTCGCTATCAGGTGCAGGACATGGGAGAGAACGTCTCAGTTCTCCATCATCGCCTGCTCCGGAACGCTACTCTCGACTCACCATGGGGGATAGCGCGCAAAGTCATGTCCATAGTGCCATTCGAGCCTTTTCAGACGAGGCAGAGGACCATGCGGATCTGCAATCTTCCTCGCTGCAGGGAGGTCTAGTAAGCGTCCGCAGACCCGCAACTCCTTGAGGTTGGCCAGCTGGATATTCTCAAAGTAAATGCAGTCTCGTTTCGATGCAGGCAAGGGCCCTACAGAGAGAGACCGCAGACTACTCAGTGATCCTTCATGTTGCCAGAGAGCACGGTGCACGAAGCTGGACATCGAGAGTGTGGTGAGATTGGGCGTTAGAGCGAGGATGGACCCGGTCAGATTCAGAATGCCCCAGACCGTGTACGGAGTGTGGGGATCAACGTCTGCCGAACCACTGGTCGGAGGCTTGGGTCTGTAGACGCAGTACTGATAGCCTTCGCCAGCGCTCTCGTCATCTTCGTCATCTGAGTCCTTGCAGAATGCGGGATAGCGCTCGCCCGGGTCGTAGTAGTAGTGGTGGTCTGGTCCTTCTGCCCAGTCAATGCGTACCTCTCCGTTGTTCTCCATTGAAAGAAGATCCAAGCCCGAGTAGATGGTAAGGAGAGGATGATCGAAGTGATCTGCTGGGCCGCCGGGCCGTAGAATATGCGCATCGAGCTGCTCTTGCGTTAGGATGAATGACTTTCTTTCGCGGGCAGTCTTCCTTGCCTGCTCCTTCACATTGGGCTCTGGGCGGTCTTCGCCCACTGTCGCCATGATGTGCTGAGAGTGAGTCAAACGCTCGTCCATCTCGCTGATCCTAGGCGCCTTCACAAGTAGAGGGGGATACTGCGGCGTCTCAGTATCCTCAGCATACCCTCTCTCGTCCTCAATGCGCCGCATCTCCAGCATGTATAGATCGAGGGCAGCCTGTAGACGTAAACATTGATGCGTCCACAAGTTCTGGTCGTGGGGCAGGACAGGTCAGAGGATCATCTCAGTCTTACGCGATCAAATAACAACGCTTGTACTTACTATGCCGAGCTGGTGCTCACTACCAGGGCCTCTGGAACTGAACGCAGGGTCGACGATAATATCTCTGCCTGCTGCTCTCATGGCAGCTTTCACTGCACGATGCTCGCGAGAGCGATCCTCGTCCTCCCAGTCGAACCGAGTGTTGGCCAAGCACCAGCGGGGCAGAAGCTTCTCTTCTCTGGCATTGGAGAGGGACGCTTGCACAAAGGTTCGCTCATGCCCTGTCGGTATACCGTCCTCGTCCATATCCTCGCTTGTCTTTATCGGCCACCAGCCCTTCGACGGCAAAGCAGTCGGACCGATGTGAAGATTCTTGATCAACTGACCATGAGTCGGCTGCAAAGACAGACCTCGATGAAAGAGAGCAAGCTGACTTGGCGTCGTCAGGCTGACAGTCTCGTAGAGAAGCGGCGTGATGTAGTCTTGAAACCGCCGCGACACAAGCGCGAGGTTGCGGAGTGTGACGAGATTCCAGGCCGCTGGGCCATCGCTATCACCTGGTGGGCCCGCACGGCCAGCGATTTCGATTATGAGAAAGCGCAGCTCTTCGGGCAGGTCCCAAATGTCCGTGCGTCTTGTACGCCTCTCGTCATTCTTGGTGGCCCCTTCGAAGACATTGTTGTCTGTGCTGTCATTGATGAGCTCATCCTTGACCATTGCTACTGTCTGCGCTACCTTTGGGCCCAGGACAAGGTCGGAGTAGATGAAGATCGAGGTGGTTGTGAGCTGTCGAGGGGGAAGGAAGAAAGAGCAATGTTGGGCTTCCCTCTCTTCCCCCCTGCAACGAGTCTTGTTTTCGAGAGCGGCGCACGGGCCGCCAACAAACAAAAACGCCCGAGAGAGAGCAACTTTTGGTTGGCTCGGTTCCAGTGCGCTTGGTGCCTGTCATTCTTGTGATCAGCCGGCTCGATCGCTGACCGATACAATGGCGAGCGATGTCAGGCATCCTTGTCAGCTCACTAGGGACTCTGAGACATCGATTGTTGTAGGTCCATCTTTCTCCTAGCTTTCGGCGCGAAAGAGATGACCACCCTTCCAGGATTGACTCGCATCAAGCCCACGTTTGGCCTCCTCTCTTCAGCTTTGCTGTCAAACTCTCGAGCTCCTGGAGCCCTCGATGGCGGGCTTACAGCATTTGAGCCTACAGATCGCCGTTCTCACACTCCCATGCTCTCTCTTCGAACCATATCTCGCTGTTCTTCATGTGTGCAACGAGATCCTCTTCAAGGTGCCAGCTCTTGTTTTCCGCAGATGGATACCTGTCAGCGCTGATCGGTAACAGCTGGAGCCGATGGGGCGCATCAGGGACTGAGAGGCCATGTTCTCGCGCAGATCGAAGCGAAGGCGAGCCGGCCTTGTCGAGCAGCTCTTCAATGGCTGCGCGCTGCAGTCGGGCCTCAATGCGGACGTGATGCTGAGCCGTCTCGATGGAAGGTACGATGGCTGGCAACCAGGAGCTGCGAGCAGATCCAGCCGGGACAGGATAGCCTTGAAGTGCATCCAGTATCGGAGCAATCTGTGCAAAAGCTGGGCGCCTGTGCGGTACGTGCGGAACAGTTTGTCACCATGACTTCGCGAGACGCACTTGTCCTGGACTCTGTTCGCGGGCTACCACTTACCATCGGTAGTCATAACGCTGTCCATGATCCCACTGTAGGTCTTTAAGATGCGGTAGAGGTCCATCTTTGTTGACAAGTCTGCTTG
This sequence comes from Jaminaea rosea, assembly GCF_003144245.1. Classification (NCBI taxonomy): domain Eukaryota; kingdom Fungi; phylum Basidiomycota; class Exobasidiomycetes; order Microstromatales; genus Jaminaea; species Jaminaea rosea. Next base: position 305,561 of record NW_020289989.1, on the reverse strand, counting down.
CTAACGCGGCGTCCAGACAATTTGGAGAAACGCGAAGCTTTTCCAGGCTAGGCAGCCCGATGCGAGTGAAAGTGGGCGCAGCCTCCCACGTTGGCGGTAAAGGGCCGACGGAGAGAGAGCGTAGCTTGTTGAGTAACATGCATGGCACCGATACACCCTCACCGAGATAGCTTGTGTAGGACAAATTCACGACGCTAGGCGTCATGCGGACAATGCGGCCGGCCAGAGCTTCGATTCCGGGCATGCTCTTGTGGCTGGTGAGATCGGTTGCAATTTTGGTCCTGTCGAGTGGGTCTGCGCATCCCCGGCAGAGAAAGCCTCCATAATCCTCGTATTGAGCAAATTCAGGTGAGCGGAACCCTTCAATACCACAGCTGACGCAGTAGCCGTCTTCGTATCGCCGTCTGCCGTAATATCGGCGGCACTCCGTACGGTCCCAATCTACCCAAGGATGCCCAAGGTCGCTTGGAATGAGCATTCTCCTTCCGGACCGAGCGAGAATGAGGGGATGATCAAAGTGATCTGCTTGCCCAGTCTCCCTGTCGGTGCGAGCGTCCAGATCCGCGTAAGTGAGCCGAAGAATTGTGTCATCGGTGTCGATGACCCTTTTATCATCATTGCAGTCGTAGCCGACGCAGGTGCCTGAGCTGTCCAACGCTCCTGTGTGGCTTTTTGCCCCTGACGATGGCGCAATGCGCAACCGCGGATAATGCTGACAGTCAGCGTCGCGACAGTTGGCGCCGTTGTCGAGGAAACGGCTCGCCACCCGCGATGGCCGTACGGGCCAGCCTTTCGCATCCTCAATCTGCCTCATCTTGATAAGGTACAAGTCTAGAGCGGCTTGCAACCGCATAAGGGCTTCCGTATGTTCGTCCTGCATGTACAGGTGGGGAAATGCCGTCGCAACAGAAGGTACAAAGAGTCAGCTTGGCGTCAGAGCAGGAGATCACGGCCGTCCTCACGAGATTTCCTGCAAAGCGCTTGTACCCGGCTACGGTAGGATCTACTCCGAGGTCGTCCGCTGCAGCTCGCATTGCCCGTGTGACGGCTTGACGCACGCAACCCTTTCGTGTATCTTCCCATGCAAACGCGGCCGTAGGCGGGCACCACTTTGGCCTCATTGCCGCCTCATTCTCTGTCAAAGAGGTGTGAATCCATGTCGTGTCCTTGTTGAATATGCCAGCCAGCTCAGCATGCTTCTCGTGCTCGCTTCCTACGTCACTCGGACTGACAAAACGTGTTGGCCACCAACCCGCGGCCAACCCTTCCAGTGGACCTACGTGAAGCGATCTGACATGCAACCCGTTCTTGGGATTGCTGTTCAAGCTAGCGAAGACTGCGGCCAGCGTAGACGGTCGGTCGATCTTCACATGTCGCCAAAGCAGATTGTTGTACAGGGAATGAAAGTGACGAGATGTGCGAGAAAGGCTAGCGACGGTCTTCTGATCCAAGCGCAGACGCTTGTCTTGCGCTCGTGTCGAGAGATAGCAGGCCAAGTCGAAGATCAAGGCACGCAGCTCGGAGGGCAGCCTCCAAAAGCCTGGCAGAGTGTGCGCCTGGCTGGCTTTGACGGCTTTAGTTGGGCGTCCTTCCGCTGCGTTACTCTGTCCTCGCTGATGCTTTGATCCTGGTGTCATGCTGTTCGTCAAAGACGGTGGATGCGGGAGGACTTGTCGATGTCGCGTGCGATTAGATGTTGATGGTGAGAAAGGAGGAACAGCGGCCCGAGCGCGAGTCCCCTCAGCTGGAGCACACGGGCCATCGACGGATAGCAAGCGGCCCGAAGGGGCTCGAGCGGCATTGCTTTATTTGTCCCGCTGGCCCCAATTGCGTCTTTGTTTCTGCTAGGCAAATCCTGCTCGACAGGTTTGCGCTTTGAACAAGACAATTGAGCTCAAATGACACGTCTTCAGCAAATGCGCTACTCCTTCTCAGCCTCGCTGCGAACCGTCGCCTGCCCGAGTCTCTTGTGCTCGTCCTCATTCTCACACTCCCACGCCCTCTCTTCAAACCACTCCTCGCCGTTCGTGAACTGAACATCGAGGTCTTCCTCCGACTGAAGAAGACAAGCACTGCCTTGCGGAGGTCGTATCAAACGTTCTATCCCGTCGTTTGCTACGAGCTTGAGACGATGAGGTGCATCCTCGACGGCCAAGCCGTCTGTCCAGGCCTCACGTAGAGACTGAGAGCAACTCTTAAGCAGTGCCTTGACAGTCCGTGCTGGCAGCCGCACCTCAATGTGTACGGATCGTCCTGCTGCTGATGCAGATACGAGGAACCAGAAGTCGGCGCTGCTGACCGGAGGGTGGTATTCGCCTTGCCCCTGTGGTCGAGGCCGTCCTTGGAACGCATTGACGAGGTGGAACATTTCAGCTGAAGCAGCGCCGACGGTCCAGCTGAGCGGAATGATTCAAGATGTCAGCTCTCAAACCCCTGTGACTTATCTCTACAGCGCCGGTCACGCCCCAGGCTCACCGCTGCTCATCGTATTGGCCTCCGTAGTCCCATTGCAGGTTCTTGAGTGCAGGGAGTGGGTCGTCTGATCCAGCATCCGCTGTCGAGGCCCACCTTTCGACTGGATTAGGACAGATGCGCAGCTTCTCAACATTCGTAAAGCTGGTGCGATTGAATCCTGGTCGGTCTTCGAGGGAAGGCGGGAAGGGACCAACGGAAAGGAATCGCAGCTTGTTGAACGGAGGTGTGTTTCCGAACCAGAGGAAGCGATGGAGGTAGCTTGAGCAAGATAGATTCACTGCATTGGGTGTGAGGCTGAGAACTCCGCGCGCCATTCCAAGTATGTCGCGAAGGGTCTTGGGATCAGAGGGGACCGTACCGGCTTGGCAAGCTTGGGACTGCGAGATGCACTCATCACAGACAGAGCTGTCGTCGTCCTCCAACTCCTCTCGCAAAGCTGCCGCCGTGCCGCAGCAGATACAATGTCCTCCTTCCTCCTCTTCTAAGGGGTCATGGTAAGATCTGCAGTGGTGATGATTCCAGTCGACGAGCAATTGGCCACAATTTGAAGGATGAAGCAGCTTGAGTCCAGAGCGGGCGATAAGTAGTGGATGTTCGAAGTGATCTGCTGGTCCCCCTTTCCTACCTATATGCTCATCGAGTTGAGCGCACGTAAGTCTATATGGCTGGTCGCCGAAGTCTCTCTGTGAGTCGTTAAGATGCTTGCTGTAGCCGTCAGGTCCTGTTGAAGTGCTTGTGCTCCCCGAATTGCTGGAAATGACTTTGTCCGCCTCTGCTTTCCCCTTGCCTCTGCCTGTTTGGCTTGCTCGACAATTACTCTCGCCGGCAGATCTTGCAATGTGCAATTGTGGATAGTGGTGGCAGACTATGGCACAGCGATAGGCGTCACCATCAGAGCTCGGCTCAGCCGACGGTATAGGAATAGAGGGGTATGAGCATCGATCCTCGATCTGCCGCATCTCCATCAAGTAGAGGTCCAGGGCAGCCTGCATTCGCATCATTCGAATGGCATACAGATGCTGCCGGTCATGAGCCGGATGGAAGTCGGGTCAGCTGAATTGAAAGATAGTCTAGTCATTTGCCACCGTAGCCTCACTCACCATCGCTACAGAAGGTTTGAAATAGCGCTCTTTGCTGGGATCGACGTCAAGGGCAAGTGCAGCAGCTTGCAAGGCAGCCTGAATAGCTCGTCGAGCACAGTCTTGCCGAGTATCGCCCCACAAGAATTCAGCGTTTGGTTTGCACCACCTTGGGCTCTTGTCTTTGTCCAAGTGTCCCAGCGATGTGCAAATCAGCACGGCGTTCCTTGCAAAGTTCTTGGCAACTTCCTCGTTGTTCTGTTCGTAGACTTCATAGTCACTATATTCGTCGTAGTCCTCATCGTCGTGGATGGGAAATCGAATTGGCCACCATCCCTCGCCGATGGTCTGAAGTGGGCCAAGATGAAGTGACTTGACGAGCAGACTTTTCTCGGGGTATCGCACAAGGGCTCTATGGAAAGCAATGAGCTTTGATGGGCGGTCGATCTTGGGCTGCGTCCAGAGTCGATCGCCGACTGCCAGGTGGAAGAATCTCGACGTGCGAGCTAGGCTGAGGGTAGTCTTTGTGTCGAGACGCGGGCACTTGTCGCTGACGGATGTGCTCTTATAGCAGGCCAGGCTGAGGATGAGGGAGCGCAACTCGGATGGCAGGGTCCAGAAGCCGGCGAGTGAGAGGTGATGGTGATGACGCTTGCCTCTTTTGGATGCGCGCGTATGGCTGTTGCTGGCTTTGCTTGGCTGACGCTTTCCTCCTGCCCGCATGTCGGATTGAGGGAGGTTTGAAAGAGCGAATTGGGCAGAGAGACGTCGTAAAGGAAGATGCGATGAGGGTGTGACGCAGACAAAGAAGCATCGATGAGGCCCGAGCGCCAGTGCGCCCTTCTCGCTCAGTCCGACGGCACGCGCCGCCGAGGGCAGAGGGCACCGCCAGGAGAACCAAGCGTCGGTTGTCGTTGTCGCTTTTGACGCTCTTGCTGGGTCGCTGCTTGGCAGGTTCATTGCCGCTGAGGCAATGTCTTGCGCCGGCCGTCACGATCTACAGCCCAAGAATTGCCTGGAAGAGTGAAGGAAAAGTCACCAGATTGACACGGTATAGTACTAAGGCAAGAAAGAAACGCGGCTCAAGCCTCGCACGGTCTGTGATCATACAGTATCGTGGCCAGTTGCGCGTCGGAGACCAGGGCAGTCCCCGCACAAGCCGCCAACAAAAGAAGGGAGAGTGCGAGCGTCCTGTACTCCAAATCCAGTGCCACTCCTTAAAAATGACTATTGATAAGCATTGTAGAGGGTATATGATGATTCAAGCCTGATTGCTGTACATACCTTACAAGGAATCGCCTCGACAATCATCCCTTCCTCCGCCGGTCGCCTACATCTGCGAGCTCACCTCAAGCGCCCTCTCTTCCCACCACTGAATCGAATCTGTGTACAGCCTTTCCAAGTCCTGTTCTGGTCTCCAGGGGTCCACGGTGCGTGTCGCATGACTCTCTACGATACGAACACGATGCGGTGCGTCGTTGATGATCCCCCCATCAATCCAGGCAGCCCGTACCGTAGGTGAGGGAGCATTCTCCAATACGGTGGCAACCAACTGGGGATGCAGACGAGCCTCCGTGTAGCGCGGACCGCTGATCGCTCTTGCTCTATCCTCGGGCAGCCAAGCACCCTGTAGCGCTTCGATAAGGCTGAGGAGACTGCGCGGTAAGGTGTCATATGGACGTCTCAGCGTGCTCGTTCACATGAACTGCTTCTGAAAAGGTCAGCTCCTTAGACTCACAAGTCATGACCAGGATCTCCATCGAAGCATTCTGCTCTGCCAAAATCCCACTGAAAGTCTTTCAGCCGCGTCCAAATATCGCTTTCGTGGCTTCTACTGTGCACTCCGGCTACGTTGCACGCTGTTCCCCTGCCAATGCAGTCGCCACAAACGCGTAATCTCTCGAGGCTCGGAAGCTGCACGTCCTGAAAGCAGATACCGGCTGCTTCATGGCGAGAGAGGGGTCCCACGGAGAGATAGCGGAGACCTGAGAGCGGTGAAGGCTTTCGGAAGAGTTTCTCGAACGAGCCTGTGATGCCAAGATTGACGAGCTTTGTAGTTGCCTTCAGGATCAAGTGACTGAGCTTGAGCATGCTCTGCCCTCCAACTCGAGGGGTCAAAAAGTCGCACGAGCTGAAGCTACTGTCCGACTCTGGTGATGTCGGAAGTTCAGATTTCTTTGTGAATGACGAGCATTCCGAGGAGCCTTCAGAGGAGGACAAAGACATTACAGAGTCCGAGATGAGAACGGACTCGTCCGAGTCGTAGCTGTCGAGGTCAGAATTATGGGAGCCGCCACCAAGGCCCCAGGGATCACTGAAGTCGTAGTCGTCGCTGTAGAAGTCTTCTTTCATTTCTTGATCGTAGTCGACGGTGATCCGATTTTCATAGTCGAGACAGAGCATCTTGAGTCCGGAGCGGGCGTAGATGTACGGGTGGTCAAAGTGGTCGGTCTGCGCGCCAGGGCGGTCGAGATGTGCTTTGAGTTGATCCAAAGTCAAAACAAGCTCGGCGTTGTTCTTGCTTCTCGTCATTCCTGAGCCCCTATTTGCTTTCTTCTTGATCTTGCTCTGTCTCTTGGACTTCTTCCTCTTCGCCGCTTTAGCTTTCGCCGCTTGCTTAGCGCCTTCGTCTATCTCGACGTGCTGCAATCTCATCTCGATGCGGAGTGTAGGGTAGTGCCGGCATTTGCCAGCGCGACATTTCGTGGGTGCTTTGGGCAAGGGAGAGTCTGAGCGCCACGAGTGCACCATATCGTTCCTGTCGTCGATGCGTCTCATTTCCATGAGGTACAGATCGAGTGCACTCTGAGTTTGAAGAATTCGAGCTGTGAAGGCATTCTGTGCGCGAGCAGGAGGATGAGCTGGTCAACGATACATTTATCCCCCCCAATTGCGCTATTAGGCTCACTATCCCGATGCCTTGGAAATGCTGATCGCGGAGCCGCTCCGCCAAGTAGACTTCGATTGAACTAGCGGCTGTTTGAATTGCAGCGATCGCTGCTTGCTCTTGACATGTGCGCACTGGGAAGTTGAGAAGCCACTCGCGTTCTGGCTTGCACCATCGAGGAAGGATCAGCTCTTCGTCACGGGTACCGAGCGAGGTCTTGAAGAAGATGAGCTCTTCGGCTTCGGCTTCCCAATTGCCCTCCTCGTCCTCATCCTCGTCCTCGATGCGGACTGGGTACCAATCGGGCGCCAATTCAGCCTGTGGTCCCAGCCAAAGGCTGCGAACGAGCTGGGCGTTGGCTGGGCAAAGCGCGAGAGCACGTCTGAAGGCGAGAAGAGTGCTTGGTCGTATGATGCAGACGCGCTCGTAGAGTACCGGATTGAACAGCGCATGAAAGTAGTGCGACACCTTTGCTAGGTTTGCGACTAGCTGCGTACTCCTCTCCGAGCCAGCGCCAATGGCAAGATCGAAGATGACTTTGCGCAGCTCCTCAGGTAAGCGCCAGAAATCCGTCAGAGTTGCCTCGTTGAGATCGCTGTCCTCGCTATCGTCGTTCTTGACGAGCTTTGTCCTCTCGTCCGCCCAGATCGCGTCACTGCTGAGTCGATGCTTGGCCTTCATCGCCGACGTCGGCGCCGCCCTTGCCATCGTCACAGCGACGAGATGAAGCGGAGGATGGGAAGCCAAGTTGCAAACATGCGCTAGTCCGCCGTCTCACCTTGATTTGGCCGCGGGGCGGGCGATATGCGTGGCTGACATTCGCTGCAAGCGAGCAAGCGAGTGAGTCGAGTGAGGTTGAGATGCCGCCGGCAAAGGAGGGCGAGGTGCAGCCGGCAAGAAGCTGGCGGCACGCCAGATGCAGCTACGAAGGGAGGATGAAAAGGGAGTAAAGAGTCACTGGGTCCGCGTAGTGGCTGCCGCAGGGCTTTGCCTCGATTTCGGTTTGATCTTTGCCTCTCGGTCTGGCTGAGCGAAGAAGTGAAAGCGTCAAGATGGCTCGCTAGCGAAAAAGCGTGGGAATTGAGAGGAAGAGAGAAGGCGGCCGCACGGGAGAAAAAGCGGTACAAGATTATCGCAAGCCGGCTTCGCGGCTACGTGGAGGGTCAAAGGAAACAAGACGCTGAACAAGTGGCCAGACAGAATGTCCTCGCTCCCTCCTTCCGCTCACGCCACCTTCAATCTCTCCTCCACGCTACCTTGCCATGCTAAGGACGCACTCCTCCCACCAGTGCTTGCCGTCCTCGAACAGTGCTCGCTCCTTGATGCTTTTCTTTCCGCGCTGCTTATCCCACGTGAAGTCTCCCGGTACCATTGGCACGAGCCTGATGTGACACTCGTCGGTACTGTAGGCTTGACCGCTGCCCCAGGCTTCCCGCTCTTCTGCCGACTCGGTGTCGTGAACTAGTGAGTCTATGATGTCAGGAGGAAGAAGAAACTCGGCCCAAAGAGGACCGCGCTCTGCCCATGCGACACGCTTCTCAAGGAGTGCAAGCGACGATGAGTCCTCGGTGGCTCTCTCCCGCGAGCCTGGTGTCTCTTCAGCCTCTGCCTGTTGAGCTTGCATCTGTTCTTGCAGCACTCGGAGCATTGCCGAAATCAGGCGCGGCGAATTGCTCCTGAGCGTCTCCTGCAGCTGTCGTATGGCGCTTTGAACGCTGTTTGGAAGGTACAGTAGAAGGAGAAATCAAAATTGAGGGGCACACGGTTGTTTCAGAAGCTTGCTCACTTTATGAAGTCATGCTCCGCAGAGGACAGGTCCCATTGAACCTCTTTCAGCTGTGGCATCTTCTTCCTGTTGGAGAGGCTCCACATCGCAGAATCTGGAGTGGTCAGTCCGCAGAGACGCAACTTTTCCAGCTTGAGGAAACGACGGTCCGACAAGCAAGTGAGAAAGGCGGAGTTGCTCTTGGTCGATCGTGGGCCCAGCGAGTAAGTTTGCAATGAGCAGATGGAGGGTGTGTCGTTTCCAGAACTGCTGGGAAGTACGCCAGAGAATATACTTGATGTGGCAAGGTGCTGGACGCCGGGCGTGAGAGCGATAAGGTCAAAACCAAGTCGACCGAGCCCGGACTCGATCAAAGTGTCACAACGATCGCCAATGGCGAGCTCGTCCTCGCAGCTGCCACTTTCTACGTCGTCGCTGCTGCTGCTGTTGAGGTCTGTATCTTGCTCGCTGCCCTGGTCCGAAATGTCGTCCGCGTTAGCATTAGAAGTCCTCGCGGATCCCAGCGCGGCAGAAAAGTCGATACTGTCTATCAATCTGCCCCAGTGCAACGATGTTCGGGCATGGATGAAAGGGTGGCTGAAGTAGTCGGTCATCGAGCCTCGGGTCGTGAGCTGGTTGCGAAGATCCTTCCACGATATGGTGAAAACGTTCTCGCTGCTTCTATGAGGCTGTGAGGTCTGCCTGGATGCTGCCAGCGAAGCGCCTGGAGCTTTGCTCAGCAGATCGAGCTTGAAATAGATAATGTTGCCCAACTTTTCACACGAACTCGCGTGTCGAGGGTTTTGAGCGTCTTGATCTTCTCTCCTGCGCATGTCCATGAGGTACAAGTCGAGCGCTGCTTGAGCCTCGATCATTCTGATGAGATAGATCTCCTGGTAAAGCAAATCATCAATCCGATCAGTGAGCTACAGTATGTCCTTCCAGCATACTGTTGAGCTGGTGAGTGGTCGAATCCCTCACTCACTGGATGAATCGCTTCCCCGCCAAAATCACGCGCATGCCTCGCCAGATTGACATCGAGCTTGGTCTGAATTTGTACGAGGGCATCCATGACCGCAGCCTCTTGGCTGGTCTCAGCCTTCTCTAGCAGAAACCATTTGCGCCCCGGAGGACAATCTCGGGGTAAGCGGTCTTGATCTTGGACCGAGGAGACAATCCACGGTCCTCTGCTGCAGTCTGCGTCGTCCTTTGAATAGCCTTTAGGTCGAAGTGGCCACCACAGAGAAGGCGGTAGGTGCGAGTCTGCGCCCAGGTGTAAAGCCTTGACCAATTCTCCAAGTTCGGGTCTCGCTTGAAGCGTGCGCAGCAGCTCGACTAGCTCACTCCCGCGCGTGATGGAGATGTTTGCGTAGAGAAGCTCAGTCACCTGAGCATTGACGTCCTTGCAAACAAGGCAGAGGGAGAGGGTGGTGAGCTTGTCCAGAGCGAGAGGGGATCGATGGCCGGTGAGGGTCGGGCCAAAGACTGGACCTTGGCAGGCAAATGTCAGGATGCGGTTGCGCAGCTCTGCTGGAAGGCTGAAGAAAGAGGAGGGCGTTGCAGTGCCTTGAGGGTCCCCGCGCGTGTCGATGCGATTGCAATGCGATGAGGACGCCATATTGGCAACAGACGACCACCAAAGAGGTGAAGATGGAGTGAGGGGAACGAAAGCAAGAGCCGCGCGCACCCTCCGCCTGCAAACGCGACTTGGCCTTCCGTTTTGCACGGGCGCACGGGCCTACGGAAAGCAGACGAGCGAGGTGGGGCAACTAAGTAGCCAGTCGCAGTAGACTTTCGTTGCGCGATAATCGTCATCACTCGCAGGAGATACGAGAGATCTTTTCGGATCTCATTTGACCAGGGATCGGTTTTGTGAGCATCAGTGAATCAAATACGCGCCTGTCCACCACACACATCTCAACCTCCTCTGCGCCGGCTGCTGACGCACTCCTCCCACCACTTTTTCGTATCCTCATACCAGTTCTACACGCCTGCGCGCTCGAGATCACAATCAAACCAGGGAGGCTCTCGGACGTCACGCTTCACGATGCGCAGAAGGTCGGATTCAGAGTGTGTCACCACGCCAGTAGTCCAGATTGTCCGGCCATTTTCTTTCGAGTTGCCGAGGGAAAGCATGGTAGCAAGAACAAATGGCTGCAGAAGGATGTCAATGCTCTGCTGTGCTTGCCGATGCTGTCCGTGAGAGACATCCCGAGAATTGACGCGGCACCTTTCGAGGCTTGAGAGGATGCTCGTATTCTCCTCCGGAGAGGAAAAGACGCTTGAAGTGATGCGCTGCTCCAGGGCCTGGATCAATTGGGCGACGCTGCGAAACAAAGACAGGCAGAAAGCGGCAAGGTGAGCGACTAGACAGTCTGAAAAGCTCTAGCATGCTCAATCTCGTCGATCGAACCCGTTGCACTCACCGGTGAGGAGAGGCCGGTGCTTTTCTCATGTCCCACTGCACGCTGGCAAGCCTTGGAGCAAGCGATCTGCTGGTGATGAAGGCCGTTGCTTGCTCGGCCCCATCGAGGCCACAGATGCGTAGCTGCTCCAGGCTGCACAATCCTGCGTCATCAAGAATCACCAGACAAGTTCCGTTCCTCCTAGCCGTTAGAGGGCCGATGGACAGGCTGCTCACGGAGACGAGCTGCCCAAGCATGTCCTTGAGGGCGTAGCTGAGGAAGCCTGTGACGGAGAGATCTTGTAGCTTGGCCAACTGACGCAGAATGGAGCGAGCGGCTCTGATGAGGGTTGCCGTTGTTGCTGCCCCTCCTGTCTCTCGATTTCCGCTGTTTCGCCCTGTCGCGGTCAATCGAGCACCCGGCAATTTACTCTCATCGTACACTCCCCGCGTCGAAATGTCGGCGATGCAGTTTAGCAGATTCGACCTTGCGAAGATGATGGGATGGTGGAAGTGATCCGTGGCAGCGCCTCTGGCATCGAGATGCTCACGAATCTGCGCATAAGTGATTATGTGGGCGGGAACGGAGCAGATTCGGCTGTGAACGAGTTCGTCATCCTGTTCCGAAATGAGAGGGCCGTGAGGCAACTCGAGTCGCAGGGCTGGGTATGCGACACAGGTGGAGCAGCTTGGCACGTCATTGGCGTCCTCCTGAATACGTCGACAAGGCTCAATGGCGCGCCCTTGTCGATCTTCAAGCCTGCGCATTTCCGTGAGGTAAAGATCAAGGACAGCCTGCAGCTCGAGCACCCTCATTAGCCAGACGGCCTGACAAGAAGCAAATACAGACGTCAATGTGATAGGCAGATACTGCGATCAAGACGTTGATGTTGCTCGCACTCACCGAGCTTAGGCTACACGACCCATCCAGCTCAGACCGGCACTGCATCAAATTGACTTTCAGCGTCACCTGCGCAACAATGAGTGCATCGTACACTGCATCGTCAAAACACTTGAGGTCGTCATCAGAGGCGCCTAAACGCCACTTGCGCTCCAGCGAGCAACCGTGAGGCAGAAGACCCTCATCCCGGATGGAGTGGGTGATCCATGCTCCCTCCTTCTTGAATTTCTTTGCCGTGAGATCTCCTAGAGATTGCATCGGCCACCATCTTGGGTGCAGATGTGACGCCGGGCCGATATGCAAAGCCTTGACGGCCCCGCCCAAGTCAGGTCGGCTTTGGAGCGTAGCGAAGAGCTCCATGAGGGCACTTGGAGTTGTGATTGATATGACTTCGTAGAGGATCTTTTGCACCTGCGCCCGAATGGCCTTGCTGACCAGGCAAAGCTTGAAGGCCGTGTCGCTGTCGGTGGGCGAGGAAGAGGCAGAGCTACCGCAGCAGGCTAGCTCGAGGATTTGGGCGCGAAGCTCTGAAGGTAGTCTGAGGAGGCACGCCCTTTTCTTGTCGCTGTCTCGGTACTGGGAGTCGGTAGGCATGTTGGGAGTTGGATAGCGAGATTGAGTAGAGGAGATATGGTCGAAAGAGGGATCAAGAGAAATCGATCAATCATACTCATCTTCTTTGGTGTCGAGCTCATTGCTCCTTTGGTGTCAAGCTCATTTCGGTCCGCCATATGAATTTCCGCCAAGCCGGAGCGAGGCGAGGGGGCGAGAAGCTGATCCTCCTCCTCCCCTCTCCTACTTCAACCCAAATCCTTCCCCACCAAGCTCAACACTCTTCTTCAATCGCTCCGCCATCACCTTCACCCTAACATCCGCATAACATCGCGGCAAGAAGAGGGTCGCCGTACAGGTTGAAGCCCAGGGAAGAGGCGCCGACTCGCCATCTCGCAGATCGACCAGATGTATGGCGAAGGGAGCTGGTGGTCTTCCCTGAGCGGCCAGGAAGCCCAAGGGTAGGCGAGGGGAGGAGGTAATGAACGCCAGAAGTCGGCATGTGAAGGTCGAGTCTTCTGCCGCAAGGTGGGCAACCGCTTCCCACCACGTCATCAGCAAGGGCTCATCAGCTCGCTGCGCATTCAGGACCTGCACCGTACGCTTGAGCAGCTCGACGTCGACGGCCTTTCCGGGCCCATCAACAATGGATGCCATTTGTCCAGCACCGAGCCAGTTGCGCAGCCACTCCCTTCCCTCCTTCGGCCACGCCATCGCAAAGCCTTCCTGTACAGCCTCCAACTGCGCGCGTATGCAGCCGTAGAGATGATGCTGCGCTATGGCGAGCGCGTACTCGTGTCGGTTGGCCAGAGTGACCGGACGATGTTGTCCGCCTGATATGAGGGGGCGTGTCGAGCCGTCGGGAGAAGTGACAGTCCAGTTGAGGGAGAAAGTCTGATCGAAGGTGCGCTCAGGATCCGTGTCTGTGTCGTCTGGTCGCCAGGCAAGGATACTGCGGAGGCTGCGAGCCAGAGTCGGATACGTGGTGGCAAGATCGTCCAGCGCTCCATTTTCGTCGACATCATCCAGCAGCCATTTTGCCACGCTCTCCGCCAGTCTCACCCCGACTCCAATGCCGAGCAGAAGCGCTATGCCCACCACCAGGCCAAGCAGCCTGGCATGCTCCACTATGGCCTCCTCCGCAAAGACTAGATTCCCTTGGCCCTCTTCGGCCTCACGCACGGTGCCTTCACTCAGTAGGGCAGCAGTGAGCAAGCTCAACCACTCCCGCCTAAGCCCGCCCAACACCGAGTCGACCCCTTCTTCGCCCTCGAAGTGCACGGCAAAGTGCGGTCCATGCTGCCAAAGCAGCGCGCTATCCTTTCTGCCCATGGCAACAAGCGTATCCTCCAGCAGGTGGGAGCGTCGTACTCGCAGGCAAGGTGGCGCATTACGATCTCCTTGCCCCTCTTGCGCCTCAGGCCGATAGAAGGAAGACCATAACCTCTCCCGCCGGGCTTGAGATGCTATACGGTCGGCTTCTTGGGAGAGGAGGCGCAGCTTTGTGCTGAGGGGGAGGAGGAAGGAGTATGTCCGAGCGGGGAGACCGGGCAGGAGCTCGTAACGGGAGGTTGGTTTGAAGGTGGGGTCGTCCAGGGAGGTGGCCTGGAATATTGATGGCGGTAGATGAGGAAAGCCTAGGTGCAGAAGATGAAAAGTGTGGGCCAGATGGGTGAGAGTAGGAGATGGAGTAGAGACGCGATGCTGCTTGATTAGAGCGTTGAGCGGCTCGAGCAAGCCAGCAGCTAAAGTGCAGGCCGTATCGTCATCCAAATGTGATGGTGCTGCATCATCACCAGCATCGTTTAGGGCACGTAGTATCTCTTGCCAAGCATCACTGCCTCTTCTTTCCTCGCCTTGATCGAACCGCAGATCCAAGCAAAGTTGCAGCAGCCTCCAAAGAGCGGGAGGGGTATGCTCGTTAGCCAACGAGACCAGGGTAGAAGCGATGATGTCGCGGCATGTCTGAGCCACTTCTTCAGGCCAGGTCGAAAGTGCTGCAGCAGGTGAGAGCGTCCAGTGTGCGGACAGAAGCATCGGGCTGCTGCTGAGGTCGTACTGGAATTTTTCGATGACGGGCGCAAGGGGGTCGAGAGCCTGGCTGGAAGAGGACGAGGAGCCATTCTCTCTGCGCTGTACAGCTTGCAGCCGAGTCGAACGGTGGTAGGCTGCGATGACCTCCGGTAGGTCCATGCTGGTCGTGGATCCGTATCGTGGAGTTGAGGGAGCGGTAGCTTGTCCCTCCCTGCCAGCTCTGAGGACGCGACCACTCCCTTGCTGAGTCCTCTTCGGCGTCCCTCGCTGCGGCTCATGTCTCTCATAGATGAAATCAGTCCCACCGCCAATCACCTCCCTCGCCTTGACCCTGTTCTTTCCCTTCAATCCCGCCTCACTCAAGTCACGCACGATGACCCTACTCATCCCGTACATCTGCACCGGCCCGCGGTAGAAGTCTTCATCTTCTCCCTGCTGGAGTCCCTCGGCCGCGCTCTTCTCAAGGTCTCGTAGCGTAGTGATATCCGGGCCTGACGAAGAGCTAGGCAAGAGACCAGTCTCAGCCATGAGCTTGGCCAGATCTTCTTGCTCCGCCTGCTGGCGGGCGAGGGCGCGCGTCTGGATCTCTTGAAGGCGTGAGGGGTAGGATTGACGAGGAGCGGGAGACCAGGGATTTGAACGATCACGTCTGCGCGAGGGGTTGGAAGATAGAGCGGGGAATCCTGACGATGGTGTTGAGGACGAGGAGGAGGGGTCGGGAGAGGACCATGCTGATTTTGTGGGGGGAGTGGAGGACCAGGCTTTAGCGGGAGGTCGTGAGGGGCGAGCGGGACTGATGTCCTGCCCTTGGCTGGATGAGGATCTCATAGTGGCGATGAAAAAGCCAGTCACGTCATGTGGTTGAGTCACGATATGCTGAGGCGCTAGATGATATTGAGACGATCATGACGATGGTGTGGCGTTTAAGACCAAAAAGTCGCCGAGACTCGACTCGACTCGTGAGACCGGGCGGACAGAGGGGCAGGATCAGATGGCAAACGGAAGCAGAGACGAGGCTGCCTTGGCATCGAAACACTCGCGTGGCTCATTTGACCGACTTGTCTCCTCTTGTCCACTATCATCACCCTTTGCCCCTTCATCGCGGCCAGCCATGGCTGCAGAAGGCGAAAATGGCCGCTTACTACCGCATCACAGTGATCGACCATCATACCAGAGTATACCGATCGGCCAGCCACGCCGACCTTCAGACGCATCGGACTCGTCCTTTTCCACATCGTCTACCTCTTCATCCACGCTGCCTTCCTACTCCTGGCTCATCCTCTCTCATGCACTGGGCATCGTTCCGACTTTGCTTTTCCTTGCAGCATTCACGGCCGCAGCACTAAAGCAGCCATGCCGGCTGCCGAAGCCGACGAAATGCGGCGGCGAGCAGCATCTCAACGAGGACAAGGCTGCGCAGCATTGCTCCCAGCTGCTCGGCCCGGCGTCAATGCTCAGCTGGTCCCTCTTTCTCCTCTCAGTAGCAGCATTCACTGCAGCGCACAAAGTACGCAATCTGATCTCGCGGCTGTGCACCCTTGCTCTGCGGCTGGGGCGAGCCTGCTCCCTCGCATCAATGCGCTCCTCTTCACCCTCGCCGAGAGCGTCCCTCACGCCGCGAGTGCCAGACGAGACGTCCCGCTACGATTTGCTGGCAAAGAACGAGGACGACACAGCTGCAACGATCTTCAGCTTCGTCTCACGCGCCCTCTTTACTGAAGGATTCAAGATTCTCCTCATCGTAGTCGCGTCCGCCGTCGTTCTCGCAAAGACTCTCGTCGATGTGGCAGGCGACCAAGACGTAGCTTCTTCTCTGCCGGCATCTACCCTGCGCCATCACTCGAAACAACAACGCCATGTCCCGCGCTTTACACAGCTCGAAGCCCAAGATGGGCGTTTTCGTATCGCAGTCTGGCTCGCGCTAGGCTGGGCAACCGCTGAGCTGCTCAGTGGGACGGTCCAGCTCTTCAGACAGTTGAGCATGTACAGCCCAACCCTGCTGGATGAAGCGGGTGAGGCGTTCCTGCTCGGTGGTCATGGGGAGGGGGGTATTATCGAGGAAGAAGATGAGGACGACCTGGACGTAGTGGGAGGAGTCGATCTGCCACACAGCTTGACGCAGGGCAAGGCAGCACAGCAAGAGGGAGAAGCTCCCTCGGAGCAGGGATCCATCTATCGTGGGCAGAATCCAGGAGCAGCAGCCCTCTCCTCCGCAAGGCAGACGCTGCAGTCACAGCGACCACGCTCCTCATCCTCGTCGTCCTCCGCAGCGTCGCACACGCCTCCGCAACTAGACGCGACCGCCATCCGCCGGCTTGAGTCGCAGATCGACCGCCTCATTGCGGCACGCACGCGCGTCAAGCTGGAGCGTACATTGGGAGCATCACTGCCCGACCTTCCCGTAGCCATCTCCGCTGTCTGGCAACTCGACTCGGCGCTATGGAGCACGGGAAGCGTTCTGCTCCTCTCGGCTGCGGTCGCACTCGGGCAAGGGGTGACGCTCTTTGGCTCTGGGAGGCATCGAGACGAGGAAGCAAGAGAAGGTCACCCGCGCCTCTTCCCCGCTGCGGCGGACTTATGGATCACCTTTACCGTCCTCGCAGCTCTGTACGCAGTCTTCCACTCGGTCTGGCGATTGGCCCTCGCTTCGTGGTGGGTCACGTACCCTTCCCTGCTTGTGGGGTTGGGGATGGTGGTTGCGGGTTTGGCTAGGTGGGGATTGGTGGTGTAAGAAGATCTGCTGCATCGATTGATACCCGGAACCGCTGATTGCGAGACTCGCAATACTTTTAGTGAGGCGAAGAGCAGTGAGGAATGGCATCAACATTGTTCTCGTAATCTCGCAAGATATACAGGTATGTCATGCCAATCAAGCCGGCATTGCACCCGATCAGCGCCTCCCTCACGGCGAGCAGTACACGCACAGATCGACGTTAGGATCAATCGAGAAGATAGCCTCAGTTCGAGCTTTCACCCTACTGTCCTGCAGCCAAAAGCCGGTCAGCTTTCTGTTCTTTGCACCGGAGGGATCAAAAGTCTTGACGTCCCTTGTACGAGCGCACAGGGTAGAGAGTCAGCTCGATTGGCCCCTCGCCTCGCATTACAAGTCGCTACTCCTCACTTGTTGGAAGGCATGCTCCAGGTGGCAACACTACCATCGCAACCCCTCACGCTCCCCTCGGAACCGCGGTAGTGGTTCAGCAAGGCAACGGTGAACCCGTCGGGCATCAATTGCATGCGGTCGATGCCCTTGGCAGCGTTTATCTCGATTCCGCGGCCAGCAAAGATGCACATTGACTCGGGTTCTGCGTACGCGTACGTAAGAGCGGATCGTGAGGGAAGGGCACGTGGTGGTGAGCGCGATGGACGCGATTGCGGTTTAGCAGGGAAGACTCACGGCCACACATTTCACCGATGTTCGTTTCTGCGGATCGAAGAGCCGTTCGCAGAGGCGATCCAAGAGGGTCAGGTCAGCTACTTTCACCTTCACCGACAAGCTTCGGGCATTACAACATACGGGCCAGGCTGCCAAAGTCGGGGATTCCAGCATCCGTGCCGTTGACGGGCGTGGCGTTGCCTTGCTGAGCCGCGAGTAGCAGAGAAGAGGTGGCCAAGGCGAAGGACAAAATCAAGTTGGAGAACATCGCGCGCCAGATGGGGGAAGTCGAGGATGAGAAGGCAGGTACAACAAGACAACGGGCACCTTCTTATAGCTCTCTCGGACGAGCCGATTGCTGATCTAACAAAGCAGCAGCAGACGATCCATTGGAGGACCCAGCGGGCCGTCATTAGCAGAGAAGAGCCGAGGTGAGGCAATCCCTTGCTCAATAAGATCCATCGACATCTCCATAGGCAATGCACAGCCTCCGCCGCAACGGGGTACAGCTACATCGCCGATACGGCCCTATCGGTTTGTTGCAAGGTTTCCCGTCCAGTCGCTGTTTGTGAGCACATTGAGGTGCTTTCTTCCCGCATCCGCAACGAGGCGAGAAGGGGAGCGGCTCGTAGGCGGTGGCCGAGTCAGTAAGCCACCGTCAAGGAGCGGCTGGAGGATGCGGCGGCACGGCTTGCGTTGGGGTCTGGTCGGCGGCCCGACGTGGTGAGCCCTGTCGATCGTCGTGCTTGTTCGCCTCGTCGCCTCTCTGAGGCTGTTCGCCCTTCGTGGTCGTAGTACGAGGGTCAGACGTCGAGGCCAGGTGATACGATTGAAAAACGATCGACTCATCAAGAGACGCGGAGGGACTACATTATGGTGTGACCTCTTCGGTCGGCCAGTCTGCGCCTACTCGTCATCGTCGCCATTGCCTTCCTCCTCCACGCCCGCGTCCGCAACGTCAGCCGCTCCATTTTTCTTGCCATCAACATCCTGATCATAGCAATACAAGAACAAGTCTGCACTAGGGCTCTGACTCTCCACCGTCCCATGCGTTGCCACTTTCCCCGGATTATCCACAAAGAATCCCGCAATATTGTTGTTGTTCTGGCCCGAGACGTCGAGAATCTTGGTGCCCTGACTCCCGTCTCCTGGGTGCATGTTGAAGAAGGCGCGTGAGGCGTTGCATCCATGGGCGGAGCCGCGTGCCCCAGTAGCTGTGTCTAGGACGTAGATATGTACGCCCGTGTCGGTCATGGGGAGCGGTTGGGCCTTGCCTGCGTCGAGGGTGATGTTTACGCCCTTGGTTGCGTAGATGCACATCTGAGTGGGCTGTTGGCAGGCGGGGGCGAGGTTGGTGACTGACGTGGCTGGGCAGGGCGTTCGGAGCGAGGTGAGCTTGTGAAGTAGACGATGGAACAATGAGGGGGAGACTCACCAGCAGTGACATTCTTGGCTGCTGTGACGTCAGGCGAGAAGAGGGCAAGGGCCAGAGCTGCGGCTGCAGCCAAACGCTTGGAGTAGAGCATCTCAAGGTGTTGTGAATAGGATGTCAAGCAGCTCGTATGATTCTCGTGAAGTTGTCTGTGTTGCCCTTTCGTCGGCCGCATACTAGCCCTTTCGAGGGGCTCAAGCGTGTTCTCAGGGTCCGGCGGGCACGGATTCTGGCGCGTCTGGGCTTGCCTTCTCGCTCAGACCCCTCTTTTGTTTGCGCAACCGCCATTCGAGGGGCACGGCCGTCAATAGAAGCATGGCGATGCAGCTTCCCTCAAACTCGATGAGAAATAGTCCCTCGTCTTGCGAGATGTCTGAATCTACGCCGGCGGCCGTTTCTGCTAGGCGGCTGCGAGAGTGGCGTGTCAGCGGGACGTGGAGCGCTGTCGTCTTCGCTCGTGGACGCTCACAAGATGATCCTCATCCACAGCAGCAACGAAGCGACCGTGATGCTGGCGAGAAGCATCATATCCGGCGAATGCCACTTGTACTTCCTCCAACCCTTGACGCAGAATGAGGTGAAGAGGGCGATGAAGATGCCAAAGAAGCAGGTCTGCACGGCCAGACCCGCCGTAAGGATCTTGTTGGCATTCTCGGGTGTCAGCGGCGGCGTCTCCCCATCAGCGATACGGCTGTATCCTACGCCGATCAAGGCAGCACCTGCCACTTGCAAGACCGTGGTGACGGCGTCCACCGTCACGAAGGTCGCGAGGATGGCACGTGGCTTCAGACCAAAGGGCAGCGAGGCTGCAGCCCGCGCGTCGCTCGCGATGATGATGGAGAGGGAGAGGTAGATGGCAGCTGAGAAGAAGACGGGCGCTACTACGATCATGAAGTCTATGTACGGAGTATTGAGGAGGGAGTACTGTGAGAAGAGCGGGATGTAGGCTGCGCCTCTGAGGCTCACATTGGAGGACGAAGGGGATGAGGAGGAAAGGATTCGAGTGGGAGCGCAGACGGAAGGCGAAGCCTACGATTTCCATGGCTGCGGCGAAAGCGATCAAGCTGGACGTAGAGTGGCACGTCAACGCCGAGCCCGGACGACGTCACTCTACATCCACTCACCCGTGATAGACCCTCGTCTTCTTCCCAAAACGCACCGCCCATGCGACATTCCCCACGACGACGATGCCAAAGAGCACCAGCGCCGCAACAGCCAATGACAGAGAAGGCGTGTAGCCATAGATGTTTATGCCGGTCTCGCCATCTCCAGGCGGCTGACGTGGGTTCACTGGACGAGGCATTGCGATGAGTTGGATGATGGCGTGAGTAAGGATGCAAGAAGAACTAGCCGGGGTCCAGAGACGATTGGACGTGAGATCCGGGGCGCCAAGCCTGCATGTTCCTGCAGGCTCAGAGTGCCGAGCGTCTCATCTCAGGTCAGACGCGGACACGGACACGGAGAGCCGCGTCATGACTACCACAGAGACGTGTGGTAACAACGACGGCCACGACGACAATGAGGGGAGGATCTGAAGCTTCACTGCGACTCAAGAGGTGGTCTAGCGCCTTTCACGCTACCGGAATGCCCCTTCAACACAAAGCATCAAGCAAGGAACATAAAACATAAAACACAACAAAACATGACGTGCAGGTCTTCACGATCGCACGTACCCACGATGCTCGAGCACGGCGACGATGGGTTGTGGCAAGGAGAAGTGAGGTGCTCCATCCCGCGTATGGTATGGACGCTCAGGGCTCGCAGTGACATATAGTACATAGCGTATAGCACATAGCATATAGCATATAGCATATAGCATATAGCATATAGCATATAGCATATAGCATATGACATGCCTTGCAGCCGTGCGTGAAGACTTTTGCATGAAGGTCATCCACCAGGGGCGACGAGTACCGCATTCTCAGGATG
Organism: Jaminaea rosea; assembly: GCF_003144245.1. NCBI lineage: Eukaryota > Fungi > Basidiomycota > Exobasidiomycetes > Microstromatales > Jaminaea > Jaminaea rosea. Next base: position 284,727 of record NW_020289989.1, on the reverse strand, counting down.
TCCAGTGCCTGCAAAGAATCGCAACAGTCCTTGAGCTCGTTCATGGACACCTCATGCAGCTATGAGGTCGCCAAAGGTTATAGAAGGGAGCTTTTGAGATGAGAAGCTGTTCCCTCTCGTCATCAGACCGTCTCTCCCCCTCTGGCAAGCGCTACGCTGTCGTGCACTCTCAGAACCATGCATGCTCGAAGGCTATGCCCACCGTGATGCTTTTGCTTGCGTCCGTTCAAACACTACAAGTTCGAGGTTCGCTCCTTGTGAAAATGAACATCAGGAGTTCATTGCTCTCCAATCTTGCTCAACGAAACGAATGTGATTTCCAAAGATTGACTACGATCCTGATTCTGTGCGCCAAATCAGCAGTTAAAGAAGCGCCTGAGAGCGGGAGAGAGGCGTGCACATCGCGACGAGGTGCTGCCCGTTGATCCGGTGCTTCCCCCCGTCGATCCGGTGTTGCCACCGCTGGGAGCCGTGCACTGGCCGTTGGTCGTGGCAAAGTCGGGCTTCGTGCTGTCGCAAGGGGAGCAGACGTCTAGTCAGCTTCGCCGTAGCCTCATCTTCGCCGCGGGCGTGCACTCACACATCAGTGCAAGGGAAGTTGCTTCCACACGATGATCCCTTTGAGTAGAAGCAGCCGCACGTCCCATTGCAGCAAGCCTTGCAGACGTTACCGCTGCAGCTGACCGAGGATGATGAGCAGCATACATTGATACCGCCACTGCAGGCTCCACGTGCTGCGAGCTGGTGGAGCTCAGGGTCCAGAGGCGTGGCGGAGACGGTGAGGGCGAGGGCGGCCGCGGAGATGAGGAGCAAGGTGAAGCGCATGTTGGTCGCAGTGGGGGTGATGGAAGGAAGCAGGGGATAGTCGCGCCTCCCTCAAGCCCTTATATGACGGACTTCTCGACCGGCGACCATTCGCCTGCCCCTCGCCTTGCCCCGCCAAGGAGGAGAAGGCCGAGACTCCCAATTCGAAATGGAATCGACTTGCTGCTCCACTCAATCGACTTGACTCCGCCCGATCTGTTTGTCCGCTCGTGCCTGCATGGACGGCTCACCGGCGGGGCGGGGCACCAGAGGAGAGCAGCGGCGCGGCGACTGGATGTGGCTTGACTCCGCACCACTCGCACTCCGCGTACGAGACACAACGTCACCGTTCGGCAGGGGTCTAGTGGCCGTCGATGCTCACATTCATCGCGTGGTGATCATTGACCGCAGTCGACTGGACATCCCCGCAAGATGAGTGGGTCGTGGTGGCCGTGGAACTCTTCCGCTGGGTCACAAGCGTTCTGGAGCCGCAATGGTTATGCGGAAGAGGCCCAACCTCTGCTATCGGGCCGTGCCGCCCCGAGGAATGGCGACGAGGGCATCGATGATGAGAAGCGCCGTGCGAGCGAGCGAGACTCCTTCTCCTCAACCACGACCGTGCGCAACATGACCGCTGCATTCGCCCTACTCGTCTTGGTGGCTCTTATGGCCATGGCCAGCGCCCTTCCGAAGGTCCTGCCCAAATCTGGCTCTTCGCCGCACGCGTACGATTCCCTTTACCACCCAGTCGAAGGCCCAAAGGTCTATCCACTCTCGTCGACCGAATCGCACGCGTGGCCGCTACCACTGGCATGGACTCAGTCTACTCAATCCCTCGCCCATGCAAGCCTTGGCGACGACACCCTCTCGCCAGCCGCTGGCCTGAACTGGCACCTGACCAATTTCAATGGATCAATCGAAATCCCAGCCCTCTTTCCCTCTCAAGCTCATCTCGATCTCATACAGGCGGGCACCATCCGCGAGCCAAGCATCGAGCTCGACGAGGGTCCTGCTCGCTGGATCATCAACGACACATGGACTTGGACCGCCTCGCTCCTCCCGCTAGCCAAAGCCATCTCTGCCCACAAAGAGCTGCTCCTCTTCTTTCGCGGTCTGGACACGGTCTGCAAAATCTTCGTGGGCGGCGAACCTCTCGCGGTGACGGACAATGAGTTTCGCGAGTACCTCTTTCTCAATGCCACGCCGCTTCTCAAGGATGCGGCGAGCATCGGGTCCAACCTCACGTTGATCTTCCAGAGCGCTGCCAATTACTCGAAGCAGGCGAGTATAGACCATCCTCACACTCCGTGGCCTGACGGGCTTGCTCAAACCTATCAGTATCCGTACCGGCAGGATATACGCAAAGGGCAGAGCGACTTTGGCTGGGACTGGGGGCCAGCGTATTTGCCCACCGGGCCGGTCAGGCCTGCATACATCGTGGGACTAGACGACGAGAATGACGCCAATCGAACATCCGTCGACGGTAACAGTACCTCGCTCTTCGTCGCCCGCTCCTCGCTCGACGTGTACCGCGAGGGCAGCTTCAACAACTTGCCTCCCAATCAGCATGCTTCCTGGATCGTCAATGCTACGATGGACATTTACGCCCTGCATGACCTGCCTGGCGCGCAACTCGACATCACTGTGCTCGGCACGAAGCATGCTGCCACCAACGTTACCCTCTCCCGTCCTCTGCGGGCGGGTCTCAATGAAGGCGTATGGGCGACGATGAAGGTTCCCGCTACAGGGCCTAACGCACCCGACCTGTGGTGGCCAGCACGTCATGGCAAGCCTACCCTCTACGACGTCGAGATGGGCCTCACCGCTCCTCGTCTCCGCGACACCCGCACATCATGGCGCAAACGTACAGGCTTCCGCACGATTGTCGTCAATCAAGAGCCAGTCACGACCGCTGAGGTAGCACGAGGCTGGGCTCCCGGCTCACACTGGCAGGTTGAAGTCAACGGCAAGCCCGTCTACACGCACGGTGCCAACCTCATCCCTCTCGATACATTTGCGCCGCGTGTCTCCCTCGACTCAATCGACTGGCTCACCTCATCGGTGCTCGCCACGGGAGGCAATCTGATCCGGATCTGGGGAGGCGGGATCTATCAACCCGACGCTCTTTACGACCTCTGCGACGAAAAGGGCATCATGCTCTGGTCCGAAACCATCTTTGCCGATTCGATGTATCCAATCAATCCGCCCTTCTTGGAGAGCGTCCGGCACGAGGTGAGGGAGAATGTCCTGCGCCTCAATCACCACCCATCGCAGATGCTCTGGGCAGGCAACAATGAGGGAGAGCCCGTGCTTTTCCTCGTCGCTGATGGCCCCAAGGTCAGCAAGGAAAATCGCACCCGCTTCTACCGCGAGTATGAGCTGCTCTTTGATGAGGTGATCCTGGGTGAAGTGAAGGGCCATAGCAGGAAGGACTCGTACATTCCGAGCTCGACGACGTACGGGTACAAGAAGCTTGATCCGTACGTGCCGAGGTACAAAGATTTCCCCAAGAATGAGGTGCACGGCAACGTGAATAGCATGAGACGCGATCGCTGAATGGATGGTCTGACTGATCGCTTGTTCCCCGCGCACGCAGGGCGAATATTACGGCTACTCTGCACCTCAATTCTTCAACACCAGCGCGTACACCTTCTCGTCACCGTTTCGCATGGTCAACGAGTATGGCATGCATGCCATGGCGTCTACCCATGGTCTCGAGCGCGTCCTGGCCCCAGCTACCAGCGCGCCGCAACAATGGTCTTTCAACTCCACACAGATCGTCAGCCACAACAAACATTCTCCTCCTGGCAACCTCACCTTCCCCTTTTTCCCGGAGGACGGGCAAGGGCAGATGAGCGATGCGGTCAAGCTTTACTTGCCCACGCCGGCCGCAAGGGCGAATGGCACGCTGCAGATCAGACAGTGGAGTTATGCGACGCAGCTCATCCAGCTCATTTACGTCGCGCAAGCCCAGACCCTCGAGTATCGTCATCGCGGCATCGGACCGCAGCGCAATAGTGGCGCGGTGTACTGGCAGTTGAATGACGTTTGGCCTGGCTCGACGAGCTGGTCCAGCATTGAGCTTGGCGGCAGGTGGAAGCCCCTGCATTATGGCATGGCAAAAGCTCAAGCTCCTCTGGTGGTGTATGCGAATTGGAACGCAACAATCGTCGGAGAAGAGCCAACGCTCAGCTTGGTAGCACTCTGGGATCGGGAGACTGCGCCTAACGGTGGCAAAGTCAGGGCTACGTGGTACGACTGGGAGGGCAAGGCCGTCGGTGCATCGCGAGAGTACGAGATTGACATCGATCAGAAAGACAGCGAGGCCAATGAGCAGGATACCGTTGGCGGGCAAGTGATCACTTCGCCTGCGCCGCTGGCCAAGTACGTGTCTCCAGGAGTCGATACGACCGCGGTGTGGCTTCATCTTGAGGTCAAGGCCGACTCGATTTCCACTGCGGCCGGCGCGCAGCAGGAATCCTACAGTTGGGAAGATTTCTGGACTCCTCCCGGCAACCTCGCTTCACCTGCGACGCTCAAGGCTCTGCAAGAATTAGGGCAGGGCAAAGTAGAGCTACGTGAGCTCCGACGAGGCAGCGAAAAGGAGCCGGACGACGATCGTCGCGTCAGCGAGGGAAGGAAGAGCGTGACGCGTCGGTTTGAGGTGGTCAATACCGGCACAAAAGTGGCGCCTTACGTCTGGCTGGACCATCCAGAAGGGACGTTAGGCTGGTTTGAGGAGGAGCATAGCGGCGCAAAGAGTGTGGCGCACGGCTCGATACGGCGTTCTCGCCAGCAGCGTCAAAGCGTCCTTTTGCGCGAAGAGGATCAAACGAGCAGGGTCATCCATACGCGAGCCGGCTCGCGCGACCACGGCTCGTCGCCCAAAGCTAAGCCGAACAATCTCTTTTGGCTTCGGCCTGGCGAAAGGCGCGTCGTGCGCTTCGTGCAGCGCTACGGTGGTCAGAAGGAGGAGGGGCACTTTGATGTTTGGAGCTTGGCTGAGTTATTGCGGAAGACGTGAGAGGGAAAGGGAGAGGAGGCACTAATCATCGAGTCATCGTCCGTCGAATACACAACGTCATTGCCCATCGTCATGCTCTCTGCGCGCGCGCCTAGATCCATCCACCATTACTGCGCAGACACTCCGGCGAGATAGAGACGACGTGGCGACGAGGTTGCGGCATGGGCGCTACACCCGAGTTGGCTCCTGCGGGCCTTCGGGGAGCAGCCTCGGCACGCACCTGTGCGAGCGTCGTCGTCTTGGGCGTGAAGGCTGGCCTAGGTGGGCGAAATGGCGTTCCCTTGCCTACGTTGGCAGCATTGGAAGAATGTGCGGCATTGTTCATGATGAGGCTGCTCAAAGGGCGCGGAGGGCGTGGTGGGCGATGAGGTCGCTGCTCAGTGATCCTGACCGAAGCTGGAGGGGCATTCTCATCTTGCTCTTGGTCTCCAACTGCCGCTGTCACCTTGGACTGGCCATTGCGATAGGTTGTCTTGCTGGCAGAGGCCGGGCAGCCGCCACGCAGCGCTGCGTCAATTGCTACCTGCAGAGCATCATCCTGCGATGCGAGAGCGCGTAGGTTTTCTGTTCGCGCAGGGGTGATGGGAACGAGCGGCGTTGCGGGTAGGGAGATGCTCTTGGTAGCTCGCTGCGTCGGACTTATCACGGTAGTGTCGGCTGAGCTTGCGTCTTGGTTCGAAGAGCTTGCAGGATCGGTAGGGAAAGTGATTGTCTTGCGCTTGATGTTGAGGGGATGCATGGCCGTCGCGAGACCAGCAGGCGACTGCAGCTCCCCGACCGTGTCTTGATACTCTTCGCCTCCGTACTGCTCCTCGACCATAGCCTCGATGCGACGGTCCATTGAGTCATCCGCGAGGCGCAGGGATTGAAGCGGCTGCTCGGGCAGTGGGGTGATTGCGCCTGTAAGAGGTCGCGGCAGAGCTGGCCGGAGCACCTCTCGAGGCGTCGCATCATCGTAGAAGAGTCGAGGGTTGCATGCCTCGCACGCCCTCGAGAGGTCACGCTCTTGTCCCGGGACGGCTATGTTGCAAAGCGGAAGACTGAGTGTATCCTTCTCGAGCGCCGGCTTCTTCATTCCCAGCAAGCCCGAAACGCTCTTCTGCCTGCGCGTAGCGCCAAGCTTCTCGGCCAGGAGCAGCGAGCGTCGCCTCGCATGGCTGTGTACGGGTGCAGGCGGAGTGTTGCTGACGGACAGGGATTTGCGGCGCTCAGGTGAAGCGATGATCGAGTGGAGGAGCTCGTAGGAGTCAGAGAGCGAGGGTGCTGGTGATACGGGAGGAAGAGGTGGGGCAAGACCGTAGTCGAGGCTGGTCATCCGCACCAAGCTGGACGGAGGAGCGTGGTCTCCCGCGCTGAGAAGCGGGGCAGAGTGGCGACGGAGCGGCTCTCCGCCAGATTGGCTGTCGCAGAGATGAACTGAAGTGAAGGGCGATAGCTCCGCAGGAGGCGATTGCCAGTACTCGCCGTCAAGACCCACTGCGCGGCGAGGAGTCGAGCAAGTGACGGCGATGGGAGAGACAGTCTGAGGAATGCGGCTGATGGTGTGCTTGGCCGGGACTGCAACGGTGTCACCTCGGCAAGGCCTGTCGTACCTTTCCTTTGCGCTGAAATTCGACCCAATGGATCGATTACTTGTACCATCGTTACCCTCTCCTTGAGCTGAGCATGCGACTGCGAGTACGCGATTGGCTCCTTTCGCCTGCGACCGCGACCCCTCCGTTGAGCCAGAGCGATTGACAACCGAAGCTGCAGCCCAGTCACTTGCCGTTACCGCTCCCTCCTCGCTTTGCTCCGTCACGGTTGAAAGGTTGCCGTGCGGCCATTTGTAGGCGTGCAGCTGCAGAGGAGTGAGCCCACGTAGGTCGAGACGGACTGCACCTCTTTCGTCCTGCTCCTGCTCATGCGGCGTCGTGATGAGGCTGAGCGCCGATGATGGTGAGGGCAGCTCAACTGCAGGTGAGCACGAGGGCAAGTCGGTTTGGGTCGCTGCGGCGCTCGTCAGCCCTTCTCCCGGAGAAGAGGTGGGGAGAGACACATCGGGTGAGAGGACGATCTCGGTGCTACTGCAGAATGTGCTGCTGCTACGGTCCCCTGCTGTAATTTGGCTGTCGCTTGTCATCCTGTGCGCCTGCCTGTCAATGCTTTGCGAAACCTTATCGTTGCCTTTGGACGGGGAGACTGCGGTGAGCAGACCAAGCTCAGAGCTCAGACTGCGACGTCCTCGAACTTCGGCAGGAGTAGACATGCCCGCCACCTTTCGCATCCCGAGCGTGCTGCCTAGAGACTGGCATCTTTCCACGAGAGAGCCATATAGCATCGTAGTCGGTGTAGAGGCAGGGGACGCCGAGTGCTGCGGCGAGGAGGCAGATCCACTAGATGGACTCCAGGTCCGCTCCCTCTGCAGAGCAACAGCTTGAACACATGCTTCGTGCCCTGCTGCCTTCGATCGAGCGTTGGCGATTCCGGCTAAAGAAGGTTGCAGTCCCTCGCGACACTGTTCGCCTTTCCTTGCTCGAAGCAACGAGCCGGGGGAGAGGGAGATACTGGAGCTCCTCGCGTGCTCTCCTAGACCATCGTTCTCCCTCGCTGACGGACTTGTCGCGGACTGCACCCAACTCATAGGCCGACGTGGAACGCTTAGAGTCACGGGAGAAGAGCAGGCGGGCGGTGGCGGCGGAGAGCCGCGTCTCTTGATCTGCGAGGGCGGCGAGCAGAGGGAGGTGGAGACCAGTGATCCATCGACCTCGAGAGAAGATGCTGTAGGCGATGAGAAGCAGGAGCGTGGCTCGTCTGCAGGGGGGCCGGGGGGCTTGTGACCTGCGTATGCAGGAGTCAGGGAAGACTGTGGCGCAATTTGCGGTACCTGACTCCAAGGCTCCGCAGCGATGTGGATGATTGTCTGCTCATCGGTGGTATCGAGTCCCTGCACCTCTTCGCCGGCGAGGTCGCCGTCTGACCTCAACAGAGTCGGCATCTCGAGGCTCACATCGCCGCTGGCCTCGCTAGTGAAGCTGTGAAATTCTTCGCCTTCAGTCTCACCTGGCTCCGTAGAAGGTCGGCAGCTCCCATTGTTGGCGCGCACTCGCAGAGCGTCCTCAGGGCAGAGCAAGCTAAGGGGCAGAGAGATGTGAGGCAAGGATAGTGTTGGGAAGCTGTCCGACGCCAAAGCGACGTCCGCAGGAGAGTCCCTCGCTTGACGACAGGTGCGAGCACCGATGGTGAATGAATCGCCAACTGGGTGGGCGTAAGCTCCAGGCAGTCGTGCAGGAGAAGCAAACGGTGTGGCAGAATGGCGAGCGCGACCTGGCGAGCTGAGCAGGACCGAGTGATCTGCTCCGACGTTGACGACGGAATGAGCGCCGCCTGCGACGTCCATTGCAAGGCTGATTGCAGAGGTGGCTGCTTTATTGACTGCTCCTCCTACAGCAGGCAGTACCTCGAGACGTGGTCGATGCGCAAAAGCTACGCTGCTTGCTCGACGCCAGAGGCTGCGCGCTGAGGCGACGCGATCTTTGATGACGAGGCCAGCGTGCCAGTGGGTTGGCGCGTAGGGGACTGATGCGGGGCGACGACGTAGGCGAAGTGGAGGACATTTGGGCATGCTTTGAGCTTTGCAGCGCAACTCGTAGACTGCGTAAAAGGCTGGAAGCAGGGCTGCGGGCAGTGCGAAGGTATCGGTCAGCTTTGCTTGTTCTCCGACCAGAACGCGCGATTCACGAGCTCACCTGATGTAGACGCGCCAAAGAAGAAGAGCTGAGGAAGTGCAAGAGGCGTAGGCCCTTTGCTTCGCCCAGCAACGAGCGGATGAAGAAGCCAAGGCACAGCCGTCCCCACAGAGATCCAGGCGCTTATGAGGGCGAGGCAGAGTCTCAGCGAAGCACCCTTGGCCGCCGACTCGCTCTCAAGCTCGCGACCAGCGCGACTTGCCAGATCAAGGGCGCAAAGGACGCCAAAGGGGTCGTGAGCCGGGCGCTGATCATCGCACTCTGGTGAAGTCTCGCCGAGTGTCAAGTCCCGGCAAGGTGTGGTGCGAGCAGACGAGGAGTGAGGGCTAGGGGCTGTGATTGTGTGGTGCTGAGAAGCAGTGCAGTCTGAGGGCTGACGTGAAGGCGGCTCATTGACGGCCACATCAGGGCGCCTTGCCTGCTGAAGCATCATCTCGAAGTCATCCTGCGCTGCTTGGAAGCGATGAGGTGTGAAGAGCATCGAATTGAAGGAGAGGGAGGGTGCAGTGATGTCGGGCAGGCTGGTAGAGATTTGGCACTTCCTTTCCTCGCCTTCGTGAGGTTGGATGCTGCGGGCCACGCCTTTCCTTCGTAAGCGCGACCACTGCAGGAGAGCAAAGAGGCTGGCCAGGCAGGCTGTATTGAAGACCAGGGCGGTGAAGAGGAGCACGACGAGGGCAATGTGCCTAGCGTTGTCGCCGGCGATGGCTGACCAGGGGAGCAGTACGGCAAGAGCCAACGCGATGCTACATGTTGCGAGTGGCAGCCAATGCAAAGGGCGCATCGCGGGCGTTGCGACTTTCGTGCTACCTACTAGAGCGCTACTCGCAGCTCCAGCGACGTAAAACGGCTGAACCAGTAAGACTGACGTGGTAAGGAAGCTTGAAACCGGTGTCACCATCGGGCTGACTGGGACGGGCTGCTGCCGAGAAGTGATGACCACGAGAGGGAGTAGCGCAGCAGTGCTGATGATGTGGACCAGTGGATCAAGGAGCGTAGCAGAGAGGAGCGCGGGCTGTCGCACTTTGCTGCTGCTCAAGTGGCGGCGGACTGCTACAGCGCCGACAACGAGGCTGACGAGAAGCGACGCCGACGCATCGGCCATGGCAAGAATCGCCCACGTAGAGACGGGCGAGCTTGTCATGTGTGAGGACAGATCGAGGCTTGCGATCGAAGAGAAAGGAGGATGGCGAGGAAGACAGTTGAGGGCTAGCGCACCAAGTGGAAACCTCCTTCCAATGCGGGTAGAAGTTGGACCATCTCACTCCTCGTAGATTGCCGCCCTCCTTGTTGATGAGCGCGGGCGACGCGCACTGGCACCTGCTCCAGGACAGGCGGGCTACGGGAACTGATTGCAATTCGAAGAAGCAAAAGAAAAGCGAGACCAATAGTACAGAAGGAGCGACGTAAAGGGACAGGGGTAACAAGGAGAGAAGTTGGACGCGGATCACAGATTGTCAACATCGATCCTCGGGTGGACCATGAGCACCATGGCCTGATGCGAGGACGCTGCCCCGTTCGTGCCGGCACCATTGCTTCCACCCTCGGCGCCACCTTCCGTCTCCTCTGCCACCTCATCACGCGCCAACTCCGTCTCCATCTCCCCATCCTCTCCGCCTTCAGCCGGGTCTTCTCTCATCTCGAGCAGGTACTGCTCCTTGACCAACTTCTCCAGAACCTTTCTGCACAGCACACGCTCTTGCTCCAATTCGGCGACCGTCTCGATGTCACCCTCGCGCTGCTCGAGATACCACTCGATGAGATCGTCTCGCGCCACGCCGCGCAGCGTCGAGCGTTCGATGGCTGCGACACGTTGCACCAGTAGCGAGAGGAGGGAGAGATATCGGTCGTAGGTGATTGTCGTTCTGGCGCGTTGCGTGGAGGCGGCTGGAGTCGGCGTGCCATCATCGTGGTGGCGAGGGTACGACTCCATCATCTCGGCATCGTCGCCCTCGTCCTCATCGTCTTCGCGAGGCGCGGCTGGTGCGACCGTCTCATCTGCGTCCTCTTCGTCGAGCGCGATATCGTCCTTCTCGACGTGGATGATAGACTGACGAAGAAGTGCGTAGGCTTCGCGAACGAATGCCGGCGTGATCTCGCTACGGCAGTTTGCTCGCGCGATGGCTTCGCTCAAACGGATCATACTCTCCAGTTGACGCACTGTGATGCGGTACGAGTTCTTACCTCCACCGCCGCCGCCGCCACCACCATTGCTTGCATCATCCTCTCGCAGCAGGCGGTACTTCTCGACGAGCACATCGCTGGCCTCGGGGGTGAGCTTGGGCTGGAAGGTGCGTGCATAGCGAATGTAGCGCTGGATGGCCTCCGTCGAGAACTCGGGCGAGATGGCTGCGTCCCTGAATCGGTGCACGTTGACGATGTGCTGCGCGATGTTCATGTCGACCGACTCGTTGCACTCGTCGAGCACCACGAAGAAAAGGTCGAATCTCGACATGATAGGCGCGCTCATGGCGACGTTGGCTCGCAGCGTCTGCTTGCGGTTGTACCTGCCGCCCACCGGGTTGGCAGCAGCGAGGATCGAGGTGCGGGCGTTGAGCGTCGCCTGCAGGCCGGCCTTGGCGATGGAGATGGTCTGCTGTTCCATGGCTTCGTGAATGGCGACCTGATCGGCGATGTCCATCTTGTCGAACTCGTCAATGGCACAGATACCATTGTCAGCCAGCATGAGTGCGCCAGCCTCGATGGTGAAATCGCCCGTCTCTTCGTCCTTAACGACGGCGGCGGTCAAACCTGCAGCAGATGAAGCCTTGCCGGATGTGTAGACGGCGCGGGGGAGGAAGCCACAGACGTACTTGAGGAATTGTGACTTGGAAGTCGACGGGTCGCCGACGATGCAGATGTTGATGTCGCCACGCAGGTGGATGCCCTCTTGCGTCTGCTTGTGAACGCCGCCCATGAGTTGCAGAAGGATACCCTGTGAGGGTGCGGAGCGAGGATTGTCAGCGTGTTGCGGAGCTAGGCGATGGAGCTACGCTGTCGCTCACCTTCTTGACTATGTCATGGCCGTAGACCGTCGGCGCGATGCTCTGCACCAACCTCCCGTAGATGTCATCCGCCTCGACCATTGCTTCGAGCTCTTCACGCTCCTGCTCGGTCAGCGTGTCGAGGAGCGTATTGGGGTCGAGCTCCTCCTCGGCAGAGTCACCACCGCGCACGTCTGACGTCTTGCGCGAGTCGGTGCTGCTAACCATGCACGCGAGGAAGGCCGTCTTGTAGGTGAGGTCGCGTGCACCCAGCGACTTGAGGCCAGTGACACCTTGGTTCGAAAGCCCCTCGGGCGCCCTCCCACCTCCTTGCGCCTCGCGTTGAATCTGAGCATTGACGCCCGGCACGCCCAACTGCGAGACGTCCGGCACGACGATGAAGGATCCGGTGAAGACGCACTTGTCCCCTGCCTTGGCCTTTTCTACAATCTCGCTGCGCAGGATGACGTCCAAGCTGCGAGGCATGGAGCCAGTCGGGATCTCATTGGCGTTCTCTTGGATACGGACCTTCTGCCAGTCGGAGAAGCGAGACTGGTCGACGTTGAGCTGCCATTCCCGGCGATTGTTGCAGCCGGGTATGCGGCACATGGTGGGCTCAGTGTACTTGAATTGCCTGCGCGGTGAGTGGGCGGGGCGAGGCGTACAGTGGTGAGTAAGGCGACTTTTCAGATCGCGGAGGATCGTACTGACTGCTCGACGTCTCGCACCGTGTTCTTGCAGAGCTGGCAGGTGAAAGCGCCGTAGAGGAGCTCTGGCCTGACCTCGGATGTGCGGGTGACGGTCCCGGAGATGGAGACGAGTCGTCCCACCTTGTCTGTGCGCAAGTCTCGAATGCCAGAGACGAGGCCGATGTTGTAGAAGGAGACGGTGAAATCGCGGGGCACCAGACCTGACTGGGCAGTCGAGGCTACGTGGGCGTTGAGGTACATGTAGTTGGGGATGTGGACGTTGACCAAGTCGAGGAGTGCGCGGCGCAGATACGGCAGGAAACTGCGCGAGCGGACAAGATGATCAGCGACGGGAAGCGAAGGATGCCTCGCACACTCGTGACGCACCGGTAGTACTGGTCGGAGACGGCCCTGGCTAAGACCTCTTCATGTCGCAGCAGATGCGTAAAGTCGACGTACAGCGTCGTCTTGCCGTAGTCTCGTAGCGAGAAGAGCTGGTCGATGTACGTTGCATCGCCCTGAGGAGCATCACCATCCGGGTCGTGGGCATCGACGAAGCTGCGAGGGCGTGAGGGGTGTGAGTCGATGCTGTTTCGCCCGCTCCTAGTCACGAACACTCACGTCTGCAAGAAATCGCGGAACCCCTCTCTGACCCTCTCACCGACCTGATCCACAACAGGCGGCACAGGCTCCTGATCTCTCACGTTCCTCGGCCTCCTCTTCTGCCCCGTCGAAGGTACGCCGCTACTCTGTCCTGCTCCCGGCCCTGCATCATCCGTCGCTGTGTCCATCGCAACATCTGATCGTCCATTCGCCGCAGCTGCCCGAGTCAATGCATCGGCGTCGTCATCTTCATCGTCGTATCCGCCGTAGCCGTAGGACGAAGTGGTGGGGGCGTTGAGCGGCTGAGCGCTTGGATTGGCATTGAATGCCAGAGGGTCAAAGGGGCGAACACCGCCGTGCTGAGCAGCCGCCGCTGTGACGTGTTGCGTTGGTGAAGAGGAGCGATTCATCGCTGCGTGAGGACAGAGATGAAGATGGTGGTGGTGAGAACAACAGACGCAGACGCACACGCACACACACACGAGTCCGAGGCTCCGTCGAGTTGAGAGGCGCGGCCTACTCGCAGGGCGCGCCCATTTCGCAGGGCGCGCCAGGTAATTTACACGAGACGCGTGAAGCGCGTGCCGGGACGCGTGGTGGTGCGAGGCCAACCGGCTGCGCTCTCGGTGCTCGCGTACAGCGAGAAGAGGGCGATCGTCCAGTCGCAGCGTCAACGAATGTCACGGTCAATGTGCTGCTTCGCTCTTGCTATGTGTTCCTGCTCAAAGGGGAATGCTCGATGGACAGAGGGATACGCTTAATGGTCAGAGCGCAGACAGCCGTGATGCCTTCGATTAGGGGACTGATCTCCAGACGGCTGCCACGCCTTGTCTCCCGTCGCATTCATCCTAGCTTTCAATCACTTCCCTACGAGATCCGAGTTGCTTGCTACCTTGCTGACTGGATGTTCCTCGCGCTCGTTGTGAGAAAATGGTACATTCTCCTTCGAATCTTGGCAATAAGAGGCCGACTTTCGTTGCCGTCGACGTGAAGACTAAGCTGCAGTGGCACCGAGTGATGAGGCTCAGCCTCGACATTGGCTCAGCATTGCCCTTGACCCTCGTCAGTTTCGCCGGTGTCTTGATAAGGTGCTCAAGGCTAGGCCTGCCTCTCAGCTCGCTCAGCAACTCGACCTCTGGATCTCTTCGGTCGCTGCTGCAGCCCTGATCGATCCGCAGCCGCTGCGCACCACCTTAGTGCCGCCGCGAGGAAAGAATGTCTTCTTCTGCGATACCTCGCTCGCCGCCGAAATTGTTCAAGCGCTTCGCTCGCGGTTCCTGACTCGCCGCAAAGATGACTCATGCGCATCGCTTTGTCCCACTCAACCATTTGCTTCCGCAAAAGCCTCACTCGCTCGGACTCGCAGGGTACAAAAGCTCTGCCCACCTCGCAGCTCATCTCTTCTCCCTCTCTCCATCCCACTCAGCTCGACGCACTCACCCCTGTCCTCAAATAAGACAACGACCTGCCCGAAGCAGCGAGCGACTCCAACCACACCCACAGCCCATCTGCCTCGTCACACCCACGCACCAAGCTACATTCTACCCCCGCACACATAACCAGCCTCGCCGCTCTCGTCTTTGTCAAGCTCCAGCTCATCTCAAGCTCATCCGCTCGGGGGTTCGCCTGTCCATCGTGACCGGGGCCCCTACTACGCTCTACGACTCAGAGCTGATTGCCGAGAACTTGTGCAAAACTCGTCTGCTACTTGGCACGCCAATCTCAAACCAAGGAGCATCCTTGACCCTTTAGGCTTCGTCTGCTGATCCAAGCGTGCGCCGCAGTCAAGTTGGTCATTCAAGAGGGCAGAGGACCCCAGTACTGAAGCTCATCGATAAAGAGCACAGTGTCAAAGCTGTAGCGAACGCAACACTGGCCAATGCGTACGCAACGCTGGCCAATCTCTACGGAACACCGGCCAATCTCTTCGCAACGCTGGCCAACTTAATCGATGAGGAAAGGAGGAGCTCTAGGCAGAGGGGCATTGACCTTGAAGATCGTGAGTTCGTGCTCACTCGCTTAGCTAGAGACAGGAAGCTCACCACCAGCTTTTCTCCACCATCAGCGCCTGTCCTCCGCGCATCAACGTCGTCCGCAGCCGTCGCCTCTCGAGGTCTTCCTCGGGCGCCTGGTCGTTGAGGCCGGGGCATCCGTCAGATTGCCTGGGTACCACGGCATGAGCAGCAACGTCCGGGCACGGGTACCTTTCATCAGTACTCGGACGAGCTCGAAGCCCCGTCGTCCTCACTCCCTCCCGGCTCGAGCCAGATCCCGAGGGCTCCAAGGCGCTTCGAAGACCTGGCGCCGACCACCTCGTACATCAATTGGGTCGGTAGCGTCGTTCCAGTGGACATCCTCTTGCGGGCAAATAAGGATGTACCCTTCATCCCGGGGCCGTGCACCATCGACGTGCCTCTGATCGCCTGCTCGCAGTCGAGCGCGCCTGTGGGAGATGCGTTGGCGGCCGTCTTTCGGGAGCAGGAGTACGACCCGCCGATCAACGCTGGCCGTACCAGGATGCAGGAGATGTGCCGGTGGAACGGGGAGCTCTTGCTGGGCAGAATTCGACTGAGCCCGAACCGGCTCGAAGACCAGTCAATGTGGGACCGACGTTTGAGGGCCAGCATCAAGGTCAAGTCGATTGTCCTCGTCTTCGGCCACCTCGGGATGCCTGCAACGCTGGTGCTAGGGGACAAGAAGACGGCGATGGACCGAATCATCGACCGGATCTTGAGGAAGGGAGCCTCGTACGACGTCGCCGCTCTCCATAAGCGCATGCAGGGAGGCCACGAGTCGCAGTCGAGATATCTCGACCGACGATTCACGCCAAGTCTCCCCAACATGCACATCACTCTGGAGGGCACCTCAACCGTCAAGCTGGACGGCAATGGGTATGCTCTTTAAGCTATAAAAGAGATAGCCACCGTAGAGAACGAGCTGCCTTATGTGTTGCTCTCAAGAAAGTCTTGCCTTATATCGAAATACGATTCGCTGCTCGATGTTCGTCAAGTCTCGCATGGGGATGAGGCTGTGGACTCCTTTCTCGTGGCTATCTAGCATCAGACGATGAGGTGTAGGAGAGGAAAGGACAGAAAATGGCAGTATCGAGTTGGCTCTACCAGCTTCGCGTTGCCTAATGGCGTGGCGGTTGCGAATAGTCTCGTACTCGCTCCTCGGGCACGATGACCTGCCTTGAGGGGCAGTACGCCCGAGCGCGATCGATACGCATGGGCGCTCTCCTCGGATGGGCGCTCTCCTCGGATGGGCGCTCTCCTCGTTCGCTCAAACTGGTTCGGCCACAAGCTCAGAGAGTATCCGATGAGATTCGCTCAAGGTGCACGAAGAGCAAAAAGAGGACAAAGGCGCAGGGAGAGCGAAAGGCGAATATGTACGGGTAACAGAGGCAGAGACGGGGCTCAATGTACGATGAAGAAGCAGGGCCGTCGCCTCTCTAGTCGCCAGAGGACGTGCCCGAGCGAAAGAACAGAGCAATGCAATGCAAAACGTGATATCCATCTAGATGACGAGGGCGCCAGCAGCGACCATAAAGGCAGCGACGACCACGGCCAGCGTGGACTGCTGCGTGAAGCCGGCACCGGAGGTGGAGCCAGACGAAGAAGACGATGAGGCCGCAGCTGCGGAGCCAGAGTACATTGGAGGCGACGAGGTAGCAGTGGCCGCAGCTGCCTTGTTAGCCACAGCAGCTCCACTGCTGCTGCGAGCGCCCGAGGTTGCGGCCGCCGATGAGCCACCTGCTGCTGAGTTGGGCGCAATGGACATGGTCTTGCAATTCGACGAGGAGGGAGCGCTACGCGGGCTGGGCGTGACAGGGTCACCCTGCGTGAATGTCCATGAGCTGATGATACCAGGCGCCATAGCCACGTCACCCTCGCACGACTCGAACGTCCCAGCAGCATAGTTGGCGGGCATGATGAAGCCGCATCCCATCTCGTCGTAGATGTGGCTACACATCATCTGGCTCGTAGCGTTGGTGCCTCGGCAGCCGCGGAAGCAGAAGTCCGTTGCGCTGATCTCGGACATCCATTCGTTGATCTGCTCGTGCTTCCCTGTGAAGGCTGTGGTGTAGACCAGGCCGCCGATCGGGTTGCCATTGCCCGTAGCACCATGAGGGTCGAGCTCACCGCCCTGGTCACCCGCGGCGATGTTGATCTTGGTGAAGTCGCCCGTGCCTGTGACCTGGACGTAGGCTGACGTCTTGACAAAGTGGACAGAGGTGAGGGTCCCATCAGGGATCAAGCGTGCGCCGTGATCCTTTGTGCACCAGGCCACCTCGATCTCCTCCGAGACGGCGACTTGTGTATTGGGCTTAGGCGGAGCCCAAAGACAGAAGTCGTCTGCGTCGTTGATCACGGCAGTCTGGCACATGGAGTCTTGGCCCGAAGTCTCGCCCTTTTTGCAGTTGTTGATCCCCTCTTGCCCATCTTCGCTCGTCTTCGGGAGCTTCGACCACTTGAAGCTGTGCAGAGATGTGTCGTTCTTTGCGACCTCGTCGAGCCACCAGTTGGTGGTGATGATGGGAGCAGGAGCGTCGGCGGAGAGGTCAGTAGGATACTGCTTGCCGTTGATGGTGGTCCAGGCGGCAGAGTCTGCGCTGCCAGTTGAGGAACCGGACGAGTGCTTGTGAGCGCGTCGTACGCGTGATGGGCTCGAGCGGGCAGAGGCGGGGGCGGCGAGGAGCGCGGCTAGGAGCGCGGTCGCTACCGAGGAGTGAGAGAAGAGCATTGCGGGGAGAGAAGTCGATGGGGTCGTGTGTGTGTCTGAGAGGGTGAGACAAGGGATGTCGTTGCGGGAGCTGGTGAGTGCGCGTGCGTACGATGCTAAAGAGAGTGCTGAAGGACAAGGAGCGTGAGACGGATGCAACGAGTCGGTATGAGTGAAGATGGTCTAGGTGATGGTATGAAGGGAAAAGAAAGGAGACGTGAGCGTGGAGATCGCACTTCGATGTCTTTCGATCTCGAGGCTCTTGAAGGGAGGCGCCCTCAAACACAGCGCTCGGAGCTAGCAGAGGTGGTACCCCGCCCACGCCCACGCCCACGCCCGCACTGTCTTGAAACCGCCGGACTTCTCTCTGGCTGCGATCATCTGCTATGCCGGCCGGCTTGCTTGCTGCGAGTGCTCGCGTCGTACCCAATTTCAACGCAAGAGAAGGGCTCATCGCCGCCGGTCGATGAGCCAGCCACCCCCTGAGAGCTTCAAGAGCAAGAGCCCCGAAAAAGGAAAGGCGCGCTTTGACGCCTGTGTTGCTTTTCGAGCGCCTTGCCGACTCCTTGCTTGCTTGCTTTCCTCGAGGCGCCCGCGCGCCCGCCGGCATCCAACGCGTGCGGCGTGCTGGCGGCCAAATTAAGACTACTCAATCACATTGCCGTCGGCTGGCGGGCACGATGCAAGACCAGCCGGATCGAAGCCTTCGCTCGCAGATGGCGGCGCGAGGATAGGGTAGGGGGCCCCCTGTTGAGGGCGCTCTAGAGTGTCGAGTAAAGTGATTTCGGATCATGGCTAAGGAGAGCTCGCAGAGGCTTCTGATACGCAAACGAAGGCAGAAGGTAGGACAGCTGATGCCATCTTGGGCGTTGGCCGCGATACGCCCAGGCGCTGGACGATATGATCTTGCAATCTCGAGCTGCTACTGCTTCTTCGTAGCATGACCGACCATCGCCCCATGACTGATCAAAGGAAAGTGGAACTCATGGCCAGCGCAACGTCTTGCTCGAGGGGCCTAGGTTCCTTCGCGGCGCTAGATAACGAGCCCTTCCTGCGCACACAGAGCAGACTATCTAGCTTCGTTCTTGAGGTCGTCCGCGCATTATGCAGATCGACACATCTCTTCACGAGGTAGCCTCATTCTCGCTGCGTCGCCTCCCATATCGTAGCCAACCTCGTTCCGTTCCGGCCTCACTCTCGCGACGCCCGCGCCGAGACCTCCGGACGCCCGGCTCGACAGGTTGGAATTGAATCAAGTCGGTCGATCCGGTGCGGGGAAGTCAGCCGGATGTGACGCATTGGCTGCCTGCCTGGACTGGCCTGTCCCTTCAATCCCTTTCCGTCATCATCATCTCCTTCCCCGTCGCGGATATGCCAGCCTCCACCTCTTCTGCTGCAGCCAAGGGCTATGAGTCTACTCTTCGTCGGCTGGAGCATCTGCAGTCCCACCTCACCCGCCGCCCGCGGTCAGGTCGCGTCTCAGGATACGTCTGCATCGTCACCGGCGCAGGCTCACCGACTGGTATCGGTCGTGCCTCGGTCCTTCATTTGGCCCACGAGGGGGCCAAGCACATCTATGCGCTAGACTTTGATGGCTCAAACTTCGAAGACCTCAAGGATAAGGTCAAGGAGCGCTATCCCGAGGTTAAAGTCACGACAATGGAGTGCGATGCTGCCGATGAGGAGAGCATCAAGGGGATCGTGGAGAGGGCAATGAAGGAGGAAGGGAGACTGGACGTCTTCTTCGCGAACGCTGCCATTGTGGGCAACCCGGTACCGGTGGGCATGCTGGACGCCGAGGATGTGGCTGAAACGATGAGGGTCAATGTTGCGAGGTGTGTTCGCGAAAGAAGCGGCGGCAAAGCCTGAGGAGAAGTCTGACGCTCGATTCTTCTTCTTGCACCCGCAGCTGCTTCCTCGCCGTAAAGCACGCCTCGACCGCCATGCAGGTGACAAGCGCCGCCAAACCCGACCCCAACGGCTCGATCATCCTCACCGCGTCTGTCGCAGGTTTGCGATCCGGCGCTGGCTCGTCAGACTACTCGGCCTCCAAGGCAGCCGTCATCTCCCTCGCCCAGACCAGCGCATGGCAACTCTCCCGCACCGGCGTAAGAGTGAATGCACTCTGTCCTGGCTTAATCGAGACGGGGATGACAAAGGTCGTCTTTGATGCTGCGAGGGAGAGGGGCACGGCGGGCAAGATTGGACAGTTGAATCCAATGGGGAGATACGGAGTAGCAGAGGAGATTGCCAACGCCCTCATGTTCTTGGCAAGCGACGAGGCATCTTACGTCAACGGCATCGCTCTGCCTGTGTGTGGGGGACTGAGCGCGGGGCATCCTGTTGTTCCGGGCAAGATGAATTAGAGACGCAGTCGGGGTCACACGATGCGAACGAATGAATGAGAGAGACGACTATTGCGGAGCTGGGTGAGTCGGGATCGCGTGGAGAAGAAGAATAGAGCTGAGGGCGCGAGTGGATACAGAGGGAAACAGGAGAGAAGTCATTCCTCTCACGTTACCGCGTCAACGCTGTGTGACGGTCTACTTGCTTTTGGGCTCGCGCGCATCTAATCCCAAGCCGATGAGCTCTGCATGCGAGGCTGGAACGAGGACTGCTGGGGCTGCTGACGAGAAGCGGGGTGGCCATTGGTGAAGCCGTTGCTGTGGCCGTTGCTGTACTGCTGTTGCTGCTGGGTATGCTGTTGCTGCTGGTAGCCGCCGCCGCCGCCGGCACCTCCCCCGCTGATCATACTCCGCGGCCCCGTCGGCACACTCCCGCCGCCGAAGCCACTGCCGCTGGATTGGTAGCTTGGCCCAGCGCCATATCCGCCGCTGTACCCACCACCGCCGTACCCGCCACCGCCACCCCCATGCCCACCTCCGTATCCACCACCGTAGCCGCCCCCAGCTTGCGTCCCGTATCCCCTCCCACTGCCACTGGCCATCATGGGCGACCCACCCGCGAATCCAGCAAGTGGCGATGCGGGCCTAGTGCCTGCTCGGCTCACATTGGCGCTCGCGTTGAGCGAAGCAGCTCCACTGCCATGCATAGCGGCGGTGGCCTTCCTGTCTGCGGCGAAATGATCGAGCACCGAGACGATACCACGAGTGAGGGTCTCGAACTCGGCCACCTCCCGCTCGCTGAGTGTGAGATCAGATCGATCACCAAACGCTGCGTTGGGAGAGCTATTGTCCGGCTGGTCCTCATTGTGAGCCACTGCCGCTGCGGCCTCATCATCATCGTAGGCATCCCAGTCTGCCGTGTCGCGAGCAGCCGAGCTGGCGGGCTTTGCTCCAGCGCTTTCGTTGTTCGATCCCCGCTCGATTTGCGAAGGGCCACGACGTCCCGAGTCGACCAGTCCCTCGAAGACGCGCAGCATGCTCGCCTCCATGACCGACTTGAGGCGCTCTACGTCGTCAAGTACCTGCCAGTGCCCCTTGATGGGCAGCCAGTCGTCGCACTTGACGCCCTGGGTCATGCTGCGCACCTCACCTGCACCGAAAAGGATGTAGGTGAGCGGGTCGAGACGCGAGACCGACTTCAGGTTCGTCGCCGGGTCCCCTCCTCCTCCCTTGCCGCCCTTATTGTCAATGACGGAGACGTTGCGCGTCTTGTCCGCAAAGGTGTACAGCTCCTTCTCGCCCGGGGCGGAGATGCTGAGCTCGTCCTCCTTGCCCTTGGTATGCTTGAGGTGGCACACAGAGGATCCATGGATAAAGCACTGCTTGTCTTGCGAAGTCATGTAGATCTTCTCGCTCTTGCGCACAGCGAAGTTGGGGACCGAGGCCATTGCGATGAGCGCAGCGAGCAGAGGCGTGGATTTGGAGTTGACGTTGAGCTCTGGTGCTGAGGCAGCCGAGTCGGGAAGGCGGGAGCGTCGCCCGCGCCCGTAGTAGGAGTCGTCGGCTTCCTGCTCGGCACCAGGCGTGTAGCCGATGATGGTTTGAATCAGGTCGCGCATCGACTGGACGATGTGGCCCGCCACCTTTTGGATCTGCTGCAGTGTGGGCTTGCTCAGGAAATTCTCGTGGGCGAAGCGGTTGGCAGACTGGTACTCTCCGCGGTCCTGCTTCTGAA
The DNA here is from genome assembly GCF_003144245.1 of Jaminaea rosea. Classification (NCBI taxonomy): domain Eukaryota; kingdom Fungi; phylum Basidiomycota; class Exobasidiomycetes; order Microstromatales; genus Jaminaea; species Jaminaea rosea. Next base: position 263,096 of record NW_020289989.1, on the reverse strand, counting down.
CCCAGGTCTGATAAGCGCGCAGCACGGCCAAGGGATCGCTGCGGTAGTCCTGGGGGGACCAGGATTCTTTGATTGCAGCAGCCTGCTGCTTGACCTCGATGGGAGCCATGAAGGGATCGCGCGTAGACAAGATGGCAGCCAGAGTGACCGCAGGCTCGAGGCAGCGGAAGAAGAGGCCGTAGAGGACCATCTTACCCATTGCGGCGTCGACGGGAAGCTGCAGCAGGACGGCTCCCAGCGAGGTAAGATTCTTCTTTGCATCGATGGCGCCGATGGTGTAGAGCTGGTGCATAGCAGCAGAGACGCGCTCGGGGGAAGGAGGTTCGATGGCTGCCCTGAGGACGTCCTCTGGCTCCATACCTGGCATGTCGAGCGCCTTGATGCGTAGCACGACGTCTGTGAGGTCGGTGCGTTGCATCTCGACTGTCTGATTGACTGCCAGTTTATTGTATCGCGCCTCAGAAAGGACGCCAAAGTACTCTCCGGGCCGATGACGACCAGCACGACCTGCACGCTGGTTGAGATTGGAAGTGCCTACCCACGCGCTCACGAGGCTAGAAAGGTGCTTGCTAGGATCGTAGCGCATCTCCTTTACTCTGCCGGTATCGATGACCACCGTGACATCGGGAATGGTGACGGATGTCTCTGCGATATTGGTCGAGAGGATAATGCGGCGGATGCCCTTGTGCGGCGGGGGCGTGAAGACGGCCTGCTGGTCTGCGACGGGAATGGAAGAGTGGAGGATGTGGATCTCGTACTTGTCGCGATTGGTAAAGTCGATGCCGAGAAGCGGGAATTGGCTGGGCTCGACGAGGTGCTTGTTGACGATCTTGATCTCGTCCCAGCCAGGCATGAAGACGAGGACGTGTCCGTCCTCGCCGCGGGTGAGGGCATCGGCGATGTAGAGCGATACGAGTGGGTAGGGAATCTCAAGATCGTCGATGGCGTCTTCTCCATCTTGCTTTTGCGTCAGGCCGCCTGCCTGGTTGAGCTCGCGATCGAGATACTTGCGGACATTGTCTTGCTGCCATACCCACCCGCCCATTTGTGGCTGTGTGACGGTGCGACGAAGACGAGGGATCGTCTCCTCCATGAAGCGCTTGGTGACCGGGAATGCTCGGCCTGGGATCTCAACGACGGGGGCTGGACGGCCGTCTTGGTCTGGGAAGTAGGATTGGAAGAGCTTGGGGTCGACGGTGGCCGACATCAAAATGACCTGTGCACGTGGGGGGGAGGTGTTGTGAGCATGAGTTTGAGGAGAGCGCGTCTCGGGCACGCACCTTGATGTCCGCCTTGCCCGCCTCACGACGCTGGTCGAGGACCTTCTTGAGGACGACCAACAGGAGATCCGTCTGGACATCGCGCTCATGCACCTCGTCCAGCACGACGTGCGAGACGGTGTCCAGCCACGTCGTGTCGGTACCATCTCCCAGGGCATTCTGAAGACGACGCATGAAGACTCCCGTGGTGCAGTACGTAATGCTACCATTCGGCTCAGGGAAGGCACTCTCGAATCGTACCTGGTAGCCGACGCTCTGCCCCACCTGCTCGCCACGCTCAGCCGCAACACGCTGAGCGAGGGAGATGGCGGCAATACGACGAGGCTGTGTGCAGATGACGTTGCAGTAGGCGCCCTGGTTCTCTGAGATGGCATCGTCGAGGAGAATCTGCGGGACTTGCGTCGATTTTCCGGACCCAGTGGCAGCCATGCAGATCATAACTTGGTTGAGGGCGACTTTCACGAGGATGTCGCTGCGCTTCTGGTAGACGGGCAGCTGGTTACGCGTGCTGCGCATCGTCTCGAGTGTAGACGAGGCGTGATAGTCTTGGAGACGCTCAGAGAGCTCTTCGCTCTTTGCTTGAAGGGTGGACTCGGAGGGCATCCAGAAGGGGCGATTGTACTGGCGCGTCGGCTTGACTGCTCCAGAGTCGTCGGAAGCCTTGTCGCCGGGGAGGAGGCGGCCGGCTGGCTTGGGACGCTTGGAGTAGAGGAGCGAGGAAGTGGTCGTGTTGGCTACTTCACGAATCTCGTCGTTGAGCTCTTCAGTGATGCGGAAGTAGACGAAGGGCGTGTTGGCGGGACCGGCCGATCCAGCCTGCCAAGAGCGCTCGAAGCGGGCGTAGAGCTCGGCGTCGTGGCTCTCGATGTGACAAACGGTGTCCAAGTAGCAGTGCGTGGTCGCGGACCTGCGGGCGCGGGAAAGGGGTTGAGACTATCAGCGTTGATCCATGCCAACGATCTCCTCGCTCTACGCACTTCTTACTGGCTCCTGCGCCCTCTCCAACGGGAGTGCCACCCACAACCATCTGCGCCTTCCAACCATTGATGGGCTTGGCTGCCGACTTCTTAGTGGCCTTGGAATAATTCTGGACGAGGTCGATGACTGGCTTGCCGAAGCCAAACTCCTGGCAGTAGAACTCCATGAACTCGCGAGCGCGCTCAGACGTGAGCCTGCGAGAAGGAGGCAGGAGGAAAGATCAGCAAGGCCCGAGCGACGTCTTCGTGCCCACTCAGCGCACTCACTTTGCTCCAGTGGACAGTGTCGCTTCATACTCTCCGATCTGATCGGATGATCCCCCTGCGACAGAGGAGGGTGGCTTTCCCGCGGTGCCAAGCAATCCCTTCTCAGCAAGTAGCATAGCAGCGTCAAACGCGGCAGCCTTTTCGGCCTCCTTGACCGATCGAGCATCACCGTAGCCTCGGATGCCAAGCTCTTGGTCTGCCCAAACGGTAGCACGGTGCATGAGCTCGCGAGGCTCGTTCTCGATGAAGCCTTGCGTCGTAATGAAGCGGGGCATCTCGCCTGTGAGGCCTTGAACGTAGACTGTGAGGGGATTCTTGGGGTTGTCGAGGTCTGCGAGCGAGAACGGCAGAGGGGAAAGCATGAGTGGGAGATCAAGGGGTGGTCCCGGCGCTCACCCGCGCACTCACACTTCTGCTCCACCTTTTGCATCGTCTCGCGGTGGTAGGCGTTGGTCAAGTAGCTCATCGTGTGAGCTGGTCCGGGGAGGATGTTGGCTGATTCAGGAGCGGCGCCGCCCTTTCTGCCAAGGCGAAGAGAAAGGAGAGTAGGACGATGTCAGCGTTCGCTCGTCCACTGTCGCTTCCCTACATGCGCGACACTCACTTGCCTCCCTTTCCTTTCCTTCCCTTGCCAGGAGCAGTTGCTGCTCCTCGTCCACTGTTGCTAGGCCCGGCAGAGGAGGGGCCGCCGTAGCCGCCGCCGCCGCCGCCACGCTGCTTCCTGCTGGCGGATGTCTTGTTGCTGCCATTGTTGAATCCGTTGGCAGGTGCTCGCTCATTGGTGTAGCTGCCATTGCTCGAGGGGAAGGCAGGAGTCGCTGGTCCTAGCCCTTCGCCGCCGCTCCTCCAGCTGTCAGTGCCACCTCCGGCGGCCATTTCGACGTCAGAATCGACGTCGCGTCGGTACGTGGAGCTGCTGCTGCTGCTGCTGGGTTCGTAATTCGGAGTCGATGACCAGCCGCGCGTGTGACGTGCAAGGGTCGCCTGATAAGGGCTCGGACGAGGGCTGCTGGGTCGATTGTTGGTGTCGCTACTTGTGCTGACGAGAGAGTGAGTGCGCTTTGGTGGGCGATGTCGCTGCGAGTGAGCTTGGCGAGGGTTGCTGTTGCTCGCGGTGGATGAATTGAGTCTCGTCGATGTGAAGGGGGCGGATGGCATCAATGTGCGCAGGGGAAGCAAGCGTGGTCTTGATGTGATTGGTGTGGTGAGGAGGAAGGGGGAAGTCGATCGATGTAGCGTGGGCTGAGCTTGTGTGACTTGCAGTCTCGTGGTGTTCCAGTGAGAGGTGAGGATGGGATTCGTTGTGGTGGAGAGAAGGAAACGAGCAAGCGACGTCGTCCCGATCGTCGTCGCTGCCTGCGTCTTCGACACGGCCGCTCTGGCTGCCGTCGTGATTAGCTTCTAACTCGTCACCCCGTTGCAAGGCACGGCCGGCGGTGAGATGAGCGGGTGCGGAGGAGGGCCAACTCGAGTGATTGCAAAGTTGAAATCCCTCCCAGTCCGCCTGAGCGAGACGAGCAGCTCAAGCTCGCGAGCGGGACGCCCAAAAATCGGCGGCGCTCAACTGCACCCCGTCAACGAGGACAAGATGCCGGCGCATGGCGATGCTTGCAGCGGCAGGCCAAAGCGCAAGCCTACGATCAATGGCAGACACGCTCGACGAGAAGAATTCTTATGACCTCTTGGCAACGAGTGCGAAGCGATACAATTTACAAGGAATGCTCAAGCTCAATCTCAAGCTCGTCCATCCACGCCGCTCGCACGCTAGTACTTCCTGCCTCCTCCCCCACCCAATACCATCCCCTGAGCATCATGGCTAACAGCCTGCCCCTCTTCCCCGCCCTTTTGCTCTTTGAGCGCCTCTACGCTCTCCTTCATACCCATCGGCGCCCAGCCATGCTCCTCCGCTAAGCCTTCGACCATCGCGGCGAGCTCCTTGCGCGCCCACTCCTCCGTCTCTGCGCGAGACAATGGGGCTGAGCTGGGATCTGCGACGAAACGATCCAGCTGCTCGCGGCTGAAGCCCGTCTTCACCTTGCCGAATGACTCGCTGCTTTGGAAGACTTTGTGCGCTTGCTGGGCTATCACGTCAGGCGTCGCTTCCGAGGGGATCGAGTAGAAGGCGGTCAAGTCGACGAACTGGCAGGCGGTCAATTCCTTAGGCAGAGAGGAGAAGAAGCGCTTGTAGATGGAGCCCGGAGCAGCATGGTTGTCCAGGTCTGTGTACCAGCACTGCGGTGACGTCGAGGAAAATGCCGGTCAGCGTCTCATTCATCGACGCTCGCGCCAACGCCTTACCTTGCCATTCCCCCAATCTCCCTCCAACCGATGCAAGAGCGCATGTCCCCAATCGAGCTCACGCGCTCCTCCCTGTCCCTTGCGTACCAAGAAGTGGGCAGAGTAGAGATCGCGATTCGCGAGGTGAAGCCCAGCTTCCAGAGCGGGATGGACTTGCAGGTCTGCAATCGTTGAGCGGAGGTGCGGATGGTTGGGTTTGGAGTGGGAGGAGGGCTCCAGCGTGAAGGTAGGAGCAGTCCTGAGCAGCTCAGAAAGCCAGGATGGCGCCTCTGATGATGGCATATTGGTGCGCTGTAGTGGTCAGGATGGCGAGGAGCGAAGGGGAGCAGGGCCGTCGCGAGGTCGATGACGACGTGGAGCTCGCCTACCGCAATGCAAGCTGACGAGATCCAGTCCAACACTCGAGGTGTTGGTCTCGTGCGGCCGCGAACAGTACGAGAGATTTTCTTTGCAATTGCATTCGTGTAACGTAATCAGAGCAAGCTACATGGAGCGACAGTCCGCAACACAGGTATCTACACATCGACGCTCGCAGCACCTCCTTGGCGCGCTACGCTGCGCGCCTACTTGTTGCCAACCTCAAACTTGACAAGCAGCGTGCCCCGCGTGATTTCACCCCTCAGGTTGAACAACCTCAGGAAGCACCACCCAGGCTGCAGATAGCTCACCCTCACGGCCGCCGCAGCAAAGACGGGGTTTCTTGCAAACGAGTCATCGCTCTTGACGAGGATTCTCAGGAACACCAGGTCGTCAGCCGGATACTCCCACTCGAGCGTCTCAGGGTGATGCCAGAATGGGCTGGTAGGCGGAGGGTTCTCATGCTTGTGGAGCATGCCCGAGAGCTTATGGCGCTTGTAGTGCGAGGTCTTGCGCTTCTCTGGCTTCTCGTCGACGTGATTTGGGTGATAGAGCGTGCAAGTGACGTAGGGCTTGATGTCTTCACCGTCGCGACCTTCAGGAACAGGGAGATCCGAGCCCCCTGCTACGGTCAGACGGAGCACAGTGGTGCCCGTGGGGCGAGGGCCTGCCTCCTTGCGAAGGTAGGCGGGCTTCAGAGCCCATCCATCGGTGCCGTCGAACATTGCTTCCTGCAGTTGCATACTGTGGTCGAACGTCTGGCAATTCAGGGCGGCCACCTGTGCTCCTACGCCCCAGAAGGGGACCGGGTTCAAGTTGTGGGACGTGATTCTCGTGCCGGCAGGGTAGACGCGCATGAGAGCGGAAGCGTTGTGACGGACTACGGCGTCGGGTTTCTCATGCTTGTCGATGATTTCGAGGAGAGGTCCCTCGCCGATGTTGAGCAGAGGGTTGGCAGGGTCGCGCATCTCGCCTTTCAGCCAGGCGTCGCTCGTCGGCTTGACGGATTGGGCGTAGACGCCGAGGGTGGCTAGCTCGGGCACGATCTTGACTTTGGTCTCCTTGTCCTTGCCTTCCTTGCCCTCAGTAGCCGCAGCTGCCTTGGCTTCGTCGCCTGCGTACCACTCGACCATGGTGATCACCTTGCCCTCGAGGTCGCTCAGCTTAGCTTCGGTCCCATCTGCATGGACTGCCTCCGTCACGAGCTTCTCGGCGAGCACCTCGCGCATGATTGCAGCGAGGCGTCGCTGCCCCTCAGCGCTGCAGTGGTTCTCTAGACTGATGAAGATGGGCAGCGGGAGTGGGGCGCCCACACTCTTGCTCGCCTGAATCTCCTTTTCCAATTGTCTTCCAATCGCCTCGACCGCGCTCCTGAACGTGATGTGCTCGACCAATGTCATGCCGTGCGTGACTTTGGGCTCATTGATATCATCGCCATCCCACGCGTCTATCTCGACACAGCGGCAGCCAGCGGCGAGGATCTGAGTGTAGCGCTCTGCGGAAGTCTTGCCGCGCAGCTGATTGCCGACGAGGTAGGAGTTGTGCGATGAGGAGATGAGATATGAGGAGAGGGGGTGAGAGCGATCGTTTGGGCCGCCAGGTCCTGTGGGGACTACAGTGGGTTGGCGGGCGAGGATGGATTGGATCGCAGGCGAGTGAGGCGCCTCCTCCTCGTGCTTGCCGACCTCTGCCTCCTTTACTTCTCCCTGGTCATGCAAGAACTTCCTGAGCGCATAGCTGACGTGGAGCTTCTTCCTATCCTCGCCATCTGCGAGCGTACCGCGTCCTCCACCAGCTACGGACAGATCAGTCAGATCCTCGCCGAGCTCCTCACCTCCCTCATCTCCCTCGGAGCGAAAGGGATTGAGCTTGGCGAAGCGGTGCGTTGGAATGGCGGGCGCCTTCTCTTCTTGCTGTGGGGGCGTTGAGGAGGACATTGTTGCAAGATGCTCGAGATGCGTGAGATGCGAATGATGTCAAGTGGGGACCGCTCCCACGACGCACGACCCAACTCGCTTTGTCGCGTGGTACTAAACGAGACCTCCACACGAGGGGCCACCACGTGGCTGAGTACTCCCCGCCAGGCCCTATTCCTGGTAGCATTGAGGTGGACGTCAAATACGCCAAACGCTAAGCTGGGCTCACGATGGCGAGCAACATGTCGCCCGAGCGCATCTTTCTCGTACGGCCCTGCTCACCAGCGAGTAAGCCATCGATGGCTTTCCCGCGGCGGCAACTCGAAGGCGTCAATGACCGAATCGCCTCTTCCCGCCTCTTGGCCGCTCTCACCCCGCGCCGCACGCCCGTTCGATTAGTCAGTTGACCTGCCGGCGTTGCTGCCGGTGGCTGGTGCTGAACCCTACGTGCAGCACAGCGGCGCGCCAATTCAGGCGAACGACGGCGATTGTGGCTGCACGACGGCGATGCGTTCATCGCACACCTTCTATCGACAGCCAGCGACTGAGCTAACGCGCCTACGGGCCTGTACGCCGGGAAATCAATTCGCTGGCTCGCCGTTTCTAATCGAGCGGCGTGAGTGAGCGAGCGAGCGAGTGCGCCTGCCTGCCTGCCTTTGGTCAGCTGTCACTCGAAGGTCCAAGGCAGGGTGGCGTGAACCCTCCACTCACGCTGTCTGGCTGCGACTGCGATCGTATATAGTGGACGGCCGCGCGCTGCGCTCTCTTTCTCTCTTTCCAACCACACATCTCTTGTAGTTCACCAAACATGTCGCAGCAGCACCACCTCCCCATCCGATCCTTCACCGAGGACTTCTACGGCAACGGTGGCACCTACCGCGCCAGCAATGGTGCGCCCGTCGCCCACCCCTACGAGTCGCAGCGTCTCGGCCCCAAGGGCCCGCTACTGCTCCAGGACTTCCACCTGGTAGACCTCCTCTCGCACTTTGACCGCGAGCGTATCCCAGAGCGTGTCGTCCACGCCAAGGGAGGAGGAGCCCACGGTGTATACCGCACCACCCACCCCATCCCCCACCTCTCCCGCGCACACATCTTCGCCGAGAAGCGCGAGTGCCCGGTTACCGTTCGTTTCTCAACGGTCGGTGGCGAGTCAGGGTCACCCGACGCTGCTCGTGACCCTCGCGGTTTCTCCGTCAAGATGCGCACCGAGGAGGGCAACATGGACTGGGTGTTCAACAACACGCCCATCTTCTTCCTTCGTGACGCCGCCAAGTTCCCCCACTTCATTCACACTCAGAAGCGTGACCCGCAGTCCCACCTCACGCACGGTGACGACTCGACGCACTTCTGGGAGTACGTCGGTCAGGACCCCGAGGCTATCCACCAGATGCTCTACCTGTTCGGTGACCGTGGACGCCCCAAGACCTGGCGCCACATGCAGGGCTACTCGGGCCACACCTTCAAGTTCGCCAACGCCGATGGCTGGCACTACTGCCAGATCCACATCCTGTCAGACCAGGGTGTCGAGAACTTTGAGGACGACGACGAGGCCGACGCTGCCTCGCCCGACGTTCACCAGAAGGACCTCTACGAGGCCATCAACCGTGGCGAGTACCCTACCTGGACCGTCAAGTACCAGATCATGACTCCCCAGCAGGCCCTCGAGGAGAGCGTCAACGTTCTGGACCTGACGAAGACGTGGCCCCGAGCAAAGTACCCGCTCCACGAGCTGGGCAAGATCGAGCTGAACCAGAACGTTCAGAACTACTTTGCCGAGATTGAGCAGGTGGCCTTCAACCCTGCCCACCTCGTGCCCGGCTTCGAGCCCTCGGCCGACCCGGTGCTCCAGTCGCGTCTCTTCTCATACCCAGACACGCACCGCCACCGTATCGGTGCCAACTACCAGCAGCTGCCAGTCAACCAGAACGTGGTCAAGGACCAGTTCAACTTCCAGCGCGACGGTGCCATGGCCTTCTACAACTCGGGCAACCGCCCCAACTACCTCTCGTCGCTCGACCCACCGCGCACTCAGAAGCGTGAGGTCTACCTCGAGAAGCTCGCGCAGCACGAGGGTCACGAGATCACCTACCTCTCGGGTATCGTAGACGGTGACTTTGACCAGGCCCAGGCTCTGTGGAACAAGGTCATGGACGAGGCACAGCGTAACCGTGTCAAGCAGCGTGTCGCGGGCCACATGAAGACGTGCACGGACAAGGGCGTTCTCGCCCGTGCCATCACCGTCTGGCACCAGGTTGACGCTGGCCTCGCGCAGCACCTTGCCAAGGAGAACGGCGTCACCTCGTACGAGACGGACATCACCAAGTGCTCCTTCCTCGGCTCGCACAACTGGACCGGTGGCCGCACCCCGGCTTCAGAGTACGAGCGACAGGACGACGGTGTCGGTAACGCTGTCGCCGCCACTGCCAAGAAGGGTGCTCACCTCGCCAAGGCCGCTGCATCAGGCATGATCAACGGCAATGGCAAGGCGACCAACGGCGTAAACGGCAACGGTGTCGCTCACTAAGTGTCAGATTTCAGACGTGTTCTTGTAGCTACGCCGTGACGACTGTACGACCCCGAGCTTCATTTAGCGAAAATATATCTATATGCTTGCAACGACGATGTGTGACGAAGTGTGGCCCTCATAACTCTGCTCGCTACTCCGCACGAGCAGCTTACACCCTCAACAAATCCGCCACCTCTCTGCACGTCTCCCCATCCCCTTCTCCGGCCAGCCTCGACGCCAGGACAAGCTGACACCCCATCACATGAGCCTCGACGCTGCTGACCCTCGCATCCGCTGTAGCTGCTCCAGAGTGCATCCACTGCCTGTACGCCTCGAGTCTCTGCGCGAGCTCGGTACGGCGCGACTCGAACCAGGGAGAGGAAGGGGAAGAGGCGGTGCGCAAAGCTTCTCCTGCTCGAATCACGTCCATCCTCGCATCGCGATAAAGGTTGGGACGTTCAGCTGCAAAGAGTGGGTCTTGGGCGTGGGCGTGATCGCCCTCTGTCGCGTCGGTTTCACGGGCGATGATCTTCCACGTCTCATCCAGCTCCGCACGCGGGGGGAGGACTATTCGCTCCAGATGCCTGTACCAGAGAGACGCTTGTGACGAGGAGGAGAGCGGGTAGGCCGCACCCATGAACGCCCAAGCGCGTTGTGTGCTCACAGTGCTTGAGGCTACGGTGCGTTGTGCTGCGGCAATGAGGGCGGTTACGCAGGCGCTCGCGCTACTTTCGCTGGTCGTCGTCGTTTCAGAGGAGGGCGAGGCAGCTACGAGATGCCGTGCGACAATCTCTGCCGCAACGAGTCTGACCTCCTCGTCATCGTCCTGCAGCAAGGCGATTGCGGCGAGGTGAAGCTGGAAGAGCGGTTTGCCTGCAGCACCGCTAGCTTCCAGCGCGAACAGTCCACCGCCGTGCTCGGCGAATGCCGCGAGTGACTCCGCAGCGGCGAGGCGGGACTCGACGTGCATCTCCTCCTTTGCGCAGGCTGTGATAAGCTTTGCGTACAGGCGCAGGTGACTCTGTTGCCTCTCTGCGGCTTGCGAACGGGCTGTTAGCTTGCCCAAGAGCACGAGCACGGTTTCCCGCAGGGGCACGCAGCCTGATCGAAGAGAGAGGGTAGCGGCGCGCTCCCATTCCTCCACAAGGAGGGAGGCGCCTGGGTACTCGTCTTGCTCGGACAGGAAGTCGGCGGCATGGATGCGCTGCTGAAAGTCGGGGAGCGAGTCGTCCCACAGCGTAGTCCGGGCCGATTCGAGGGTGAGGTCGTTGGCAGAGGCGAGAATGCCGTTGTGCTTGGCAGTAAGGGTCGGGCGCAGCGTGGAAGCGCGAAGCGCCTTCTCCCATGCGCGTCTGACCGCGGGACTTCCCGCCTGTCCTGACTGGTACTCTGCACCCAGCTCCACCAGTCGCTCTCGCACACCGTCCCCCAGCTGCGTGCCTTCGGACTCCAGCCCGATGTGCAACCTAGCAACAGCCAAGAAAGTAGCATGTCTACGATTCTCATCCTCGCCCATCCTTTCCAGGAGCGACTTTGCCCCGTCCACCTTTCCCCTTTGCGAGCTCACAGTCATCCCGCACCATGCACGCGCAGCCATCTCCCTCATCTTGGCGTCCGGACTGGCCAAGCATGGATCGACCAATCCTCGAAGCACGAGCGGATCCGCCTGCGCTCCGTGCATCTCGTCGTGCTCAACCGCCTGCATGCGCGAGAGGAGGAACAAGACGGCATAGAGGGCACCGGAGCCTTCCGCGTCTTCACCGCGATGCAGGCCGGCGGAGAGGCTTTGCTCCAGGTGTTCGCGGAGGGCGCCGTGCAGCGAAGGGTAGGTAGCGAAGAAGCGGTGCGCTGGCAGTGATTGGCTAGTCGCGTCACCCCCGTTTTCATGCCCATCGTCGTTGGCCCTCCTGGCAGGGAAAGCACGCGGAGCAAGCGCGCTGAAGAGCATCAAACCGGCGTTGCGCACGTACCAGATTGGGGAGCGAAAACGCTTGATGGAGAGGGAGAGGAGAGAGTCGACGTGTTTGCCTAGAAAGGGGACCAAGTTCGCGTCCAATACGAGGACGCGTAGGATGTTGAGGGAGTGGATGTGGGTCGCATCCAGAGAAGTGGCGGTGGGCGATGGCGAAGAGGCTGCTGGTGCGACGAGAGCAGCATCTGCGCATCGCGTGAGAGCTGCGATTGTTTCGTCCAGCGGGCTGGAGTCCTTTTTGAGGGGCATCGCCGCCAGCAGGGCAAGGACAGCATATCCGACACCCGCGCTCCGTCGGGTAGTGGAGATGGCTTGACCCTTTTCTCCCGCGACCAAGCCCACGAAGTCTTGCAGCCATTGGCGCGGCATCGCAGCCACTTGTACATCTTGACTCTTGACCAAAGCGGCCGCTGCGGTGCTGAATGCCGGGTAGACGGTACTAAACGCCCCGCGGTGCCTGATCGCCGTCATCCAGGTGGTGAAGCGCTCCCCGACACCAGAGAGGTAAGGGTCTGCGCGAAGATGAGGGAGAAAGCGCGCCGTAAGAGAGCCGAGCAGCGCTGCGGCTTCTTTCAAGCCTCTCCAGGAGTAGGACAGCATGAGTTGGGACTTGCGGATCGTGGCGGCACCATCCAGCGCTGCGACTGGGGCCGCGTCATCGCCTGCAGCGGCAGTGAGGGCACGAGCTATCTCGGTATCCGCCATTGCGTCGCCTCCCTCATCTGCTGCGGCTCCCGCCGCACCGTCGACGTCCGCGCCAGGCTCATCCGACCTTCCCTCTGGAGCTGCTGCGCACAGAATCGGCCGCGTAATGGCCCACACTCGATCAATGAGGGACTGCGTGCGTTCGAAGAGTTGGCACGTCGCAGAGGGCTTCATCGAGGCATCCCAGCCACGCCCGTCGTCCAGCATGTTCTTTAGCGTGATGAGAGTGCCGTGCAATGGCCGGGTCTGCGCTGCTGCAAAGAGGCCTTGCTGTTCTGCCACTTGGATGTGGGACTCGAGGAAGTCCAAGAGGTGAGGGAAGAGGGCGCTGGATGTAGAGGTGGCATTGCTCTCGTGTGTGCTCAGATGAAGCGTTGCTGGCCAGCCCAGCTTGGTAACATAGACCTTTTCGTATACTTGCAAGAGGTAGCCAGCAGCGGTGCTCTCCGAGTCACGCCCGCTGAGCAACAGGCGCCTCGCCTTGCTTAAAACCTGCTCCTCCACCGCCTCCTTGGTCTCAACGCCGAGCAAAGGTGCAGGAAATCGCTCCAAGAGCCCTATGCCCCTCCTCTGGACATCCTCAAATGTGCTATCTGCGCATCCGAGACAAGCCTGGACCAACTCTGCACTAATCACTCCCCGCAGACCCATGCCTTGCAGCTTGTCGAAGCGCCCAAAGGAGGAGGAGACGATGGTCGAGGAGGGTTGCGATCGGTCGTAGTCCGGATCAACGCCGGCGAGGAAAATTGTCTCGAGGAAGGTGAGGGCGGCGATTGTTAGGTGGTAGGGCGAGCCAGGGTGGAGGGCAGAGAGGATGGACGAGACGAGCGTCATGATGAAGGCGCGGATCTCGTCCATTTCGCGTTGGCAGCTGGCCACCTTTTCCTCCCGCTGTCTAGGGTCATCGATGAACTTGCGTGCTTTTTCAGCCTCCTTGGCTGCGGCGTGGTGGTTGGCTGATAGGCGGGTGAGCAGTTTGCCAAACAAGGAGTGGACAGCTCCCCTGCTCGAAGGGTGGGTGGTTGAGAAGGAGGCCTCCATAAATACGCCCAGCACGGCGTAGTCCTCTTGACTGAAGGGCTGGACGAGTGCTCGACCCTCGACGACGAGAGAGATGGACGAGACTTGCAGCTCCTCGACGGTGGACGAGGCGCACGATGCGAGAAGGGATGGGGGCACGATGCAGGTAAAGCGTTGGCAAGGGTGGGCAACGATGATGTGAGAGGACGAGCCGAGGACAAATTCGCTGCGGCTCGAGTCGGCAGACTGACCCGTCTTTACGAGCCCCTGGGTGTTGGCGGCTCGCAAGGCGGCAAGGACGGCAGGGAGGATCGTATCCTCGTTAAGTCTGCCGTCGGTGAGAGCGGTCAGGAGTGGCACGAGGGCTGCTGGTGCAAGCTCGAAGAGGTCGGCCAGCTGATACCAGCTTGTGATGCTGCGCTTCGTTGGATCGGAGGACTTGAGAGCCTCAATGATTGGTGAAAGGGCAAAGTGAGCCCATTCTTGCCATCTTTGCGTAGACCCTTGCGTCTCCTCTGCAAAGCCAATCCCGCAGTCTCTCGCCTTTGTTCGCAGTATCTTGCGGCATACTCTCGCCCTCCTCGTCGGCGCATCCACGTAAGAGCTCACAGGCGTGCTAAATTGCGCATACAGTCCCTGGAGAGAGGGCGAGCCGTACGAGTCTGCGATGCGCGTGCCGTCGTAGACACTGAGGAGGATGTCGTAGACGACGAGGGAGGTGCGGATGGCCGTGTCCGCGTTGGCACGGCGAAGCAGGTTGGCGGCGAGTGGGCAGAGAGGCGCAGGTGATGTCGATGTCGCTGCGTTGACGGTGGGCATCGAGTCGATGATGCTGAGGAGGAGCACCGCAGTGCTCTCCATCCTCTTGGAAACGGCGCTCGAGTCATCCAGCTTGTCCCAGATCAAGTGCGTCAAGGCAGTCTGCAGCTCGTCTTCTTCCAGGAAGCTTACGTCGACACCCTTGCCTATCGCCTGCTTACCCGCGGTAGCCCACTGGGAAAGGTCATCGAGACTCTGGCGTGTTGCATCGGGGGATTGACAGCGTGAGATGCATTGCGCGAGGGTGGAGCGGAGCTCTTGGCTGGTGGGATTGAGGCGGAGAGACTTGATTTGCAGAGCGAGGTTGTCGGGCGTGCGAGCGCCCTTGGTCGGGCGCATGGAGTTGCGAAGACGATGGCGAGCGACGTTGGGATGGGGAATGACGAGAAGAAGTGCAACCCAAGTCGTCCGCCGACTCGTCCGGTCAATTTTCTCGCCGTCCGCGAGTCGCGAGTCGTTCTCCGCGTCGACTTTGCATTTGTCTCCGTCGTGCGGCAAAGTCTGCTTGGCTTTGCTCCTTCCGCTCCCCAAAATGGGGCCGCCATCCACATCAGGCAGCAGCCGACGGCCAGGAGGTGCCCTCTCCTCTGTCATTTCCTCGCTATCAAGGGGGGACGCCGAGGACGACGGTGATCTGGACCGGTACATCGCTGATGTCCTGCTCGCGGAGGCTCAGCAGGCCGATCCCCGCACAGCGAGCTCCTCATCGCGAGCCCCGCAATCCACTCAAGCCGCTTCAACGAATAAGCGCTTCTTGGCCTCGGTCATACGGAATGTGGATGGCCACAATAGAGCGGTGTTGAGAGCGCAAGAGGATGAAGCCAGAGAGGGACAGAGGCAGCGCGGTCGGTGCGTGGAGGAGGACGAGAGGCAGACGGTGCGGGGAAGAGGAGCGATGGGCGCGCCCACTGGTTCGAGCTCGCGACAGAAGGGGACGATGAGGGGTTGGAGTGATGATGGGGGCGTAGACGAGTACGATGAGAAATCATCGTCGCAGCGAGTCTCGCCGCTACGCATCCGCGGCGTCTGCCGGCGTCACGATGAGCGTGGGGAGGAACGGCGCCCGCCACGCCGCTCAGCGTCCCCTCCTCGACGCTCTGACGCTTCACCGCCAAGCAAGATGGACCGTTACTTCACTTCGACGTACGACCCGCTCCTCGACGTATCCGTGGAGAGGAGTACAGATCCCACTACGGGGTTGATTGACGAAGGCGGGTGGGATGGACTCATGGAGAGGGTCAAGGATGCGGGCAAAGCGGAGCGGCGTGCGTCTAGGCGTGGTGAGAGGAGGAGCAGGGGGGACGAGAAGGCGGAGGAACGCGGGAAGAAGAGAAGTCGAGGCGAGGGCAGGGGGGCGACCCACCGTGACAAGAGAGAGCGGAGGAGTCGGCGAGACGACCGGTCAGAGTCAGAGGACGGAGCTGATCGGCATCGCAGCCGGCGCAGAGACGAAGAGCGCTCACATCATAGGCGAGAGCGTAGCACCTCACCTCGACGACGTCTTCGCCATCGCAGAGAGGAAGAAGAAGCCAGTCCAGGCCCGCAGCCAGCTCCAAAGGCTCGAGCTTGGGATCTGGGCAAGTCGACGTGAGGGGCGCGATGCGCGTGATTGACGCGCGCAGTGCTCTCGATATACCATTGCATTATCTCGTCGGTCACAAGGGGCTGGTGGCTGTGAGATGCGCGTCAATGAGTCCGAGACGTCTGAGCGGCCCGAGACGTGATCCAATCGCGATGTAGGGCCACCTGGCGGTCAATCCCTTGCCCGCCACCAGCAATTTCCGGTCAGGAAAGGGGGCCAGTCACCTCACCTCGGGGGCAGAAGAAGGCTTCCAACACGCTCCTTCTCCACCTCTGAATCTGGCTTTCTGTGCGGGCACATCTTGGTCAGGAAAGTGCTCGCCTCCTCCGTCCAGTCCAAAGGCGTTCACCCTTCAGGGTTAGGAAAGCGCTGCTACGGATATGCTTGGTGACTGACTTGATTGTAGTCTTTAGGGTAGGCAAGTCGCCCTACCGCAGCTCTAGCTGGGTGATGGCTTGTGGTCAGGGACAGGAAAGTGCTCTTGGCCTTTGGCTGAGGAGCAGGACTAGCGAGCGGGGGTAAGGGTCAGGAAAGAGACCCAGGTTCCGAGGTGGTGGGCGCAGGCGTGGCGTGGTGTTCCTGACTTTGGATTGGGAAAGCGCTTTGCCTTGGCCTCATGACCCAGCGTCAGCTGAGTGTAGCGCTGCTTTGCGTGCCTTCTGGTCCGGAAAGTAGAGTCAGGCGCCCTGCCCGATGGAGGCTTGGGTAGCAATGTTCCTCGCTCGGGTCAGGAAAGTTACCGTGGCTTGCCCGCAGCAAGGTGGCAAGCTTCATCTGCTGCTGGGCTAGGTTGAGGCTTCGACTCCGGTCAGGAAAGTGCCACTGCTACGGGATGGCCTGGCATTCGTTGCGTCAGGTTGAGAAGGTGATGGTCTCCCGCGCTTCTGGTCAGGAAAGTCGCTGATTGGCTCTCGCCGTGCTCCCTGCGCTAACATCGAGGGATGATGTTTTGATTCTCGCGACGCAAGATGCTGTTGCGCCGTTGCCCGATCGATGCTGTCTCTCTGTGAGGATGGGGTGGCTGAGCGGACGCTCAGTCGGAGTGTTGTTCTCCACCTCAGCCCGCCCGCATGTCCGTCGCTTTCCTTCCTTTCCTCCTGTCCTTTCAATACCGCTCCAAGATGGCCCCGCCGCTGTTCAACCCCCTGCCCACCCCAACACCACCACCATGTCTCAAAGCTCTGACGCCCTTTATTCGGCATCATCGCGAGCTCGCATCCGCCGACCCAATCGTGAGCTACTGGTGCCTGTATCACGCCGCGCAGCAGGGCATCGCCACGCCGGGGGCGCAAAAGGATGCGCAGGGGATGCCCTTTCTCATCGCCATGATGGACAAGCTTGAGGAGGTGCGTGGCGCGACGAGGAGGTCGAGCTCAATGGTCGCTGAAAGCTGACATCCGCGCCGCGCACAGATCAAACCAGCCCTCGCGACCAACGAAGCATTTACGTCGGACGAAGTAGGCTCAGCCCACGTTGAGAACTTTGCCCTCTCCGTCTTCACCAAGGCAGACAATGAAGATCGAGCGGGCAAAGCGAGCAAGGGCACTGCCATGGCTTTCCAGGCTGCTGCGAATTTTATGGAGCTGCTCGGCTTGTTCAACACCGGAGCGAGCGAGGAGATTGCCTCAAAGCGAGTGTATGCAAAGTGGAAGGTGACGGAGATTCTCAAGGCGTTGCGAGAGGGGAGGAGGCCTGATCCGGGGCCACCGGGATGGGATCCTGAGCAGGAGCGTAGGGAGAGGGAGGAGGAGCAGGAGGCGTTGAAGGCGGTGGGTGAGGCGAAGGAGGACGACGATTTGCTGGCGAGGGAGATTGCCAAGCTGACCGCGCCGAGTGAGCTGGGGGGAGCGGGCGGCGGCTCGGGCGGTGACGAGGGCAATGCGTTCAGGAGTGACGAGGTGGCAAGGGTCATCTCGCCCGGCGCCGAGGCGGATGCATCGTCGAGGAGCAGGCGGGCAGCTTCGAGGCTGTCTCTGGACGCCGGCGCCGCGATGTCGAGGTCACCCTCGTCGTCTAGCCAAACGCCAGGCTCACCGCCGCCGCCACTCCCAGCATCGGGATCCAACACCTCGATCTCCTCGTCGACGTCGCCCAACTTTAGCCATCCGCTGCGCCCACAACTCGAGCGAGGGCTGACGGGGGGATCCACCGGCGCGAGCGGCGCGAGCACGAGTAGTGCGAACGGTCCGCCTCAGCACCCGCAGCAGCAGCCGTATCTTCAGCTGCCACCCATGCAAGGCCAGCCAGGCTCGCCGGCTCTTTCGGCCACCTCTTCAACCTCGAGGGGAAGCGCCATTCCGGGACAGGTGACTGCGCCTGGTCGTCCGCTACCGATTCCTCCCACTCCGCCTGCAGGAGCAGCGCCGAATGGCTTCCCGGGATCAGCATACGCAGGAACGACATCTGCGCCCCCGTCAACTACGCAGCCTATTCCCTCACCCGGACCATCAGCTCCGCCCCTCCCACCTGCCGTCGCTACTCCCTCTGCCCCGCCAGCCCCGCCAGCCCCGCCAGCACCAGCAGCTCCCACGCTTCCGACGTCTCTGGACGCCCGCCAGACGTCAGCGGCACAGCGTTACGCCAAGTTTGCCATTTCGGCGCTCGATTTCGATGATTTGGAGACGGCGAGGCGGAATCTCAGGTTGGCGCTCAATGTGGTCGAGGGGCGTGGAGACGGAGGCGCCAAGGTGTCGTGAAAGCAGCGTGCCGCGCCATTCATCTGTGTATGATATCAATGAGATCGAGATAGAAACGTGCTTGCCGCACTGCGAGGCGTGAAGATGAGGACGTGGTGTTGCTCCACACGCCGCACGCACCACGCCGCGTGCACGGACAGGTCGGACCGCGGGAGCGGCGGGATCATCTGGAAGAAGTTGAGAGGGCGGACCTGTTCCTGAGACTTTGTGGCATTCATTCGCTCGCCGCTCGCTCCTTTCCTCTTCACTTTGCGCAATGTCAGGCAATGTCGACGCCACGTCGTCGGCACGCCCATCGCGACTGGCTCCAGCCCCCACCCTCGCGGCGCTCCAGCAACGTCAACAGCAGGCATCCCTGCCTGGGGACCCTCAGCCACGCCCCCGCTCTTCCTCCCACTCTTCGCACTCCTCTCACTCCTCACACTCCTCGCACTCCTCGCACTCCTCTGTACAAGCGCGCAAGAGGGCAGAAGCATTCGGTAGCTCGGATCTGCCGTCGGTCTCGAAGCAAGCATGGCACCTCTTGGCCCTCGTAATCGTAGCACTCGCTGCATTCCATGTCGCAGGGCTCTACTTGTTTACGCGCGGCTTCCTCCTCACAAGGCGGGAGGTGACTGGGGTGACGAGATGTGATGTGGCGCCATCCCATCGGATGACTGGTCCAGCCCCTCCCAAGCGGGACGAAGAGGCTGATCTGTGGTCGTGGGACTCGCAGTGGGAGCGAGAAGGGGAGTGCGCGCTTCCTGCCGCGCATGAACGCGCAGTATTCCTCATCATCGATGCACTGCGATACGATTTCGTGGCGGCGGTGGACAACGCAAGTGTGGCTCAGCCCTTCTATCAAGGCCATTTCACCCTGCCCTCCTCGCTGCGGGACAGCTCCTTCCTCGCCCACTTCCTCAGCGACGCCCCCACTACTACGCTGCAACGGCTCAAGGGCCTCACGACGGGCTCGCTCCCCACATTCATCGACGCCGGCTCCAACTTTGGCGCCGAGGCGATTGGGGAGGACAATTGGCTTGCACAGTATCAGCACGCGGTGCAGAGAAGAAGCGGGGGCAGGAACGCCACGTTCGCCTTTATGGGTGACGAGACGTGGCTCAAGGTCTATCCGGGCGCTTTCGACGCGGGGATGACGTGGGGGATGGATTCGTTCAACGTGGAGGATCTTCACAGCGTGGACACGGGAGTGAAGGAGAAACTGCTGCCGCTGCTCGACGATAAGAGCGCAGATTGGAACCTCGTCGTCGCCCACACGCTCGGGCTCGATCATGTGGGACACCGCCATACCCCCTCGCACAGCGCGATGACGGCCAAGCTGCAGGAGATGAATGCGCTGCTGAGAGACGTGGTGGAGCGTCTGCCCGAGGATGCCTTGCTGATCCTGGCGGGTGATCATGGCATGGATGCGACGGGAGATCACGGTGGGGAGGGGGAGCTCGAAGTGGGCGCTGCGTTGTGGGTGTACTCGCCGCGAGAGAGCAAGAAGTCGGGAGAGTTTGAGGGCGACATCGCGGCATTGCACGCGGCCGCAGAGCACGAGGAGAGGTACGGACCGCCAAGTCACACGCCTTTCAGCCCACTCGAAGGATCGCATCGCTCCGTCCCACAAACGGACCTGGTGCCCTCTCTCGCGCTGCTACTCGGAGCGAGTCCGCCGTACGGCAATCTAGGCAGCGTGATCCCGGAGCTCTTTGCGCAGCAGGGGGGTGAAGGCCTGCTGCGTGCGCTACGTATCAATGCGCGGCAAGTCAGGCGGTATCTCCGCGATGAGAGCGCCGGTCGAGAACTGCGCGCTTTCGACGCCGAGCTGGACGAGCATTGGCTGCAGGCACTCAAGGCGGATGCGGCGTATCAACGTCAGCCGGGCGCGCAGACTCGCCGCTCTGCCCTCGTTGCGTATCAGCGTTTCACTCGCCTGGCGATGCATCGTGCGCGTGGGGTGTGGGCGCAGTTCAATGCCGCGAAGATGGGCGCAGGTGCGGCGTCCCTGCTGCTGAGCATGGGCGTGCTGCTCAAGTTGATTGGTCTGACGAGCGGGGGAGGAAGGACAGACGAGAAGAGAATGACTACCGTGAGGCTGGCGAGAGAAACGCTCAAAGCGGCAGCTGTCGGGGCTATGGCTGGCGTGGTGGTGGCGGGCGTTGCGTCCGTGGGACTGGCGAAAATGGCTGAAGGGCTCGCGTGGAGCGACGTAGCGCTGGCTGGCGCCACAATCGGAGGTCAGGTAGGCGCCCTCACTGCGCGTATTGGGGACGAGGGGAGTGAGGCGCGGGAGGTTCAGGCGCGTACGACGGGCGCAACAGCGCGATCACCAAGTCGCTGGGCTGCGCTTCTGCGCCACGAAGCCCCGCTTCTGGCTCCGGTGCTCATTCACGCAAGTCTCTTTGCGTCCAACAGCCTCACCGTGTGGGAGGACACTGTGGTGCATTCCCTCCTCACTGCCATACTGCTGTACCGAGCTTGGAACGGGTGGGCAGCAGCTTCGCGCCTCGCCGCGTCGCAAGAAGCAGGTGTCCAGGCAGTGGGCGCACGCGGGGCTGTGCGAATCCCTATCCTCCTCATCCTGGCAGCCCTCGCTGTCCGCGCCTCACATTCGCTCGGCGTGTGCCGCGAAGAGCAAGCGCCGACGTGCTCGAGCGAGCGGGGCCCGTTCTTCCATCTCATCCCTCTCTCGACGCTGCTTGCCTCGGACTCTACTCGCGCCTGGGTCGGACCAATCGCCACGCTCGCGGGCAGCTACCTCCTGGCGACGGCTCTATTGCCCCGCCTCCTCATCCGCAGCCTCGCTCAATCACGCAGCGACACGGGCCTTGCGCGCTTCTGGACCGACTGGATCCTTCGACCTTCCCTGATGCTTGGGACGGGATGGTGGGCGGTGGACTGGGTAGGGGAGGGGCTGGACGCGCAAAGTGCCGTGCAGTGGGGCAAGAATCTAGTTGCGCGAGCAGACTACGCGCTGCTGATCGTGGTGGGCACGGCGGTTTGGCTGTTTGCGCCACTCTGTCTCGAGGTCAAGGACGTTGGCAACGCGCGTGCAGAGGGTGCGACCGAACCTCGCCGCCTGCAAGTCCTCGGTTTCAGCAACGTCTTTGGCTCTTCGTACCTGCTCCTGGTCTCGCTCGTGTTCTCACTGCTCTGGCTCCTCACGCCGCCGGCCGGCCAGCTAGCCCTTGCTGCGAGCTTCTTTGCCGTGCTGGCCCTCGCCGAGGCGGGCGATGCGGAGCGGGATGTCGCTGCCGCCACACGAGGGCAAGACGTGCAAGCTCCGGCTCCACTGGAGGCGGCCACCATTCATCTCCTCGGTCACACCCTCTTCTTTAGCACAGGACACCAGGCGACGTTCCTCTCGATTCAGTGGCGGACCGCGTTTGTGGGGGCGTCGACGGTCGTCTATCCATGGGCGCCTATTCTTGTCGGCCTCAACTCGTTTGGCTCAACGGCAATCTGGCCCGCCCTGGCCGCTTCGCTCCTTATTGCTTGGAACCTCGCGCCGAAACCGCGACGCACACCCGGTGGAGAAGGGGGCGGCGCGATGTCCACGTTGCGCACCTCGCTGCTTGCAACGCTCGTGAGGCTGAGCCTGGCCTCGCTCATTGTCGCGACGAGCTCGGCGCTGTTTGCCGCTCATTTCCGCCGACACCTGATGCTGTTCAAGGTCTGGGCGCCTCGCTACATGCTTGCTGCCTGCTCGCTAGCTCTGCTGGACATCGTTGGGGTGGCGCTGCTCGGCGTGGCGGGGTGGGCAACCGTTGCGGGAAAGGTGGCCGCTGCGGTGGGGAGTGAGTTTGAGTAGAGCGCGGCGCGCGCGCGACTGAATGAAAACTGCATTAGTAGAGTCTAGAGTTACTTGTGCGAGTGCCGCGCTGGCTTTCATTCATCGCTGTCTTGGCGGCTACCTCGCCTTTCTATCCTCGCTGCGCTCGCCGCCGCGTTGGCCACGCAGGCTGACCGGCGCGCCCACAAAGACGCCCACGAGTCCGACTGCACCCAGCACGATCTGATAGACGCCTGCCGCCCCCACGATCGCCACGAACCAAGCCCACGGCGCAGAGATGTGCGTGGGCGAGCAGAGGAGAGGATTCGTCGAGTCCTTGGAGATGGCGCACATCGCCGAGGGCGAAGCGGAGAAGCTGTATGGGCGCTGCGTAGTGTACAGGGCCAGGCGATTGGCCGCGAGTGTCGGCGATGCCAGGAGTGAAGGGAATGGAGGACTGTGGGGCGGGTCAGCGTGCGTCGAGCGTCGAGAAGGCATGGGACTCACCTGCACAGCGGACTGAGTGCGATGACCAGAGCCGGAAAGCCCACGACGAGCGCGAGCGAAAGGAGCGGTACCAGCGTGCGAAGTGTCTTGTTGCCTTGCCATGAGTCGGGCTACGTGCGTGCGTGGCGTCAGTATTGCATCGAGTTTTGCATGTCTCTGCTCCCGCCCCCTCACCTTGCCTCTTTCCACAGCCCCCCGCCCACTCAACACCATCACCGCAGCGAACAATCCAATCGAGAGCGCGAGGCATCCGCCCGCGATTGCCAACGTCGCCTGCGTCTTCCATCCAAGCATCGAGGGTCGCACCGAGTGTACAAGTCCCACATCTCGCAATGCCAAGTCGGTCCGTGTAACATACAGGCAAGCGCTCCCGAGTACTAGGTACTTGGCCTGCTTGTAGAGGTTGACATACAGGCGCGAGGAGGACATGGCGCCAAGAAGCGGCAACGAAGAGGTAGAAGTTGAGTGGTGGGAATCCTTGTGTGAGACATCCGCCAATGCGTGGGAGCCCGTGCGCGCGAGCACGGGCGGGCACAAAATTAGTGCCGCCCTGTGCCACGTGGTCACGCGTTTGGCCGGCGAAGGAAGAAGTGAAGGCGGGTCAACGGGCTGGGCGAGTGAGGGGAGTACGGCGATGTACAAAGCGACACAACGACAGAATTCAGTGGCCCTCGAGCACTTGATAGGGGTCGTAGCGGCTGTCCAAGGCTACAAGCTCGTGCCAAAATGAGGTCGAAAGAGTGAAAATTGACGTCTTGACGTCACTCGGAAGTGTGAGTGGTAGACCCTACCTCCTTCTTCTTCGACCGGCGGTGTATCCGCAAGTCAAGCATCACAGGTAGCTCACGTTTGGCATGCAACTTCTCGTTGAAGATGGTCACAATCATGTTGTGATGGGCTTCGGCCGGTCAAAGACATTTTGAATCGAGAGCCACTTCGCGGGAAGAACGGCTACAGATGGTCGCTTCTCTTTGCCTCCGGTACAGAACAATGGAGGACTCAGCGCAAGTGATGAGGTTTTCGTGCGAGAGCCGGTCAGCGCATGTGATCCTCCCGAGCGCCGGAGAGCTCTCAGAGCGTCCCCGAATGTCCAGTCTAGGCCTTGACGTAGGTCCGAAAGACGCGTTTGGGAGGGTCAACTTCAAATCGCTGCCACTCGGCGAGGACAGAACCAAATGACATGAAACAACTTGGAGGATCTGCGGCCTGCCTTTGTGTATGTTTTCCAACCTTCAGCTGCTCCAAAAAACCTCGGAATGGGCGTGTACGTCAGTGGTTAGACAGCTGGTCTTCGGCGCCTTTCTCGATCGTTTCTCGATGGAAATCAGCTGTTTTAAGTTACCAGAAGCCGTCGGTTCGAATCCGGCCTCGCCCTTTTGCTGGTGACGGTGTTTGTTTGCGTTCTTTTTTAGCTGAGGGAGGCGATATCTGATGTCGTATCAGGCCCCCCCGTATCGGCGATGGTGAGAAGTTGCAGGCGCGTCGTGCGGTTCCGCCCCGCGCGGGACGGAGTTTCAATTTTGCTGGTCCGTGCGCGCATAGTTCAAGACTGGCCTGGTGCCTGTGCCTGCGTTCGGCCACCACCCACCCTTACCCTCGTCACCGCCCCGCCGTCGCCGGTCACCAAGCCCATCGCAATCCTCGATACCAACGGGCCTTCATCTCCCTTTCCTGCGTCGCGTTCGGCAATTCGCTTCTTCGCCGGGCCTCGAAGGACGACGAAGGGTTCGAGAGGCTGGCGAGGCTTGCTCCCCTCTGAAGGTCCTGACGAAGCCCATTAGGGGAGACGAAAGGCATGGGAGGATACTCCGACATCAGCGCGAGCTCTCAGCTTTCGCTGACGCTGTCCGACTCAAGGGCCGCTCGATCAGGCTTTTCCAGTCATTCATTGAGGCGCCCACCATCTGATCCCAAGCTCGTGTAGAGGCGCAGAGAATACCATGTACTCCAGAACTGCGAAGAGAGCCAGCCTCTCGCAGGCAAGAATCACCAGGCAAACATCATTCGAGCTCGTGCTTTACGCCAGAAGTTTGGATACACACCTGCTACCTTGCTACAACGTCGAGCCCCTGAACAGGACCGCACGGCTGCATGAAGCCGCTCAACGGCCTCATGGTCGACACCAGGCAGTCGTGATGATCAAGCGGATGCTGGTAGTTCTGCACAGTGTCTCGCTTCTTTTCAGGGGACCTGCAAGATCAGGAGCGAAGGTAACGTCGCTGCTGAAACTTCTGAGCGGCCCGGTATCTCTGCCTGATGGCACCTTATCGCAACAAAGCACCTCTCGACACCATCTCCCTCATTCGCCTAACGATCAGGTGAATGAGGGAAGTCGGAGCCGTAATGACCTGATGTACTACAAGCAGTCAGAGGAGCCAAGACTTCAAGTGCCAGCTCAAATGGACCGGAGCCAGGAATTGCAGCAACTGCTGATTCTGGACGGCCAAGGCTGAGAGAGTTTGTGTCAATGGGTGCCGTCGGATGGCTGTTGGACGCCATGCAACCGACCTGTTGGGCCGCTGAAGTCCCACGCAAAGAATCGCATTTGAGCTACAGCGTGCCTCGGAACAGATGAAATTCGCGGGTGTTCCAATCGACCTGGGCTCCTTGCCACAGCCAGATACCAGAGCTCGACGTCAACATCGACTAGTCCTTGTGTTACGATCGACTGCATGGCTCTGAGCATCAGTGACAGATGTTGAATCGGACAAATGAAGAAGTCTAGGGCGGGATAGATTGATTTGACAACATAGAACGATCGCGGCACACTGCGTTACAAATGGGGTCATCATAGGCATTCTGTGCGACGGGTGACGCGGACGTGGAGAATACCTCGCGGGCGAGGACGAGCGGATGCAGGAAAGAGTCATGAGCATCTTCACGCTCGACGGGTACTGACGGCAACGTCACAAAGGAGGAGGGGGTGCTTGCTTCAGCGACCATCCGTACAGACTTCAAGTCTCCAGACGTCTCACATTCGCAGCCGGCTGGCCCCCACCGTAAGTCGCCGACACACGCTATGCTTTCTTGTGTGTGGCGGCTTCGAAGGGCAAGACCGATGGTATCATACAGCTATCATGCTTGCTTGCTAGCATCACCGCGCCGCCCGCCTTGCTTTCGAGTCTCCCGGTTCTGCCTCTTCGTCCATCATGCAGATGCCTGTCCGATATCTTCTTCCTAGGGGCCAGTGATGTTCATTCTCAATGTGGCGGAGCCGTTCTCTTCAACACGACGGGATCGCGGGATGGGGTTGTACAGCATGAGGATCGCTTACAGACAACCTTTGAAGCTCTGCGCTGCTGCTTGACGTCAAATCAAATATGTAGATTTCGAGAGGGTCTACGAGAAGCATCTCAAAGCATCAAACATAGCCTGAGAATGGCGGCTATTTACGCTAGGCGGCCAGCTTAGCCTTCTTGGCATCCTGGCTGCGCTTGCGAGACCATTGGAGGTATTTCTGGCGATATTCGCCCCAGCGCTGGCAGCTGAGCCCGTCCAGGATGTCCTGAACATAGACTTGCGAACAGTAGGTAGTGCGTCAGTCGAGCCTTTCGCCGAGCTCTTCCACCTGCACTAACCTTGATCGGCTCGATCCCATTCATGGACATCGCCCTGGGCCACCAAGCGTGAGACTCCTTCTTTGACTCCAGCCGCCAGCGATTCCACACCCGCTGCGCAGGTACCATGCCTCCATTGGAGCCAGCCACTGCACAAAGTCCGGAGCTGCCTCTCCCCCTGCTAGCGAAGTTTGCGGTGTAGCCAGGACAGATGATCAAAGTGTCGAAGGCAGCGTGCAGCCGCGCCATCTGGTATGAGAGAGTAGTGCCAATGAAGTCAATTTACATATCGAGAGCGAGGAAGCGAGGCGCTTGTGTCCACACTCACGTCAGAACGCCTCAAAATGCCAGTCCATTCAAGCTCAGTCCGCGAATGGCCGCCTTGAGCTGAGCCATTTGCTGGCTGATTGGAAGAGGTGGCCGGAGAATCCTGCTGTGGCGAGCCGTTGCCGCTTTCGATCGTCAGGTCGTGAGAGACAGTGCGGAGCGCATCCAAAGGTAGTGCTCCACAAGAATGGTTGCTCGAGGATGCTTGAGATGCAGGGCCTCCATTGGAACCAAGAATCGCGCATCGACCCGAGTTGCCTCCCTCCCCGTACACTTCCTCACTCGTCTTGCACTCAGTGCCGATGCGAACGTCCACATCCTCCACGTCCTGCACGTCGGGCCAGCGCTTCGACCTGCCGTGCAGCGACTTGCTCGTGGCGGTAAGGTGGAAATTAAGTCTGCCGCACTGGCTATGAGAGCTTCGTGGGTAATGCGACGCTCCAGTGTGGACAGGTGCTGGCGATGATTGTAATGAGGAAGGGCCTCCTCGAGAGAAGAGGCGGAATGGTCGAAAAAGGCGATCAGGTACAGATGTAGAGCGCACAAGGCCGTGGCGGTGATAGACGGGAGGAGCGAAGGAATAGCGATTGCTGATGTTGGACGAAGCGTGCTGAGGGTCTTGAGGCGAGATGGAGGATTTGAATGATGGCGCTGCGGACAATAAGTGTCATGTCTCTGAGCAAGGTGGGACACGATCTTGGGGTCTGCGCTCCGGGGAGAGAACTGGGTGTCCGCGGCGACAAAGGTAGGAGACCTGAGAGGGCTATTGGCGGCTGTGGCATTCGAGTTGCGAGCTCGAGTAGATCAGATAAGAGCGAGCATGAAAGCGAGATCAAGCGGGCAATCGTTTTGGAGGCTCTGCGTATTGGGCGACGTGGGCGTAAATGGCCTGAAGGGCCGGCTACTGCATTTGACGATGAGGCCGTTGCGCCCGCAGCATCAGCGGCGGCAACAGCCTTCTTGATCCACTCGACGATCTGCAGTAGTAGTCATTCGAGTTCGTGTTCTTGAGAAAGTTGAGGCCGCTGTGCATGAGGCGGCTGTTCGCAACGGTGTAGTCGTCCTCAGAGTTGAGGCGGTCGACCGAAACGAACCACAGGTCAAAGGCAGCTCCAGTCACATCGAGGAACTTGCCGTCGCCAGCCCAGCGCGCAACGAGCATGTCGAAGAGGTCTTGGACGGTAAGCTTGTTAGCCTTCGGCTTCCTGCGCTTACTCGTCTGTGACTGCTTGCAGCGGTCGTCAATCCTCTCCCACTCCTCCTCCGCCCACGCCCAGATCCTCGCCTCCTCCACGGGAGTGGGGGCCCCCACGAATCCACCGCCGAGAATGGGCACGAGCACGTCGTTGACCACCTGGCAACGGCCCTCACGCCACGCCTTGACGATGCGGCGAACGTGGCGACGGTTTCCCTCGACGCTGTTCTTCCCGCGAAGGAGGTTGCACGCTACGCAGGTCAGCTCGACGTTACCTTCGTACCCCTTCTCGCAGTCCAGACGGTCGGGCCTCGCGTTGCACGGGAAGGTCATGCGCGTCGAGTCCTTGGTGCCTGGCTCGCGGATGTGCTGCGTCAGGGCAACATCGCAGCGGGGGCAGCAAGGGCGCGGACCGGCCTCCTCCCAGAGTCGAGCGAAGTGGGCCTCGTGACGACTGCGGAAGGGCAGGAGATGACGATCAGCTGCAAGGTCCTGTCAGTGCATTGGTGACGAGCAGCTGCTACTTACTCCTTGGCTTCATCGTGGGCGCGCGTCCCGAGCTCGTACTAGCGCCAGCGCCTGGACGCGGCACGAACCCCCATGCGACGGAAGAAGGCCTTTGTCGACATTTGGCCTACCCCATCAGCGAGCAACTCCTCGTCGTCCTCATCGTCCCCGTCCCCCAGCGCCTCCCTCTCCTCCCAACGCGGTACGTACTCCTTCATGTACGCAGCGTGGTGGGCCTTGACGTGCGCAGCATGCGACATCAGCTCCACGTAGTCCTCCTTCTCAAGAAGACGGCGCAGGTCAATGTCTTCGGGCTCCACGTCAGCCAGCAGGGTGCCAAGCAGCATGCGCGCAAGCTTGGCAGGGGTTAGTCGGTTACTCAGAGGCTGCCAACCCGGGCACTCCGCATTGCTCTTCAACGCATTCGTCGTCGAGCAGGCCAGCTGCGTCTTGGAGTAGTTGATGCGTAGCTGCATCACTGCTCCAGCGCCGGCCCCGCGAATCGCCTCCTTCAGCTCCCTCGCATGCTCGTCAAAATCTGCTGCGGAGATCTTGGTCGATCCACCCCCAACACGATCCCAAGGAAACGGTGAGAGCGGCCACAGCGGAACGTCACGAGCAAGGAAGCGGTCAACGGCCCCATTGCCGAAACGATGACGCACCTGCAGGCGGCGCAGGACGTAGATGGGGTCAGCTTGGCGGCGATGAGGTGAGCGAAGGTGTCTAGCACTCACCGCCTTCTCCTCCTTCTCCGACAGCCCTTGATCTGCCCAGTCGAGAATAGCCTGTGGTCTTTGCAGCTCGCTGGCGACCTTTCGACTGATGCTCTTCGGCAGGATTGGCGCCCACACGCACTTCCAAGATCCCGCATCGAGCCACATCAGACAGTCTTCCCGGAACCTGGCCTCGATGGCGTCAGCGTGGCCGGATTGCAGCTGCTCCTGGAGCCTCATGATCTGCAAGCGAGCGAGCTCTTGCTGGACCTCGAGTAGAGCGCGTCGCATCTTTGCCGGCACCTTGACGTCGTCGCTGAGCTTTTTGGCGGGATGCCACCACACCGGACTGCCGTTGCTATGCGGCATTGTCACGATGCGTGAGGCTCTGAGCCTCTCAAGCTCTTCATCCTCGAAGAAAGAGGACAGCAGCAGGTCAAGTGCCTCCCGAGGCTGGGCACGCCACGTCGCTCGCTTCTTCTGCTTGACCTTCGCGCCATCATCGCCGCCATCGCTAGGCTTGCGCTTCTTCCCTTTTCCCTTCAAGTATACTTGGTTGTGCTGGTCTGGGTGCAGCGCAGCGATGTCCAGCGTCTCGTCGACATCTTCGAGCAAAGTCTTGGAGCTGCTGGCCACCGGTGGGCCCGTGACCTTGCTCGTGGAAGACGGTGCGCTTGCGCGCGACTTTTGCCGGCATTGGAGTGCCGAGAGCAGCTGTTGTGAGCATACTGAGCTGTCGAGCGAGTCGAGCGAGAGGAGGTGGCTGCTTTCGACGCTGAGGGAGCTTTGGTAGGAGCGGCTTTGCCAAAGTCCACGCACAGAGGAGAGAGGGAACAAGACTCGTCGGACAAGGAAGACGAATCGCGGTGGCGAGATGCTCGTGTGGGCTGAGTGGGGAGGAGTGGGGAGAGCCGAGCGCTCGAGGTAGACGCCCTGCTGGATGCTTGGGGCCAGGGCGGTTGGTGGTGAGTTGCCTGTTGAGCTTCGGTCTGGCTAGGCTAGCCTGCGCTCAGACCCCCTCTTTGCCCCTGTCTGGTTTCTTGAGCTCGAGTCTTTGCATCCTTCAGCTTCCTCTCTTGTGATCTATCACTTTGAATCGATGTGCTTCCTGTGACACCCACGTCCTTGCCTTGAGGCTGTTGATGTAAAGCCATGACATGAAGAAGAGCGTGACACTGCTGATTCTGGGCAACAGCGTGCCTCTCGCGGATTGCAAGCTTGATGTCGTTCGTGAGCTTCCATGCTGGGTGCCACCTTGCCAGGGTTGCATCGCAATGGGGCATCTTTCTTCTCCATCGTCGCCCTTGTCTTGCCTGCCTCTCTTCCTGGCCTGAGCACCGGCTGCCGTAGGAGAAAGGTCGGCAGTCGATCCATCGTCGAGCGTCTGCTTGGAGCTGCTGGCAGCAGGCCCGACGGATGAAGTGGAAGCACTTGGACGAGCGGAGGACTTCGATGACCTTGGCTGCCCAGCGCGATGGACCTTCAGCTGCGAGAAGTCCGGGATCAATGGGTGGGTTGGCGCTGCCGCGCCCGATGCTGCTACAAATGGCCTGGCATAGCTGACCGTGGGACGGCCAGCCATGGAGGACGAAGTACCTGCGCTGGAGGCGTTGGCAGGCAATGCAGCAGCTGCATGAGATGAAGTGGGTTTTACAGCTGGATGAGTTGAAGCAGGGCTACCAGAGGCGCCTCCTTCGTGGAGATGCAGTGGGAGGGGAGCTGAGGGTCCGTCGGATGGAGACGGGGGATCGTATCGAGAATCGCGAGTGGGCTCGTCGAGATGCTTTTGGCTTAGTGGCCCAGAAGCACCGGCATGAGCGTTGGTTTGAGGGGAATTGAGGGTAGCATGAGCATTCCCCGCGTGCAGACGCAGGGGAAGAGGGGAAGAAGGGGGTGCGGAGGAGGAGGGAGTCTTGTAGCGAGACTCGGCGGCGTGGGAGTGAGGACCGGCGCGAAGCGCAGGGTCGCGAATGTTCTCGCCCGTGATGTGCACACAAGAGGACGACGAGCTGAGCGTTGGTATCGATGGGCAGAGGAGGAGTCGGAGCTTGCCGGCGGTGAGCGGGATAGGCTCCAAGTCGAAGGCTCTGTTTCAGCTTGAGCTGAGAGTGTCGAGACATCGCTGCTGCTTTGACGCTGCCAGACATGCCCGCCAGGTGTTGACGAGTCGCGTAGTGACCTTGCGAAGGTAGCGAGGTGATCATTGACGAGGGCAGAGGGGCCTGCGCGAGGTTGAGCGAAGAGGCTCCTCCGACTTCGACGCTACAGCAAGCTGCTGAGCGGTTGCCGACGCGCGTCACAAAGTAGTGGCTGCTGAGGTGTCCTGCATTGTTGAGGGAGCTCGCTGCTATCGAGAGCTGAGAGACGGAGCGAGGATGTTGGGGCGAGCTTGCGCTTAGGCTCCTGCCCGGTCTCTGCAATTTTGAGTGTGTGTCGCCTTCAGCTTCCTGTCTCTGGGGATGTGACACCGAAGCGAAGTAGTCTGCGTTGAACGCAAGGCGGAGAGGGGGGAGCGGCTGTGACGAGCCGATCTCTAGACGGCCAAGTTTGCACAAGGGTGCCAGTGGCATGAGTACGAGCTTGAGGAGTGCGCGCATGGGGAGTGCGCGCTTGAGATGTGCGAGCTTGTGGTGTGCGAGCTAGTGGTGTGCGAGCTGAGGGGCACGAGCTTGCGGAGTAGTACCTCGAGGTGTTACGAGCGCGCTCTTGAGAGGCAGAGCAGGGAAGAGCAAGAGTATGAGACACACGATGAGTAGCTGTCACTGTCTTCCAGACACACTCACGAGCGGGGCGAGTAGATGAGGGGCGTCTTTGCTACCTGTCAGGCTCTCACGCTTTGACTGATTTGATGCAGAGCAAGTGCCGGGAGCTTGATGTGCGTGTGTCGTATGACTGTATGACGCAAGCGCCAGCAGACACGCAAAGGCGTGGTCGATGGGTGTGTTGTCGAGCTCGGAGTGTGTTGTGTGTGTGCGTGTGCGGGTGCGAGATTGCAGTGATGGCAAGGATGGAAAGAATGGAAGAGCGGGCCGGGCGCCTCGAGCTGTGTTTGCGTGCCTGGCTGTGCTGAGCACTTGGCTGAGCGCGACGGCGGCGGCGGCGGCGGCGGGTGCTAAGTGCGGAGTCGTCGGTGGTGTGCTGAGCGGATGAATGGTTGGGACAACATCTTCGGGCGGCGTTGAGAGTCAGCGGTACCACCAATGATCCAGCAGTGTAGGAGCCGACGAACCAGGCGCCGAGCGATGTTGATGAGCCTTGCTTGGCTTGGGGTGTTGCGGTGAGATGAGGGTTGGGCCCCGCTGGCCGCGCAAGACGGTCTCAGACGACCGTGGGGGGCGCCACGTGAGCACAGTCGTGCCGACCACGTCTTCTCCCAGGCCAACCGCCAAGCGAGCTGCTCGCTATGGCAGACTATCCCTGCTTGTCAGCTTTAGCTGCTACACGCAGAGATTTGAGACAGAGTGAAGGCAAGTGACTTTCGCGAGTGGCAACCTCAGCGCAGGCAAAAGGGAGGGCTACGGTGGCAGAGATCCTCTGAGACTTGCGCAGCTCATGCTCCACAGAGCAAAGCGTCATCACGCCGCCGCCCTCGCCCTTCCTATCCCTCGACGTCCTCGAACTGAATGGTATTCTTCAAGCACCGTTTCTAATTCCGAGATGTCTACATTACATTAATCTATGAGATGATCGTATAACGTAGACTTCTTTCTCGCCCAGACAAGCTGCAAATAGCCGCCTCCATATGCTCCTCCCTTGGAACCTCCATCGGCTTCCCCCTCTTCAACAGCGCCTTTGTTCGGTTGACGCAGCCGCCCACCATCCTCCCAATGAACGCGTCCTTGCCCATCATTGTCCACACCGGAGCGGCTTTTTGGTCTCTGTCAGAGAGTAGCACACTCTCAGCGACATTCAGTGGCAAGTGCTCCGACCTCTTTGCCCATCTAATGATGATGCTGGCCAGAGCCTCGGAGGTCAAACCCCTGCCGTCTGGGCGAAAGCAAGGCTCGCCCGTGTCTGCCGTGATTGTGGCAACAATTACCGCAAGGATCGGACGGGTCCATGTGCCGAGAAGCACAGACTCCATGAATGATTCCGTCTCGTGGCAAAGCAGTCGACGACGGAGGGGAGCCAGAGCCACTTGCGTCTCGGCGAGGATGGTCTTTGTCTCTTCAGTCTCGCAGGGTCGACGTCCCCTCCACAGACAAGTCGAGACGAGGCAGGCTGGGGGTGAAACGTCGGCACAGGTAGGCCATGAGCGAAGGGTGACCTCCCTCGATGCGACGAAGGTAGCTTGTGATGTCCATGGTTGCTGCCCGTTCCATGATCCATCCGGTTGCCACATCGATGGAGGTCTTGCATCTTGCTCGCATTCCCGGCCACCCGAGCACCTCCAACATAGATGTCAAGCGGATACTGCACTGTAGTTTTGCTCGCCGGCGCTCTTGCTTCTCCCTCTACTCTGCAATCGATTATGAGACGAGCGACCATGCCACTACGACTGAAGGGCACTGGCCAAGGCTCCACGAGCTGCTGTCTCTTCGTTTGCAGCTCCGTCTTTGGCACGTTGATCGGGCGTCCTGGCCAAAGCACATACCGCACGAGCATCTTGCACAGCTGATCCGCCTTGTGCGACTTGGCGTCGTACTTGATTGCCTTCTCTCTGCAGCGCGAGGTGATGGCTGCGGCAATGAACGCCAGCAGAGAGCGCGGGAACGTGCAACAGAGGACCATCTCCATGTACGACTTGCGACGAAAGAACAGCAGGCGCTGGCGGAAGAACTGCAGACGAGGCTGCAGGCGCTCAAGAACCTCCTTGGCAGGGGCTGCCTTCCCGTCCATCAAGATGCGCCACCCATTCTCCACCCGAATGTGCATATTGGGCACCCCTCTGACCATGGCATGGTCGAGGTAGCTATGCAGGGAGGGATGGCCATCGTGGATCCGTCGACGAAAGGCGCTGAAGTCGTAACTCGCTCCTGCCTGCATGATCCAGTCGATCACCTGCTGCTGCTTGCGCGGACCCTCCGCGACGCGACGGGGCATACCCAATGGGGCGAAGACAGTCCAGATGGTGTTGAGCCGGATGCTGACTTCGATTCGTCGTGCCCAAAGGGTCTGGTCCTCGCCACGCAGGATTGTGAGCGCGATCTTGGCGAGAAGCAGTTCGGCATTGAAGCTGCACAGGCTCAACATTCTGTCTCTCGCGACGTTCTGCCCTCCGTCGCTCGGGCGCTCCCCAAACGCACGCGCGAGGCCCATCCCTCGAGCACCATCAGTCGATGAGGACATGATGAGTGGCACGTCGATGGTGGAAGGACTTGGGAAAGGCGAGCCGTCTTTGTTCGCCCGCGTGATGATGTCCTGTGGCATTTTCTGCGACACAAGATCCAGCCACGTTGTCGAAGTGAAGGGCGCTCCGGATTTCATTGGCACGTCTGGCATTTGAGTACTACCAACTGCCGGTGAGGAAGAGGGCAGAGAGAGTTGGGATGGCTGTGCAAGATGCTGTGCCAGGGGAGGGCGCTGCTGCTAGCGTAGTGGTACCCACGGCAGCAAAGGTTCTCCACGGCCTCTTCGCTCCGGGGCTCGTAGAGCACTTGCCTGTCCTGAAGCAGGTGGATATTGCCTTACAGCCACTGACAATGATATCTGAACCGGGGCAAGCGCGGTGGCCACGGCAGCAGCTCGCGTAGAGTGGCCTTGTGAGACGGGTCCATGGTTGTGCGCTTGATGCATCGCCTCTGTGGGTAGAAGGTAGCGATGGCGGTCAGCAGTCTGAGGGGTGACGGCAGGAGATGAAGTTGACTCACTACGGTACTTGTCGCTCCCTGCTCGTCATTCAGCCTCTGGTCCACGGCCACGCCTTTCTTCTTGAGCCTCGAAAAGTGTGCCCATTACCAAGCGAAGCTGCTTGCAAGCCGTGCGCTGATGGGTACTGATGAGCTGCTGAGATGGAGATGCGTTCGCACGGTCTTGTCCCCTGAGCGATTCGATTCTGCACTCCGTAGAGCACGAGCTTGCTTTGGCATTCTCTCAGGTGTGCAGCAGGGTGTTCTGGGAATGGAGATCCAGGGATAGACGGCCAAGTTTGCACAAGTGCAACAAGGAGTGATGAGGAGGTAGAGGCGCGAGCATTGAGCATGATGGGGGAGGCTCCCGACTTGGCGCTAGACAACAAGCGGGAGCCCCCGTATGAGGCGGGTTGATGAGGCTGTGTGTGTGCCGGTGAAGAGCGTGTTGTGTGTAGAGATGAGGCGTGAGGGTAGCGCTAAAGGCTCGACTTGGTCTGGGAGAGGACGGTGTCGAGCGATTGATCGTGAGGAGGGAGGATCGAGGAGCGGCTGTTCGGTCCTTGTTGGCTGACGCTGAGCTCCGGCGTGGCAGTCTTGAAAGCCCTGCTCAGCAGCAAAGGTCATCGTGCTGAGTGGAACAAAGCGGGTGCAGGCGGGTGATAGGGCGGGCGAAGCGGCTGCTCATTGGGCAGGCCCGCGCAGTCTGCCATGGACCGCCGAGCATCAAGGGCCCCGGATGACGTCCAGAGGAGTTTTGCATCCTGAGACTCTTTGTGTAGACGGCGACTCGTCCAAACCTCTGTTGCTCACAGCGATCAGCAACAGCCATGATGAAGATTCTAGACTTGATCGACAACTATTGAATCGCCAAGGCCAGGATGGCCCGCGTCTCGCCTGACTGGGTGAGCAGGATGCAACGGCCCGCACTGCTTGGCTGCCGCCAGGCACCGAGCACCTCGCACACGCTTCGCTCCGCCGTGCTGCGACCGATCATGCTCAGTACGCGAGGAGGCTTTGACATCTTCTTTCCCTACAACATCTGAACGTATACCTCACAGCGTGCCCCCAGATACCTCTTCGCCTCTCATTCCAAGCATCTTGCCATCATGGCGATGCAGAAGCTGCTGGCTCGTGCTGTGCCTCCTACGAGGAGGGGGAGAGGTCGAGGAGGCTTGCTTGAGAGATTCGCTCGGTATCACATAAGAGGAAGAGAAGGAGAGGAACCTCAAAGAAGAGGCCGAATATACTGTAGGACTGCTGTCGCTCAGTGGCATGCCATCAGGGGTCTCGCCGAGCCCTCGGGGGCGAACATAGGCGATGCGATGGTGCGTAGCGTCGAGCACTGCTTTCAGTCGGCGATGGCAGGTCTGATCATGTCTGTAGTCATCCCTCGCCGTGGCCGACCTCCGTGAGTGGGGAGCTGACGTCGACTACAGGAGTATGAAGCTGGTACCAGATCTGAACCTCTCGCACCTCGCGCAGCTCGCTCCTCCTACCTTCTCGTCGTCGCAGTTTGCCTCGGCGACGAATACATCCCTCATTCGCACCTGAGTTGTACGGCTGTGCGAAGCTAGTCAGCTCTCGTGTTGGGCGTGCCAGGCGGGCGCATTCGCTGGCCAGTACAGTGTCATTGTCGCGTGCTTAGTATTGCCTGGGTATTGAAAGGAGAGAGTACTCGCAAGATGGCTGTATCTACTGATGTTGAAAGGTCGTCCTCCTGTCAGTCCTTCACCTGCCCCTCCATCGCTTCATGCTAGAGCTCCTCTGCCTGCGTCTGCTCTCCCATCTCAGCCCCCTCATCCTCATCCATCTCCAACCCCAGAACGGCGTTATCACCGAGCGCATCATCGCGCAGTCCTGCGAGGGCCTGCTCCTCTGCGAAGTCGGCGAGAGCGTCAGGCTCCTCTTGGTCCGCAACGGCTTGAGTTGTGGAGGACTTGGCTGATGCTGGCGCGGATGCGGTAGACGAGCGATCGCAAATGCCGGGTGCGGGACGAGAGGCGATTGCGCTGCGCTGGAGTGGGCGAGACACGGCGCTGCTGGCGGGCTTGGCCGTGGCTGCAAGCGGGCGACGCTGCTGCTGCTGCTGCGAGGGGGCTACGGGGCGGATTGAGCTGTTCACGCTGACTGACGCCTTCTTCATCGTCGACGTCGCGACTGCTCCTGACGGCCTCGTCGCTCCAGCTGGCCTGGCCGGAGGAGCCCCGCTATAGCTGCTGCTCTTAGCGCTGCTCGTCGTAGTTGCAGAGCCATTGCGCATGATCGCCGGCTTGCCTGAGAGAGTCGTGGCCGACTTGATAGCAGGTCTTGAGGAGGACGGCGTGCCGCCCACGCGCGGCGCACCCCGCTGCTGTTGGGCCAGAGGCGTCCTTGTCGTCACCGCGACGTTGCCATTCTTGACCCCAAGCGGGCGACGTGGTGTGCTCGCCTTCTGTGCACGCCCGCAGATGCGCTCCTCATCCTCCTGCTCGTCACGCTCGATGCTCTTCCACAGCTCCTCCTTTTCCATTTGTCTCTTTTCCGCGCCCATTCCGTCCGCCTCCGCAGCCATCTCTGGCGCCTCAGGAAGCATTGCGGGCTTCTCCTCTTCCCTCACAAGATGCGCCAAACCAAACCTCGCCCCCCTCCCCATGTGCGCCAGCTCCTTGCCACTCGGCAGGCCAGCCAGCTTCTCATGCGCTCCCATCCCGTAGTCCTGATCGAGCACACTAGCGGGGAGGGGAGGCGGCTGATACTCGATCTCGGGGTAGCGCTCCTCCTCTGTCAGCTCAGCGAGGCCGTAAGGATCATCGAGCGCAGAGGCTGGATCGCCTTGCTCGGGTGCTGCGTCCTGCGCAGGCGCGGCGGCTGACCCTTCGTCCCCACCATTGAGGGCACGCTGAGCGTCCATCATCTCGCCGAGACGTTGCTTCATCATTCCGCGGCGGCCGATGTTCGCTGCGGGAGTCTGGAGCGGCATGGTTGGTGCGACGCCTTTGCCCTTGGTCGAGGGGCCAGCGCTGTTGGTCGCATAGGACTTGTCCGCTGCGGGTGTGACGGGTGGGCGGCGCAGTACCTTTGAGGGGCTCTTGGCTGGACTTGCCGATACCTTGGCGGGCGCCTGCCCTGCTGCGGGAGCCTTCTTGTTGTTCGTCTTGTCGCCCAGCGCGAAGCGACCGCCTACTCCGCCGCCTAGCTTGCTGCCTCCCGGGGTCGCATTGCCTGCTCCGCTGAAGAGCTTCTTTGGGCTGACGGAGTACGAGCCGGTGTTGCTGGATTGCGTACGTTGCAGCTTTCCACCCGTGGCGGTGGTGGTCGCCATGCCCTTTACTGGGCTCAGCGCGGGGCGAGATCGCGATGGGCCGGGCGTGCGAGTTGCCAAGCTAGAGGCGTTTTCATCGTATTGTTGGCGCGCGCGAGGGGCGAACATGATGTGCGCTCGGGCGAGATGATATCGATAGGGATGCGCGTGTGCGTGTTGTAAGACGGAGCAAGGGGGTTAGATCGGTGGTAGTGATGGCGAGGTGCGACTCCGACTGGCGGGACTTGCTCGCTCAACTTGGCTCGCGCGTCGAAGTTGGACCCGCCCCGCGTCCCACGACCTGCTCACGTGGCGCCAATGCTCCCAATTCCGTCCGCCCACTCGAGACCTCCATCCGCTGCTCGCGTCCAACACTTGGCCGCGCTTCCTCTCCTCATCACCGCATCACCCCGCTCACCGCGCCAAGCTCACCGCGCCAAGCTCACCGCGCCAAGCTCACCGCGCCAAGCTCACAATGGACAAGGGCAGAGACGATGAGACTTCGCGCCCGCGCCATGACGACGAAGAAGAGGAGGAAGAGCTGATGGAGTGGGAGGTGAGCAGCGAGCCCACGCGAGACCCCCACCCCGCCGTGCGCTAACGCATCGTTTCCTCACCCCACGCGCAGGCGCCCTACTACAAGGACACAGTGCTATGGGTCATCGACAACTCCGAAGCCATGCACGATATAGACCCACAGAGCGGCAAATCCTACCTACATCGCAGCATCGAGGTGGCCTGCCGCATGATGGAGCACAAGTTGATTCGCAGCCCCTCGGACAAGATTGGTGCGTAAGCGCGCTCTCTCCGCCTCGCACCTCGCTGACACACTGCCCCTCACCAGGCATCCTACTCTTCAACACTCGCCAGACTCACGTTCCCGTCGTAGGCAAGAAGATGACTCACCCAGGCTGCTACGCCATCGTCGATATCCAGCAAGTCAACGTACCCACCGTCGTCACCCTCCGCGACGACTTAGCAGAGGCGGATCGCAGTCCCGAAGGGGCGACGCAATGGTTCCGCAACAAGTATCCGCCCGACACGGGACAGGTGCGTATTCACTACGTTCTCACCAACGCAGAGAGTATGCTCAATTCGGCCGGCAAGACGGGCTCCAGGCGTATCTTCTGGGTGACCAACAACGACGATCCGTATGCAGGACGCTCGGCGAGGACCAAATTGCATCGCGGGGCGCTGGACAAGATCAAGGATATGATCAGGCGTGGCATCGAGACGGAGGCATTCCTCATCAGCACGAATCCCGCCAAGCCCTTCGATACGGCCAAGTTCTATGCCGACCTCTTCCAGGCATACGACGATGGAGCCGAGGAGCTCAAGGGTGACGTGGGGCTGGGAGGCGGCAACGATTCTAGCACGACTGTGCGTGTCAAGTGGAACGCATTCGACAAGTTTGAGGATCTCGAGGCAGACGCAGGAGCGAGGGAGACGCCTAAGCGGGTGACCTTCCGTATCGGCATGGAGCTGGCAGATGGACTCACGATCGGCATCGCAGGTTACAATCTCGTCATCCGCTCGACGAACAACACGGGGGCCGCTAATCGTGGACACCCAGTCAATGTCTATCGCGAGGACGAGGACGATCTGTGGCAGGAGGTGGTCACTACCTCTCACCTCCAATGCAAGGACACGGGGCAAATCCTCGACGGCAAGACGCAGGTCGATCACGCGTTTGCTCTGGGCTTCGATACGAGCCCGCGGGGGACGGTTCGCTTCTCGCCAGAGGAGATCACCAAGTTGAAGACGAGTGGGATCGGACCGGGCTTGAAGGTGCTGGGCTACAAGGACAGGAGCGAGTTGCGTTTCTGGGAAAATGTCAAGCACAGCGTCTTCATCTTCCCGAGCGACGCGGTGAGTGCGGCGTGCGTGTGGACGTGAGTCAGGACTAATGTCTCGCTGCCCCGCTCACAGGAGTACACGGGATCGCAGCGTACCTTCAGCGCCTTGCTTCAGGTGATGCTGGCCAAGGACAAGTGAGCGGCGCCACCACTCTCAGCACTTCTTGCGCCCCGCTGACTTTGCCTTCTCGCACGCTCAGAATCGGCATCGCTCTCTTCTCCCCCCGCCCCTCCTCCATCCCAGAATTCGTTGCCATCATCCCGCAAGCCGAGGAATGCGACTCAGAGACTGGCGTCCAAACCGAGCCAGGCGGAATGCACCTCATCCCCCTGCCCTTCGCAGACGATATTCGCGAGATGCCCGACAGCTGCGCCGAGTGCGTTGAGGCCACGCCTGACCAGGTCGAGAAGGCGGGCAAGGTAGTCAGCAGATTCTCGAGGAGTGCGGCGTTCAATCCGGACTTCTACCCGAATCCGGCACTCAATTATCACTTCGAGGCGCTGAAGGCCGTTGCATTTGGGGTGGACATCGAGGTGCGTGCGCGGCGAGCCCTTCGCACGAAGGCGATGCTAATCTGTCTGCCTCACGCCTCGCCACCAGGACCCCGTCGACAAATCCCTCCCAGACTACGTCTCCATCAGGAATCGCTGCGGTCGGGAGATCTCCGAGCTCCACAAATCCGTCAACAGCGATGCTCGTCTTGACCCTCTCTCCTCTTCTGCGTTGCCCGTCGTCACGAGCGAGAAGAAGCGAGCAATCGTCATCGACTCGGCAGAGGAGCAACGTTTGCTGGATGTGCACACGAGGGGGAACTTGATGAACAAGAAGGTGGATTACTTGAAGGCGGCCTGTGATCATTATCGTGTGGCGAGGGGGGGTAATAAGCCTGAGCTGGTGGCGAGGTTGGGAATCGTCCTGGATAAGGTACTTGTGAAGAGGGGGATTGAGAGATCCGGTGAGGAGTAGGCGGAGAGTACGAGGGCACAGAGAGGGGAGCGCTCACAGAGAGGAGAAAGCAGTCGTCGCTTTGCTTTCGTATACTATTAGTACGGGCGCGGCGGTGCAGGGCACCACGTCGAGGCGCATCACGATGTCACACATTTATATTGCCAAATCTATACCATCTCACACTCGCCCATCGTGGGCCTGGATGAGCGATTGCGCCATCTCACTCGCGTCTCGTTCATGCAGCGCAAGACCTCACTTGGGTCCGATCGGCACCTCGTCCATCTTGTCTCCCAGACCATTCACGCCCCAAGCTTAGACGAGCTCTTGCGCAAACTCAATGGCGAGCACGAGCTCGATAGGTCGGGGTAAGAGGGCCTGAAGAGGGAGAGCAACGCCGGCTCGTAGGTAGGCAGACGGACAGCCTTACCACCGTGCAAGCTGACTGGCAACAACTTCAGCGAGGCGTGGTACGACTGGCGTCATGGTGGTCGCAGGGCGCTTCACGATGCTCGGTGTCGCAACTTCAGACGAGAGTAACAGGATAGAGTCGAGTTCGTATTTGGAGGAAGAGCAAGCACGTATAGAAAGCTGGGTAGAGATGGAGCAAAAGCAAAGCGGGCAAGAGACGCGCCACGGTGATGATGACGAGGCGAGGTGGTAGCGAGCGAGCGAGCAAGCAAGGGCAAGGTCTATCCCGCATACCCAGCCAACAAGGCCCAGCCTCGTAAGACTGGTCGCGCTCGCTGCTTTCCCTCCCCTCCTCCTCCTGCGTCGCACCACTCAGTTGGGAGGAGGCGTCGTAGCGCTCATCATCCCGACGTCGTAGCAGAGGACGGTGAAAAGCGGGCCGCCCGTAGGCATACCCCCTCCATTAGTCTTGGGAGGCATGGTGATGGGCGACTTGTCCTTGGGAGGCTGGTCAGTCGGGTCAACATCCTTAGGCTTGTCGTTGCCAGGCATGTCGTCACGCTTGATGTGAGCGTGACCCAGGCTCGAGCCACGACGAAGCATGGTCATTCCGCCCGTGTGACCGCCAAAGAGGTGGAGGACATTCATGTCGCGGCGCGTGGGAGGGTTGCCGGAGCTGCCGTTCTCGGGCTTGGTGGCGGGGCCAATGCCGTTGATGTCTCCAGGAGGGACGACCGAGGTGGCGTTATTGATGGGAAGGATGAAAAGCGCCGAGCCGCCACCACCGCAGCCCGTGGTGGTTGGAGACGTGGTGGTAGGGGGCATGCCCGAGCTGTCGTTCTTGGGCTTGCCCGTGTCGTCTGGCTTTGGGATGGTGCTGGGCGGAGTCGTGCCAGTGGTCAAGGGGCAGCCTCCCGGGGGTGGCGTACTGTCGGGCAACGTGTCGTTGGAGGTGTTCTTCTCCTTGCTAGGCTTCTGCGTGGATGGCTTCGTAGGGGGGTTGGCACTGTCTGGCTTCGTGTCGGTGGAAGGAGGCATCGAGTCGGGGTCGTCACGTTTGACGACGGGCGGGTCGGGCTCGTTTGTGCTGGGCCCAGGCGAGTAGACGGGCGTAGGCTCTCTGCTGGGCACCTCGCGCTTGTTGGGAGGAGTGTCGGTATTCTTGTCGCCCGTCTGAGTAGGGCCAGCGGTCTCAGGCATGCCGCCGGTGCCCATACCTGTGGTCGTGTTGGCACCATTCAAGCCGTGGGCGCAGCAGAGGCCCATGGTCTGCATGTAGCTCTCGAGACCGTCGCCCGTGGGGTCGGCGGTGGCATTCTTGGTGGGGTCCTCTTTCTTGGGCTTCTTGCTTTTGCTCTTGTGCTTCTTCGACTTCTCGGGCTTCTCGTCTTCAGGCTGCACGTCTTCAGGCTTCACAATCCCGGGCCCTTGGTCCCTCTTGTTGGGAGGCGTATCTCCTGGCTTGGTGTCCTCTGGCTTGAGCTTCATGGGGTCATCTTTGGTGGGAGGCTTGGCGCTGCCGCCCATCGTCATGGTGGCGGGGCAGTTCTGCATCTGCACGCTCGCTGTGTGGGGGGAGGATGAGGGGTCAGCATGTGGGCGACAGAGCATCGTCAGCGGTCTCGCACTCACCATTGATTTTCTTGGGGTCCTGCTTTCCGGGCTTGGTCATCTTCGTCGAGTCGCCAGCGTCGTCCATGCCGGCTACACCCACGAGCCTGGTAGGGAGGAGCGCGAGGAGTGCGAGGAGCAAGTCAGCACGACAGTGAGGTCACGTGCCATCCTCGACGCTGCACTCACTCCATACAAGCCTTCAGCGTCATCATGGTGCAGCCACTCTGATCCATCGTGGTGGGGCCCGTGCCCGTGGGCATGCCTCCAGGAGGCGTGATAGTAGGATTCTTGTCCTTGGGCGGCGTCTCGGTAGGTTTCTTGTTCTTGGGAGGCGTCGTGGTATTGGTCGGCGTCGTAGTCGAAGGAGGAGGCGTGCTGT
Source organism: Jaminaea rosea (assembly GCF_003144245.1). Lineage (NCBI taxonomy): Eukaryota > Fungi > Basidiomycota > Exobasidiomycetes > Microstromatales > Jaminaea > Jaminaea rosea. Next base: position 219,860 of record NW_020289989.1, on the reverse strand, counting down.
CCTGACGACCAACGATGGCCTGCTGGCCCGTGTAGCCTACGGCAGGCGCGTCTGGAAGAGGGTTTGCATTGACTGCATGGATGGCCAGGGTGGCCAATGCGGTGAGACCGAGCAGCTTGGCGTTGAGTGCAAGCATAACGTGGGTCTGGCTGAGAGGAGACGGTTCTTGTTGAGAGAGAGGACGAGAGCGGCGCTTCGCACAAGCCTTCTTATGCCGTTTTTGGGGGCAGTGCTCGTAACCCTCTCAGCCCATCACAAAGCACCTTCGGTATTACACAACGTGCCCTGGCCGCAAACCGATCGCGCAGCAAACGGCCCGCCCTGAACCTCGCGCAGCGTCTCCCGCTCGCTCATCTCAGCATCATCAAAATCCGCCGCCCGCCGCCCTGGCTGATGAGCTCAGGGCAGGAGAGGGAGGAGCTGAGTGAAGCCACGTCAGCGAAGCCCGGTGTTACCCACGGTCTACGGGCTATTGCTATTTGCTTGGGCGTCAAAGTGCAGTCGGACGTAGTCCACGATTTGCGGCTGCGGATCGCTGCGCTGCAGCCGCCAAGCGCGAGGTTTGGCGGTGTGAAGTCATTCACGCCCATCCGCGCTGAGCCTTCTCTGTGCGACCATCAGCGAGCGGCGATCATCACCGCGTAGATCGCTGGGCCTAGGGCTTGCTAGCAATACGGAAGGTCGAAAAGCCGTTCTTTCCAAGGTCAGCGACCCGAGATCGAGGAGGAGGACATCATTCGCGGGCGGGTCTTTGCTCGCACGCCCGCGCAAAAGGCAACAACCTCGCATCGGGGCGCGCACGGTTCGCTCGCTGACGCGCCTCGAGATCAGGCGACCAGGCAATCAGGCCGGACATTGTGTGAGCACAAGGAGCTGGTGAGGTCGCCGTCTCGCGTCGAAAGCTAGAGACAAATTAGGTCGGGCACAGATACAGTAGTCGGCGCCATCTTGCAGTGGGCGAAAAAGGCGCCGATACTTGATGATGACGAGAAATCGTGTGAACGATGCGGTGTCAGACATGCCGCAGCGCCTTACTCGCGGCGAAGCAAATGTACCTCGTGAGACCCTCGTCGCAGTCTCGATCGAAATAGGGGTCATCGTGTTTAGTATTTTGAGAAGCTGTCACAGTCACAGTGAATCGCAGTCACGATCATAGTCAAGGGATATAGATAAATAGAAGCCCCTGGCGGCGTTGTCACGATCGCACGCAAACCCTCACGCTTACCCCTCGCTAGGCGTGGCCCGGATACGAGCCATCCTTCCCTCCTTGTTTCGCAATGCACGCTTCCCATCCTTGACGGGCTTCTCCCCCTTCTCCATCCTATTCATCTCAAGCAAGAAATTGATACCGCCCTGCGAGATCAGTCCGGGCTCACCAATACTCCTCTTCTCATCGTCCGCGCGCGTGGGGATCTTCTTCTTCTTCTTCGTCCAACTCGGCCAGGCAAGCACATTGCCCCCGCCGCTGGTCTCCGAAGAGGGATTGACGAGGGGTCGAACCTCTCCACCACTGCCCAACACCGAAATGAGCGTGACCACGTTCTTGGGCGGAGCCAGGGAACCTCCCTTTGCCGAGTTCTGCGGTGTGAAGTGCTCGTCGTCGCGGCGGCGAACCTCGTTGCTCAAGTCATCGTTGCCGTCGTTGCCGAAAGGCTTGATACCCTTGACCTTGCTGCCAGGGATGACTCGATTCTTGGACACGAGCGGATTGTCGGAGTTTTCAGTATGAGGGCTAGACCACCCGTCGCGCTTGCCGTCCGACGTCGTCCCGTTGCCCTTTCTGCCTGGATTGATAGGGTGCCAGTAGATGGGCGTCTTGATCTTGTCCACTCCTGGCGATACGGTGGCGCGCTTTCTGTGCTCCTCCTCGGGCAGGTGAACTTTCCTGCCACTCGCATCTTTCCTTTCTTCAACCCTACGGCTGCCGTCACGACGCCCAGGTATAGCTCCCTTTGGTCCCGGGATCTGCGAAATGGCCATGACAGTCTTTGTGTTCGTAATGCCGGGCAAGTTGTCGTGCTGGGCGCTGTGCGTCGTCGCATCATTCTTGCCTTTGATCCCGGACAAGGCGGCTACGTCGAGGAATTGAGTCCCGCCAGGGGGAGGCGTGGAGGTGGTGCCGAGGTTAGGATCATCGTTGGGCTTGTCGGGGACACGGAGCTTGTCCATCGAGCTGGGGGGAATGGTCGAGAGGGGCACGGAGCGTGCAGCCTCAGAGTCCCCGCCCGTGCCTGCGGGCAGCGGAGAAGAGAGGACACAGTGCGTGGCCGCAAGAACCAGGGTGACACTGGAGAGGTAGCGGCGCATGACTGCGGTCGGTGAGGATGGTGACGAGGACAGGGTATGTTCGAGCGGCGGTGACGCTCTGACTCGCTCCCTTTCGAGCAGGGTGGCGTCTGCCTTTTGCCTTTTTGTATCTACTCACTCTGAGCCAAGACGTGTCACGATGCACGGGGCGATTGCTCGGCGACGAAGCCGAGCGCACGATGAACGCAGTTCTCCCACTTTCATTACACCGGCGGATATTGCACGGGGAGATAGGCAGGGCGGGGGGCAAGTGCGAGTCCGAAGCTGACAATGACACGACTTGACGCCTGTGCCCGGCCGACGCGAGGACTGCTGGGCTGATTGTTGAGGCGAGGACACAACGCAGGGCGGGCAGCAGGGCAGGTCAGCGTGTGAGCATCGCAGACCAGTCCCGGATGGTTGACGGTATCCAGCCCCGTGTCGAGACAGCGCGCACGCCCAACGCCATTTGCTGATAGCAAAGCGCGATGATGCGCCGAGAGGTGCAGGGCGACGCTACGGGCTGCATCGATTCCACCGTGAGACGACGATACTGCGGTGTCGTTTGCTGGTTTGCCGAGCGTGTGAGCGATCGTGTTGTGCGCGATGCTGAGCGTGCGCACCGCATTCCCTCGTCGTGGTCACCAGGCAGGCCGTGGAAGCCTAGATGATTATCTGAATCTGTATTTGCTGACGCACATCACGCTATATCTCGCCGCTATCTCGCCGTCACTTCTTCTTGCCCAGCGGTACATCTGAGTCCTCCTCGCTCTCCTCGTCCTTCTTGGCTGGCTTCTTTGCCTTGCCGTTCGCCGAGCTCGGCTTCTTACTTCCCCCAGCAGCGCCAGTCCCCTCCCCCGTTGCGCCACTCTTCTTGACGTCCGTCTTCTTGCCTCCCCTCTGCACATCGTCCTTGCGTGTTGCAGCGAGAGACTCTTCGATCTCTCTCTTCTGCGCGCTCGAGTAGTTAGTGCGCGTCTTCTCCTCTGCTCGCTCAACAAAGACCCAGCTGCTTGGCAGACCCGCCTTGCCATTGTCGTCGTAGTCTGCCCAGCGGAACTTCTTTTGCATCGTCATCGGGAAGTACTGTCCAATGGGGAGCTTGGCGAGGTTGAGCTCCAGCTTGTCCGACTCTGCAGCGGGGGCAGCGCCCTTTTTGACCTTCTTCTTGTCGTCTTGCGGCTCGTCCTTGGCTCCCTTGCCCTTCTTCGGCGCAGGCTCCACTGGGTCGAGCTTCTGCAGCTCGCGATCCCAGTGCTTCAGCCACGAGACGGTACAGCGCGGGTCGATGTAGTTGAGCTTCGACGTGCCCAAGCTCACGTCGCTCGTTTTGTTCTTGGACTCCATCTCCTGCTCGAACTTGCGGATCTGCTCGAGCTTCGATTTGATCTTGCGTGCGCACACGTCTACCTTGATGGAGTCGGGATCGAGCTGTGACTTGCCCGTTTTGCGCTCCTTTGCCAACGTCTTAAGCTGCTCTTGAAGGCGCTCCTTGTCCTCCTCGACCTCTTCTTTCGTCTTCACCCTCGCCACTCTGCCCTTCTCGTCATCTTCGTCCTCGCTCTCGACCTTGGCAGCCGTCTTCTTGCCGCGCTTTTTCCCATTCGCTGCAGGCTCAGGCTCCTTCTCTGCCTTGACGCTGGCCTGATACTCGCGCTCCAACTCCTGACGCTCAAAGGCAGCCTCCATGCGCGTGATCTTGGCGTTGATGGTTCGCTCCTCGTGCTCGCGGATGACGTCCTCGGTGAGCTCGAGGTCCCAGTCGAGGAAGTTGTCCCACTTGAAGTCCTTGTACTCCTTTGCGGGATACGCCTTCTTGACTGCGGCGGAAGTCTTGTGCACGGTCAAGATTCTGCGCGTGAGGGCACGAAGGTCAGCATTCGTCCCTGCGTACGCCGCGCTCGCGCACACTCACTTCTGCCTCTCCTTGTGAATGTCGTACTTCAACGCTACGAGCTTTTGTTCCGCCCTCTCGACCTGACGCTCAGCCACCTGCGGATTGATCGTCTTTTGATGGTTGCACAAGATGGCGACCAGGCGGTTGGCCTGCATGTACTCGTCCTTGAGCGACTGCGGTGTGGGCTGCAAGCCACGCTCTTTGAGATTGGCGGCCGTCTTGTTCAGCAGGCCCTGGAACGTCGTGGAGGCATTGTAGGTACGGAAGACCTTGGCTGAGAGGCCGGGCATACCGCCTTGCTTGGGATCACGGAGGAATTTGTTGACCTGGTGCGTGGCGCAAAAAAGCAGATCAGCATCGTACCCATTTCATCCACTCCGCGTCCACTCACATCGCTGGTGTCCACACGCTCAAAGATTGCATCGCTTTTCTTCTTGAAGGCAATCTCGCCCTTTGCATCCTTGGTCGACCGCGTAAACATCTTGATGTTTTTGAAGACGCGCTCCGGCACCTCCAAGACCTCCTTGAACAGCATCGAGTCTTTGCCCAAGAACTCAAGCGTGACCTTGTTCTCCTCGTCTGCCAAGTCGCGCACGTGCTCAACCAATAGCGAACACACGCCGTACGTAGCAGCCTCGTCCTCCCCCTTCTCGTTGCCCGCACGTAGCGAGTAGTTGTCGATCAACCAGATGACCGTTCCCAGCTGTCGCTCCTGCCTGCTCTTACTGACGAGCATCTCTTCGACGCGCTTGCGCAGCTTCTTGACGCACTTGTCGAGCTTGCGCGCCTTCTCGAACTTCTCGCGGTCCGAGTTCGACTTGAATGAGGAAGTCGCATCGAGATAGACGTACTTGTAGTTGCCGTTGAAGTCGATCCAGTGCGCGAGCCAGGTGACGTCTTTCATCTCGACGACGGCCTTCCAGTTGTGGCCATCAGGCGCGGCAGGCGGAGGATGCTTTGGGTCCTTGAGCGTGTGATTGATGGTGATCTCTTCGGGCTGGACGCGAGGCTTGATCTGGCCGCGCTTCGGGTGTTGACCACGACCCATGAAGAGGGCGGGCGGCTCGACCATGACATTGCCCACACGTTGACGATTGCCATCGACTATGCACGACTTCATCTCCTCGTCTGCAGCCTTCTTGTCTGCCTGCTCCTTCTTCCGGGCCGATGGAGCGAGTTTCTTCTTTCGCTCCTTCTCCGCCTCCTTCAATCCCTTTTGGTACTCGCACATCTGGGCAAAGTCGCAGCGCTTGAAGTCGGTAATCTTGGTCCCGTCACGCGGCGGATTCTTCTTGAGGATGGCTTGGAAGTCGCGGAAGAAGTTGGTGTTGAAGGTGGGGTCCTTGACGTAAGGAGTCTCGAGCTTGACGGCGTAGAAAAGAGCTGCCTCCTCGGCATTGGGCGGCAAATCGACCGGCTGCCCGTTGTACTTCATCTTGATGTCACGAGGCAGGGGCTCGTACGGAGGAGGGAAGCGCGGACCGGTGTGGTAGAGCGTGTTCCACATCTGCGAGCCATCGCCGCTGTGCTTGACCGCGCCCTTCTTGCTGCCGCCCTCCTCGTCGTCGTCTTCGTCTCCATCTTCCTCTTCTTCTTCCTCCTCCTCATCTTCGTCATCGTCATGGTCAGGCGTCTCCGACTTAACCTTGGCGCGCTTCGCTGGAGGAGGAGCGCGTGACGAAGAGGCCTTGGCTGCGGGCTTGGAGCGATTACCCAGCGGCTCGTCGTCTGAGTCGTCGGGCTCAGCCTTCACGATGGGTCGCTTCGACGAGGATGCGGTGGCATTGGAGGTGCTCGACCGAGGCTTCGACGCGCTCGCAGGCTTCGACGCGCTTGCGGGCTTCTTTGCCTTGGTCAAGGGCACATCGGAGTCGCTGTCGCTCTCAGCCTTGGCTTTGGCTGCGCCGTTGGAAGAGGGCTTCGCGGATTGAGCAGGCTTAGGCCGCTTGGCCAGAGGCGCGTCATCGTCCTCGTCACTCGAAGCGACGATTGCCTTGTGCTTGCGGACAGTCGAGCCCGAGGCGTGGCCATTTCCATTCGCTGCCGCGCTCTTGGACGAGGACGAAGGCTTTGCACCCGCCGAGCCCGCAGAGGCAGGCTTGGAGAGCTCCATTGCTGGCGTTCAAGTCAGTCCCTGACGTGGGTCTGTGACGTATAGAGATGAAAGGACGAGCCTCTGTGCTGGGAGGGTCGCGTTGCGTTGGTAAGGAAGGGAAGATGCGCAGCTTTGCCCGTCTCTGATTGCCATTGTCTTGTGCCTTTCGTCCTCGTCGCTCGTCGCCCGTCGCCTGTCTCACCTCGCGCTTCCGCCTCGCGCGCATTTCGAATGCCACGCGTCGCTGCAGACAGAGAGAGCGGTGAGAGGTGGAGCTCAGAGCGAGGCGGCCACGACGCCCCGTCCGCCACCTTTCCTTTCGAACAATCGCAACCGCTAATCTTCAAACGCCATGAAGCTCACAGTCAAATCGCTGCAGGGCGGCAACTTCTCGCTCGAGGCTCAGCCATCGGATACCGTGAGCAAAAGGGCAGAGTGACGATCAGTGCTGGCTGGAAGGAGAGCTCACACCTTCTCGCACCTCCCCACGCCTAGATCGCCTCGGTCAAAGCCAAGATCTCAGCTGAAAAGGGCCATGCCGTCGAGCAGCAGAAGATCATCTACTCGGGCAAGATCCTCACGGATGACCAAACCGTCGAGGCTGCTAATGTTACGGAGAAGGGATTCCTTGTCTTGATGGTCTCGAAGGTGAGCTAATCGCAGCGAAGACGGCGTGTATGCACGATGGAGAGGCAGCTCACATCTTCTCCTGGCCCTCATCGCAGCCCAAGGCGCCCAAGCCAGAGGCAGCCGCAGCCCCTGCTGCCGCTTCAGCGTCTACTAGCACTTCAGCAGCCCCTGCTTCGAACGCACCCGCAGCCGCACCTGCTGCTGCCCCTGCTTCAGATGCTCCGTCGACCACTTCAGCCCCCGCACCCGCACCCGCAGCAGCACCAGCAAGCAGCGACGCGCCCACTCAGGCGCCAGCTGCAGCCGCTGCTCCAGCTTCCTCAGACCCTTCCTTCGTCACTGGCCCTCAACTGGAGGGCGTGATCCAAAACATGATGGAGATGGGCTTCGAACGCGACCAAATCCAGAGGGCGCTGCGTGCCAGCTACAACAACCCTGACCGAGCTGTGGAGTACCTGATGACGGGTATCCCAGAGGGCGCAGGGCCACAGCCTGCTGCCCAGGCTCAGCAGGGTGCTCAGCAGGGGGGCGCTGGAGCAGGGGCAGAAGCAGCAGCATCGCCCCAGGCAGGTGCCCGGCCAGCTGCCGCTGCTGCCCCGACGCAGCGTTCTGGCAACCTCTTTGAGCAAGCAGCCGCAGCAGCACAGGGCGGCGGTGGACGTGGCGGCGCTCGTGGTGCAGGCGCGGGCGCTGGAGCAGGTGGTCTCGGTGCTCTGGCCGGCGCAGGCGGCGGAGACGACGAAGAAGGCGAGGAGACGGTCCTCGACCTTGGCAACCCAGCCATGATCTCGCAGTTGCAGCAGCTTGTCCAGGAGAACCCTGCCGCCCTCCAGCCTCTCATTCAAGCCATTGCGCAATCCAATCCTCAGCTCGCTCAAGCCCTCAACGCCGACCCGCAAGGTGTTCTCTCTCTCCTCGCCAACATGAACTCTGGCGGAGGAGCCGAAGGACTCGAAGGGCTCGCTGGGGCTGGTGGGCAGGAGGTGGAGATTCCCAGCTTTGATCAGCTCAGCACGGAGGACCAGGCTGCCGTTGGGCAGATTACCGCGATGGGGATTCCGCAAGAGAGGGCCATCGAGGTCTATCTGATGTGCGGGAGGAACATCGAAATGGCGGTGCAGTTCTATTACGAGAACGAGGGCGACTGGTAGGCAGGGCGCGCCAGTCGCAACGATGGAATGAAGAATTGAGGAGGGTGAAGAGCGAGCAATGACGACTCGCTGGGATATCATTGAAGAAATGCGATACGAGGAGGTAGACGACAGCTAGTTGCCATCCACCTTTCCATCCGTGCATTGACGAATCTCTGCAAACCGTCGTGCATCACAACTTGGCATCCGGACCGCCTGTTCTTCTCGCAGTCTCCTCCTTCACCACCTCGTCGACCGCCGCACGTATTTGCCTCGCGAGCTCTACCGCCTCGTCATCATCGAGCTCATCGCGACCGTGCCCGATGAGGGGGAGGAGACTGCGTTGTGGCGGAGGGGTCTCCTTTTTCGGAGACGTCCGCGAGGATGCTGTTGAGGACGACAGTGAGGGCGTGGAACCTGGCAAAGGGGGTGCAGGGACGATGTGAAAATGAAGCTGTGAGCGTAGCGTGCTGTCAGCGTTCAACTCGGCTCGAAAGACCATCGCTGCCTGACTAACATGCGGCACGACTTGACCGTAGACCTGATTCGTGATAATTTGTAACCGATCGTCTTCCAGAGCTGTGTGGAAGCGCATACAGGGCAGCGGTCACTTAGACGCCGCTCTCTCGGCGACGCATTGGCAAGCTCACCCTTGCCGACCCCTCTTGTTACCACCACCAGTCCCCTAATGAACTCCTCGGCCTCACCCGCCTCACCCGTCTTGCTCCCATTGCTCTCAACCACACTCAGCGCTGCCAGATTGTCCACATGTCTCCTGGGCACCACGAGCACATGACCCCTCCTGATAGGCAGGATATCTAGAAAGGCAAGGCATCGTTCCGATTCGTAGACTAGGTGAGCGGGCTGGGAGCCGGATGCGATTTGGCAGAATGTACAATCATCACGACCTTGAAGAGGACGATCGCGGAAGGATGAGAGGGTAAAGGTGGTCATGCCGCGGATGCCTTGACGACGTGGGCTGGGCTGGGCTGGGCTGCGAAGCAAGGAGTGATGAATGGTGGGTACGGAAGGCGGATAGGGCTCGGCTCAAGGTGGAGTTGCAGCAAGTCGTGTGCGTGCTTGCGTCTGCGTGAGAGTGGGCCCGGATCCTCCGGTCAACCGTCTTGCAGATAGGAGCAAGGCTGGGTGGATGGCTTTGTGGTGGAAGAGGAGGCGCTTTCAATTTCGGAGGGACATCAAGGGCTCAATGATCGATCTGGAAAACTGATATGGAAGAGAGGTAGGCAGGTCGAGATCCGGCGACACGACCTCGCGAGAGGGCATTTTGGAGGAGAGGGCCACTGTGCGAGCCCACTGGCCTCACGATGACTGGCTGGTAGCAGCCAGGACCCTTCGCACTACTCTCGATTCAATTCTGAGTCCTCCCCTCCTTTGTTCGTCACGATCTTGATCGATGCAATCGCTCCTCAACTTCGCAGCCTCGAGTCTGTCCCCGCGCTGGCTGCAGCGGGGGACCAAAATTGGAAGGCGTAGAGGGCGGCGTAGGGCGGCGTAGGGCGGCGGAGCAGACGGGCGGGTGGGCAGAGCGGGGCGATGGACCGGGTGGCCTGTGTGGCCTGGCTGGCGCCCGGGCGAGATTGGCGCTTCTCGACGAGAGGAACAGGGCGCGAGCGCGAGCGAGAGCGAGGGATGCACGGCGGCTGCTCCTCCGTTGTTCTCCTCACCACTCACTCCTCCCTCTCCCTGCGACCTCCTCGCCGTTCTCGCCGTCGACTCCTTTGTGCGCTCAGACTCGACGCAGCTAGCACAGTGATCACGACCACCAACATCACCACCACCTCTTCCTTGCTCCTTCCCAACCCTCCCACACCCTTCCGCACTCCTCGACCTCGCACGTCATGGGTTGCGGCCCCTCAAAGGAAGACCGCGAGCTTGCGGCCCGCAACGAGGAGATCGAAGCGCAGCTCAAGAAGGATCGAATTGCAGCACGCAATGAGATCAAGATGCTCCTCCTCGGTGCTGGAGAGTCAGGCAAGTCTACGATCCTCAAGCAGCTTAAGCTCATCAACCACGGAGCCTACTCCGTCGAGGAGCGCCTCAGCTACAAGGAGATCATCTACTCCAATACACTCCAATCCATGCGTGTCGTCTTGGACGCAATGGAGAACTTGGACATCCCCCTCGCAGACGGCAACAATGCTCCGCGAGCAGAGATTATCCTGGGCCTGCCCAGCCAGGTAGAGACGGACCGCCTGCCGAGGGAGGTAGCCGACGCCATCTACGGACTATGGATGGACAGGGGGGTTCAGGCTTGTGTAGAGCGCAGCAGAGAGTACCAGCTCAACGACAGTGCGAGATATTACTTTGACTCTATTGAGAGGATGGCCGCGCCCGATTACGTGCCCAATGATCAGGATGTGCTGCGATCGCGAGTAAAGACGACGGGCATCACCGAGACGCATTTCCAGATTGGCGACTTGAACTACAAGGTGAGCGCCGAGCGCTGAGCCCACCGAGCTTTCACCTCCCACTCACCTGCTTCGTCTGCCCCCGCGCCAGGTCTTCGACGTCGGAGGACAACGCTCAGAGCGAAAGAAGTGGATCCACTGCTTCGAGAACGTGACAGCCATCATTTTCCTCGTCGCCATCTCAGAGTACGACCAGCTGCTCTACGAAGATCAAAACGTGAATCGCATGCAGGAGGCTCTCACGCTCTTTGACTCCATCTGCAACTCGCGATGGTTCGTCAGGACAAGTATCATCTTGTTCCTCAACAAGATCGTGAGTGTGTGCCCGAAAAAGCAGGCCAGGAGTCCGGCCAGGAGCCCTTCACTGACGTCTCCCCCTCGCGCACACACAGGACCTGTTCCGCTCTAAGCTCCTCACCTCCCCTCTCTCCGACTACTTTTCCGACTTCCAGCTTCCCCCCTCTGCACACAACAATCCGGACGAGGTTTACAATGCCGCCTCGGAGTACATTGTCCAGCGCTTCGTCTCCCTGAATCAGGCGCCGACAAAGACGATCTATACCCATTTCACGTGCGCGACCGACACGCAACAGATCAAGTTCGTGCTGTCGGCCGTCAACGATATTATCATTACATTGAACCTGAGGAGTTGTGGGTTGTTGTAGGCGGGCGGCCTCGCCACAGGAAAAAGGCCTGTTCGGTTGGGCAAGAAAGGGAGGGAGAGGGAGGAGTTGAAGGAAGAGACAGGAAGGCAGGGGCGAGGGAGCGAAACAGAAAGCAAGGCAGCGGCGAGTGGTCACGCCACACGAGATGGCAGGCGCGACCTCGACTCCAGTCACAGCATCAACACTATCTAGCCCAACCGAAGCGGCTTCGGACCCCAGACCACCTCGTCCTTCCCTGCCGCAAGCAGGGCACTCTCCACGATCACCACGCGACCAATCCGCCACATACCCAAACGCACCGCCTCCGACGTGTGTCTCCTCAGCTGAGCCAAGTCAAGAAGCGCATCGCGTTGACAATCAGAGCGGAATTCTACAGTCTTGAAGCTCACTTAGTCAGCTGGTGAACCCGGAATCGATACTCCATACAGCGACGGACGGTCGACGCGACACCACTTCCCTTTCGCATTCATTCCATATCTTCAGCGGCACCACGTACGCTCTCTTCTCCTCTTTCAAGTCTTGGCTGCCCAACTTTTCTGCACGCGCGCTTCCTTCTGCCAGCTCAATCTGAAGCCCATACAAACACCAAGTGACGCGCGACGGCGATGCGAGCTCGCAAGAGTCAAGGCTTTATAACATTGGGCTTCTGAGATGTAGCATCGGTGACATTGAATCGTTTTAGTCGTCTTCGCGCTCAACCCTCCACGCCGAGCTTCGCCCTCACCCACCCCTCGAGCTTGTTCTCTTCCTGACCTTCCCCGCCCGCCCACCTGATAGAATCAAAGCCATGATCCTCGCCCTGCACCAGCACCAACGTGGAATCCTCTCCGCGCTGCTTCATCAACTCATGGAAACGCTCGCTCACCCAGCAGGGCAGCAGGTTGTCATTAGTGCCGTGCACAGTGTACGTGGATGGGAAGCGGGCAGGCAAGGCAGGCAGAGGCGTGGAGGCATAGAAGCCTTTCGTGGCCCCACGAGCTGCATTGTGGTCTGCCTCGAGGCGGCGCAGAATGTCCACATTATCCAGCATAGCCTCCGTATCCTCCCCACCAGCCTCGTCGCGAAGCATGTGAAGGAATGTTCCCGTACGGAAGCCCCACCACATCAATAGGCCACGAGCTACGTCCTCCGGTCCCATACGACGGCCGGCTTGCAGCGCTTCGTAGAGCGAGGTGGAGAGACCATTGCGCTTGATCCAGTGCTGATTGAGCCACTCGTCGTCACACTCGTCTGGGTGAAGGAGACCCTTGGTCAGATGCTCGTCGATGAACGAAAGGATCGAGCCTGTAGGCTGTGCGAGATTGGTATTGAGCTTGAGCTCAAAGGGAAGAGGCCAGGCAGCCACGCTTCCCTCCTCCGTCACTGCCTCGGGAGCAACGAATAATCCCCTCACTATCCCATTCAGAGGCGGGAAGCCCAGCCCGGGCAGATCGAGCAGGGGATGAGGCAGGGCCGAAGCTGGAATCGGCTGCCTGTAACGTGGGACATCGACGGATACGGCGCCGTAGATGTTCAGAAAGGCGGCCGGGTGCTGTGCAGGTGAGGTGCGAAGCAGTAGTTGGAAGGCGTACTGTCCGCCTGCGGAGAGGAAAGAAGTGGTGAGTGAGAAGAAGCACATGTCAACAGAGGGAAGGCAAGGCAAACTCACCCGCACTGATGCCGATGAGCAAGGTGCGCTTGGCCGAGTATTCCTGGCCAAGTCCATGTTTGTCGAAGACGAATTGCCAAGCCTCCCGCGTGTCCTCAATTCCCTGTCTGACCCCGACCTCGGGGCAGAGCCTATAATTGATACTAGCCACCCCTGCTCCCAGCTTCTGCGCCAGGGATAGAAGGTGAGGAGGAATGCAGAGCGAGTCACCAATGACAAAGGCCCCGCCGTGGATGATGAAGAAGAGCGGTGGAGAGGAACTAGCATATTTGGGGGCAGGTGGTATATAGGTGAGAGTGAGACCGGGATGAGAATCGGCGTAGGTGAGGGTGCGGACTGTGGGCTCCGCAGAGGCGAGAGCGGTAGTAGCGGATGCCATGGCTGGATGTTGGGTGGGGCTGCGAGATGTTGGTGTTGAAGAGGCAGAGGCAGCGGCAAGGCAAGCAGCGGAGGATCGTGACGTGGCATTCAAGGGGCACGGTGTCTAAGGGTTATGGGGGAGTGGGCTCAAGCGGACCTTGATGACCCTTTCACCGCTGGGGCCTCCTCCTCCCTCAATTCGCTACCGTGAGAAAGAGCGCTGTCTCCTCTTCGTATGCTGCAATGGGTCCAAGCGGGTCTCGGGGCGAGCTTGAGGCGTGGGAGTGTCATCAATATGGGACAGAGCAGCCGCAGTGATTTGAGTGCAAAGCCTGGATGGCGTCGCCGACCTGGCAATCGGGCCACTCTCTCCCATGGCGGATCGTCTCATCGACACCGCAACAGCGCTCCTCGCGTAGCGAGTATCATTTGCGCTCCCTCGGGCCGTGTCTGATTGATTCGTGATCGACCCCTGTGGCGCGACAGACGCGGCCGCCCTGAGACAAGGCAGGGTTAGTTGCGTGGACAGCACGGATCCATGAACCCTCATGATATCGTCGCGGTCAGATGTGACTGAGGCGAAGGCTGCCCCTTGTACGGCCGATTTTGTACCACGGCGAGATCCGTGCAGAGCCTTGCGATCTCGCTAGGCTCGCTATCCCGCCAGCGAGCCGTGAGCAAATCCTTGATCGGATGTTCTCAACCGCAGGCAACTCCACGCTCGTTTACCACCTCCCCGACGACCATCCCACTGATGCGTGTCCCGGCGTCTGAGAAGTGGGAGAAGTGCCAAACCGCGCGCCGTTGTATCCGCGGCTGGTTGACTTTGCGCTCATCTCCTTGAGTTGAGTCTGAATCTTCGTCTGGGGCGGGCAGCGGCACGGCGTTGTGCGGGGGCGGCATCTCTGCATGAAGCGGCGGCAAGCAAGGCAAGGAGTCGGCGGCTGAGACGAAGCTGCGAAATGGAGCGAGCGAAAGAGTCAAGGCTCGGTGGAGAGCGAGACAAAATGGGAGAGAGGTGGGCATTCAGTGCCTGAGTCAGGGACGCGAGCCTGAAGCTTCAGCAAGTCATCGACGAGGTTCGCCCGTTCCTCTTTGCTTCTTCACCACCAATTCCATTCAGTCGCAAGCACGAACTCTTGTGCCTCGTTGACGCCGCTAGGAGCTTGGCGTCCGGAATTGAGTGACAAGGCGACGACGCAGCAACGCCGCAAGTCTTGACGCGATACCCAGCGACTACCCTCACGAAACCCCGCCTACCTACTCCCCATCCACTTCCACTCATCCACGGCACTGCAGGCATGTCATTTCCCGGCGACGAAAAGACCAACGAGGTCGGCACAGCCACTACGACCAACAATGGCGATCCTTCAACTCCTCCCAGCCATTCTATCCCGCCAGCGGCGCCCGCAGGGGACCATCTCACCATCTCCTCCTTGAAATGGTGGACGGACGATGAAGAGTCCCGTGTACGTCGCAAGCTGGACTGGAATATCCTGCCTATGCTGTTTATCATCTACGGAGCAGCTTACATTGATCGCTCCAATATCGGCAATGCAAAGACGGCGGGGATGAATGTGGATCTGGGCATCAGCGATATTCAGTATCGACTGATCACGACGATCTTTATCATCTCGTACATCTTGTTCCAATGGCTGCTGCTCTTCTATGTGAGTCGATGAGCCTACTTCGTCCTGTGATTTCTTGCGCTGATCATCGCCATTTCTTGCCCGCCGTGCTCGCGCAGCTGGTCGTCCCCGCTCACATCTGGGTCGCATCATGCGCCGCAGTCTGGGGCTTAGCATCGGCTCTACAAGGCACAGCGCAGGGCTTCTCAGGCCTCATGGCTACTCGCTGGTTCGTGGGAATGGCCGAGGCAGGTTTCGGTACGGGCGTCGCCCTCTACCTGGGCTTCTTCTACCCTCGACGTGAAATTGGCTACCGCTTCGCCTGGTTCGTCACCTCCTCCGCTTTTGCGTCTGCCATTGCTGGCGCCATAGCCTACGGACTGGTACGAGCTCACGCGGCTGTTGCTGGTTGGCGCCTCCTGTTCGTAGTCGAGGGAGCTCCTTCCATCCTGGTCGCCATCTTCATCTTCTTCTTCCTGCCCGACAACCCGCGCAAGTGCCGCTTCCTTAATGAGCGCGAGAAGTTGATCGCGGATGCTCGCCTCTTCAAGCCCAAGTCAGAACACGGCGAGGAGGGTGGAGCAACTGTAGCGGCTGGAGAGGTAGCAGGGGCAGCAGCCCATGAACGTGGCCAGAGCAGCGGGATGAAGGCGAGCCTCGGCACCATGGTGGCCGCAGCGCGCAAGAAGTTCGACAAGGACTCGATCAAGGCCGGTCTGCTCAGTCCCGTCGCCTGGCTTGCATCGCTGCAGCTCTGGACGGTCAACGTGGGCTATGGGTCCATCCCCATTTTCTTGCCCACCATTTTGAAGGACAGCGGCTTCACGGCCATCAAGGCTCAAGGCTACACCGCACCGCCTTATCTCGTCGCGTGGGTGTACACCCTCATTGCCATCTACGTCTCGGACAGGCTACAGCATCGTGCCACGTTCAACATTGTGCATTTTGCTGTAGGAGCTGCAGGGTACATCATGCTTGCATTGAGCGAATCGCACAATGTGCGCTATGGGGGTGAGTATACGCGGAGGCCTCACGCACTCGCGCAGGACTGGATCTGACAATCTCCTGTGACGCCTCTCGCAGCCGTCTTTCTTGTCGCCCTCGGCCTTTTCCCTCAGGTCTCCTTCTCCTACGTCTACCTCATCACCAACGTCTCGTCAGAGCGCGCTCGAGGATGTAAGTACGCGATGGTCTCGTGGACCGACCTCGAAACATCGTCTCACCCTCTTTCCCTTCCCTCCCTCTGCCCAGTCGGTCTGACTGTGCTTGGAACCCTCTCACAGACAGCACCGCTTGTAGGGAACCTCGCGCTGTTCCCCGCTGCGGACGCTCCTTACTACCGTCGCGGGATGTGGACGTCAGCTGGCGTGTCTCTTGGAGGGCTCCTCATCGCCTTGACGACCATCACCTTCCTCACACTCGCCAACCGCAAGAGAGACAAAGCTGCCGCCCAACTCGAGGCTCAGTCCCTTCGCTCGGGCGGAAACAAACTCTCTCCTTCTGTTTCTGCCGGTGGTCAGGCGGCAGGGACTGGTATAGACGAAGAGAAGGCGTCGCTTGCGGTAGGGGCTTCAGGCGAGGCACAGAGAGAGCGATTGGCAGCGAAGCGTCACCTGGACATGAGCGTGCCAGAGGAGAAAGAAGAGGCGTTGAGGCGGTACATTGACGAGGGTAGAAGGGGAGAGGACTCGCCCTACTTTAGATACGTGGTGTGAGGAGGAAGCCAGAGACGCAGACCACGTGGCGCGGGCCAACACTTGGACCGTGCTCGCTCAGACCCCCCTGTTTCCCCTCGTCTCGTGTCTGTCCGCGTCTTCTTTCTCACCTTTGTCATCTATCTTACCTTACCTCAACGGGTCTTGATCAATCGTCAATGAGCTGTTCGCGGCTGCGAGCTAGTGCTGCTCCATCCTCGCCATCACCGCCGCCATCATGACGTCCGCGTCTTCGTCCTCTGCTCCTTGCGAGCACGACGCTCAGCCTCCTGTTCCTGTCAGCCCTACCCTCACAGCTGCTGCTCCGCTGGCACCACAATCGCCCTACGTCGTCATCTCTTCAGCCAGCAACAGCGCAAGAGGAGCTCGAGGTCTTCGTGTCCCCTCGTCCGACGATGGAACCAATACAGCCAGCGCTGAGGCTGTAGTTGCCGCAAGTAATCAAGGCTCCCCTCTGCTCGCATCGCGACGGCATACAGCCTTGATAGGAGACGAGTCCCCTAGTGCACGACACAGCGTCCTGATTGCAACGACACCGCGCGTCTCACGCGCAAGACCGCGATTCTGGTACTTCCTGCCCCTCCTCTCCATCATCGACGTGGCGCTCGAAGGCATTGTGGGCGTCTTCCTCCTCCTCAATCCGGGTCCATCGCTCCTCTCCGCCAAGAAACACAGCGACGATGAGGCGCCCAGTCTGGGTCGCACGCGAACGCTTACTCTCACTTCGACTCTTCTCGCCGCCAGCCTGCTGCGCAATGCAACGCTGAGCATCATAGCCATAGGAAATCGGACCGACCAATTGGGTCTTATAGTCGCAGGGGTATGCGCCGCCTCCGCTTTGGTAGGGGTGAGCGTCTTCAACCTCCTCTTCCAGTCTGGCGTGCTGCTCGCCCGGGAGACCTCGCAAGACGTGACATGGCCGGAGAAGCTGCCAAAGCCGAGCTTGACGCTCCTTACGTCTCTTGGCCTCGGCTTCACGGTGCTTGAGTACGTGCTCTACGTCCTCGTTGTGGGAATCAGGGTACCGCCGAGCGCTGCGGGTGGAGTGGGTAGGATGGGACAAGTGAGAAGATGGAAGCGTGGAATGAGGAGTGAGGCAGCACGAGCCGGTCGCGAGGGAGACGAGGGCAGTTGGGCCGTGTATTTGGATGATGAAGAGGATGACGACATGCCTGCGGGGCAGGAGGAGCCGCGCAAAAAGAGGAGACAAAGCTACGTCGGTTCATCAGGGGAGAGGGACGGAGAAGGGCAAGGGAGTTCGGGTACGAGTGCAGAAGGTAGCAGGATGTCCCTTCTACCGGAAGCGGTCATTTCTCCTTCTACCTCTACGGGACCGTCTTCGTCGTACGGGGCATTGGAGCAAAGTCGTCCCCTATCCTCGCTCCTGCCTCAGAGTGCCTTTTCTACTCAGGGAGGGCAGGGTACGCATAGAAGTAGTAGCAGTCGGGCGCGCACAACAAGCACAACCTCGGCGCGATCTGGCGGCCGATCCCCGAGGAACGATAAGGCTATGGCTGCCGCTGCGGTGGGTCTATCCGCCTCCCCCTCGGGATCAAAGGGCATGGGACCCCACTCTCCCATCCAACGTGATTACGCCCTCGCCACCTCCGGCGGCAACGACGTCGATCTTGAGGCCGGTCCACGCGCTCCTTTCCCCATGCAGGAAGGCGATGATTCTCGAGAGGACGAAGAACGGGACGACGACGAAGATGATCCCAACGAAATCCTCGACATTCCATCTTTCCCCACCTCCACCTCTCGTGATGCCTCGCGCATGCGGCTGGCCATGGCCAGCGATAGTCGAGCTGCGCAGCAGGAGGGTCGTCGAAGCAGTAGTGGGCTGGCCAGGAGTGGCAGCCGGACTTTGAGTCTCCTCGGGGTGATTCGAGGTGGTAATGAGGACGGAGATGGTGGTCAGGTCGAGGAGCCCACTGCGGGTGGGAGTCATCCGGATGAGGAGGCAGAAGCTGTTCCGCAGCGCAGGAAGGGGTGGCGAACGAGCAGCGCGCTGGGGGCGAAGCAATCTTCCTTGCTGGGCTTCAAGCGTAAGAAGCCGCAGCGCGACGTTTCTGGGCCTTCCGTCGATGCGGCGGCTGACGCCGGTAGTGGATCGACAGCCAAGACAGCAGGGTGGCGCGCTGGCGGAAAACGGCTGCTGAAGAGCGCCATGCCTGGTGCGAGTGGTACCGGTGGAAGTTCAAGTGGACGAACATGATGCGGTGTCACGACGTCGCAAAGAGCAGCAGATTGGAACGCTACGAAATACAGATACCCTTCATTCGTGCTCAGAAGTCACTGTGCCGTCCCGCTCAGCCCGAACTCCCACGTCCTACACTCCGCGCTCCCCTTGCCCGTCTCCTCGTCACCATCCAACAGTCCACTTCCTCTCCCTCCCCCACCCTTATCGTGCGCCTCCCTCCCTCCGCTGGTAGTGACATGCCTGTACCCCTCCCAGTCCCCTGGCCTAAACTCGACACTGCGCCAGACTTCCCAGTTGCCACCGTTTCGCTCGGCATCCTTGATCTCCACTATGGTGGGATTTCTCGGTGCGCCGCGGGGCAGGGCTGGAGCGTTGTGCAATACCAAGGGATAGAGGTCGGCAAGGCGATGCGAGCCTAGTTGAGGGAGACTCCAGAGGGTGTAAGGCTTGACGGGGCGGAGCGTGATGAGAAGGGAGGAGGCAAGGTGCGAAGGAGGGAGGGGGCGTGGTGGGTAGGCGCTGGTGCTGGTGCCCGAGAAGGCGGTGGGCTCATCCTCGTCCTCGTCCGAGAGTGGGAAGTCGGCGTCCTCCGCATCCTCCTCTTCATCTCCCTGCGGCTGCTTCGGTCCCTTTCCCTTTCCCTTCACACCCTTCCTTGCGTACCGTGGCCGCTTCCCTCCTCTTCTCATCACCCCACGCAGTCCCACAAATGCGCGGCAGAGCATCAACTGATTCGCAGCAACATTGCGTGCTTCGTCCTTCTCCCCACCTCCGGCATGCGGGAAGCCCCACCACACTTTCGTGAATCCCTTTGTTGGGCCTGAAGGGTCGCACCATTTCTTGATCAACACATCACGCAACGGTGCAGCAGCGTCGACTCCGAAGCGCAGGGTGACGCCGAGAGATTCGAGCTTTTCGACGTTACGAGGGGCGGTCTGCGGGTATTTTGCTTTTAGTGAAGAGAGTGAGGGCTCGAAAGATGTGGCTACGATGCGCGAGGGGGAGTGAGGATGGATCGGGTGGGTAGCGAGGGAAAGAGTGAAGCTAAAGTCTCCTTCGCCGAGGAGGAGAATCGTGTCCAGGGGGTGAAAGGGATGATTGGACCGTGAGGAGGAGGCAATGGAGCCTGAGGCCGGGCTTGTAGCTCCCATTGCGCTATTGGAGTCCTGATCCTCAGCGAGTAGACGCTGGATAGCTTGCCTGCTACCTTCCTCCTTGCCTTTGCCTCTGACATTGCCGTCATTCGCCTTGACCTTCTTGGCCCCTCCACCTGCAGCGCTGATCTTCTTCCTCTTGACAGCTTCGTCCACCTTGACTTGATGAGCCTTCTCCGCTTTACGCTGATTATGCGACGCGAGAGCGTTGGCTAGATTTGCCTTGCGCTTCTTGGGTGGTGGTGCCATGCTTGAAGTTGCAAGTGAGTGGAGAGGGAGGAAATTCAATGCTCAGGCGGACACGGAAAGGGAGGTCGATGCAGGCGGAGCGGGTCTGGGGGAAATTTGGAGAGGCGGATTCGGACCAAGTCGAGGCGCATCGAGCTGCATTTCCTTCTCTCGCTACCACATCGTGGATTTCAACATGGCGAGGTGAGAAGCCGTGGCTGTCGTTGTCGAGCAGGATGAATCCCTTCGCTGACACCGCAAAACTTCCACAGCGCATCCACATCACAAGTGACTCTCAACGCCGAGGTCGGTTCCTCCTCTTCGACCCCCTCAACTAGCTCCACCGCTCCCACTCGCCCGGCCTCCGCCAATCCCTCCTCAAAACCCAAGACAACTCCATGGGCTCGCAAGCTCCAAGAGCGGCAGAGGCTGGCTGCAATGAAGACGAAAGAGCGCGAGATGAAGGCAGAGGTTGAGGCTGAGAAGACCAAGAAGGTTGAGGCGATCAAAGAGAGGAGAAGGAAGAAGCAGGAGAAGGAGCGATTGGGACGGATGGCTGAGAAGGTGAGTCTTGCGATGAGATGTGTTGAAAGAGCAGCTGACTTGAGCGAATCTCGATCGCCCGCAGATGAGCGCCAAACGTCTCGAGAGGAAAAAGAAGAAGATGGGAATCGCCAACAAGAAGGTGGCACATTAATGTAAAGGTCACGACGTAGAGAAAAT
Organism: Jaminaea rosea; assembly: GCF_003144245.1. Taxonomy (NCBI): domain Eukaryota; kingdom Fungi; phylum Basidiomycota; class Exobasidiomycetes; order Microstromatales; genus Jaminaea; species Jaminaea rosea. Next base: position 199,072 of record NW_020289989.1, on the reverse strand, counting down.
CGATGGCTCTCTTCCGTCGCAGACTGGCCTACTGATGACTCTCAAGCTGTCAATGGGTCTTGCAGTGCAGGACTTGCTGAGCCACCGCACGATGGGAGCAGCGCACCTTGTCTGCTGCCGCCGCCAATCACTCAGCCAACAGAAGGAGCAGCCGAGTAGGCTGGCAGCTGGACGATGGCAGCCCCTGTGCAGCTCGAGACAGACAAACCCCGAGGGAGGGGAATCATGATATTATGTTACAGCCGGCCAATCGTCACAGGGAAGTCGGTGACAGTGATTTACAGTCTCAAGCCGATACAGGTTCGCGCAGGCTTTCACTTCGCACAGCTGGGCCCGTCGAGTCTCCCTTTGCTTCCATCCCGTCGACAGCGCCAGCGCTGTCATCCTCACTGCGTCCATTGGAACGCACCGACCAAGCGAGTCCCAGAGTGCGGGTCAACTCTGATACGCTTGGAAGGGGCGTAGGTGTCGTCTGTGTCCTGTTCAGATTGGGACGGGTTGGCTTCTCGTGAGCATCCTTCTCTGTGCGAGCTTCGTCTTGTTTGAGAAGAGGAGCACTGATAGGAGGCAGCGTGAGATTACCCTCGTCCGTTGGACCGACCATGATTCTCCTCCTCCTCGCGCCAACCACATAGCACTGATCGACAGTGAGCGGCACATCTAGGCTCAAATCAAGCGTAGGTGCAAGCCTTCGCCCAGATGACATCGACGGCCCCTTGGCACGCTCGTACGTGGACTTTGTTGTCGTCGGTGTAGGGAGCGTCCACTGCTGCGGCAGCATTGTAAATGTCCTGCATTGGGGCGAAGGGCCAAGCATGCGCTTCTGCTGCCGCTGCGCTTCATCATTTGTGGCCACCGTGGTGCGATCGAATATTGAAGTGGGGCTCCAAGACCCCGTTGGGTCGACCACACTGCTCGAGCCACTGTAAGCGTCGAGTGTGCTCGCATTAATGGACTGATCGCCGTTTCTCCAGTCGATGAAGGGCGGTGCCAACCCTGCCGTCATCTGAGACGGGATCGTACGGCCGTGGATAGTTTGAGCACGAGCTCGCTGCCGCTGCGTCGCCCCCGCAGCAAAGGATGAAGCAGGTACATCTGGGTGAAGCGGACCGCGAGGAGGCATCATGGTGGCCAGCTCATAGCTCTGAGTATACGGTAAAGCAGGTTGCAAAGGCGCTGAGGCTAGCGAGAAGCTTCGCAGATGGCCACGCTGAGTCACCACTCCAGAGAGATAGGAGTTACTGTGCTGACTCTGTGTAGAGGAAGTGAACGGAACACTGGGTGTTCCAGCTAGTTGCGAACCCATCTGCGAGAGGCCGAGGCACGATGTGCCAGAGGCAACGTGAGAGGGGTGAATAGGGGCTGCGAAGGGTGGTAGTGCCGTAGCCGGTGGCAGAGGTTGCAGAGTTGTCGGCGTCGTGAGCGTTGCACGGCGTCGAGGGGAAATGTTGACCGGTGGTGCTCTGAGCGAAAAAGGAACGCCTTGAGCATCGCTCTGACTGAGCATTCGGCCATGTCGCGAAGAGGGTCGCAGATCGCTGCTCCTTCGCTGGTGCGAGGGCCAAGCAGTACCGGCGGGTCGGGTGACAGCTCGAGGTGTAGGCGGCTCCTCTATCTCGGCTTCGGCATCGTCCTTACTGCCCGATGACTCTTTGTCCGTCGATGTGCCCTCCTCTTCATCTTCGTCAAGATCCATACTCTCGTCTCCTTCTTCGATCATCTCATCTGCAGACTGACGAGCTTGGCGGTCGAACAGCCAGTTGGCGTCGTGAGTAGCGTTGCTCCTCATCATGGCAGGGAGGGGCTGAGCTGCCCTTTTCTCCGGCGAGTCTGCAGGCGACACCGAGGTGCTTGCGAGAGTCATCGCTCTTTGTCTCTTCTGAGGCTGCCCGCCCACCTCTGTCCTCTCAGGCCCTTCATCCATCGAAATACCACCTCTCGCCAATTCCCCTAACCCCAAAGCAGCTTCGAGTCTTCGTCGCTTCTTCAACCCTTGCCTCTTGTTCTGGAAGAAGACTTGAACCTTCCTCGGGCTTATGCCTAGCTCTTTGGCCGCTGCCTCGCGTACTGCAGTCGAGGGGAATCGGGTTTGACGAAGGATGTTGAGGAGGACGTTGGTTTGAGAGGGAGAGAGGAGCTGACGGGAGCGACGGCGACCGGTCTGCTCGAGGAGGAAGGGAAAGCGTTGCTCCAGAGATAAGGTGGACGAGTCTGAAGGGCTGGAGGTGGTCGAGGTCGTGAGGGGGACGAAGGGGCCGAGGTGCGACTGGTACGGCTTGTTTGGGCTGGTCGTTGGCGTGGACGCCGGGTCCGCCGTGGTGGCATTGCTCGCTGCGCTGTCCGACAGCTTGGGTCTGGCGGGCTCTTGTGATGGGGAGCTCGTGACGATCATGGTCATGTTAGAGGGAAGGAGCGGACGGCCTTAGTTTGCCACCGCGAATTACCAGCAGCTTTTCTCCTTTTTGAGGAGCTGGCCCTCTCGTAGGGTCCACACCAACCTTCATCCCCCTCGCGCAAATCAGGGGTACCTTTATCTTTGCTCAGGAGACGGGCAAGCGATCATGGCGCAGCATCTCCCTTTGTTTCCCACGCCCACTGCGACCACTAAGCTGGCGGATACCGGTTGGTACAGGGGCTGCGAGAGGCTTGTGTCATCATATGAAATCGTAGGGAATGAAAAGGCGATCCGTGCGACCAGGCCTGAGGAGTAGGGCAAGTTGACTGACGGCTGTGGGTTGCCGAGATGATGGAGGCTCGAGCACTTCATCGCATTGCAGGATAGCAAGGCGATCTTCGTGCCACGCCGAATTTTCACAGGGCGAGTGAAACATCATCATGTTCCCGGCTCATCGCTGTGGCCTCTCCTGCCGTACATCCCCGCATGTCAGGCTGAGCTTGGCTGCTTAACCTTCCTCACCGACTGACTTGGGATCCCTTCAGTCAATGTGGTTGATTGAAGATACCATTGCAGCCTTCATCAGGGTACTCGCTGTCGTCCGTCCTCTCTTGCTGCACTTGATCTTTCGATGTTTGACGTGAAAGGAAAGTTGCCAGGTTGAGCCCTTCCGCCGTGAGATTGAAATGAAGTTGGCTTCGGCGCGGACCGAGTGGGTGGGCCAGAGGGGACTCGGACGTCGTGTGCACGGCTCACCTCTGCCAACTCCTCTCCGCTCGTCCTTCCCACCGCATACAACCAGCTAGATCTACCATCAGCAGAGAGCTCAGCTCATTCAGGGGTACAAGCAGGGCAGACAGGTACTTCTCGCTGTCGCTCGTCCGCGCAAGGGCGAACTCATCCGAACAGGCTCTGCTCAGCCGATCCGGGGAGCTAGGTCTAGCGTAGCCGTCCTCCTCCGGATCCCAATTGGCCGGATTCTACTGCGACACCTGGCCGAGCCATGTTCGATGAGTAAGTTGAGCGCACAGGTGGGGACAGCAGCGAAGAGCAGCGCTGACTTCAAGCCGTCTGATCGGCAGCTTCGTCCAAAATTCGCGTAGTCAGCCGCAAGCTGGTCCATCCGGATCAGGGACAGGAGGGCAAGGAGGCTTCGAGCCTGCTGAGCCCGTAACGGACGTCCTGCCCTTGACTGCGGTGAGCAACGGGCAAGCTGAGGACTTCGATGGCTCCCAGAGTGCTGACGTACTTCTTCCTGGCCTCACGCAGCTTGAAACGGGCTTCGTCTCCTCCGAGAATGGCGCCGACTACAATGTAGACACCAGCTCCTCCTCGCCAACGCAGCCCATCTTCCAACTGGGTCGCGTCCAATATGCTTTTCCCGCCCCTTTGGCACACCTCACAGTAGCGTCCAACATCCTTACCATGTGCCTCTACGCCTACCCCTCAGGTCCAGTCTTACCTCAGAATCTTCCCCCTCCTCCACACTTGGTTCGCATCAACCTCGATGAACCGGAACGAACGCTAGAGGCTGACGTACCGCTGGGCCCGCCGGCAAGGAACAATGCAAGGGGACAGGGAGGGCAGGCTTTGCCACTCGATGCCTCTTCGTTGGGACCGCACAAGATGTTCGCAGATCCTTCGGGCAGACACCTCGTGCTCTCGATGCGCTCAGGAGACAACTATTACTGGGCATCAGGCTGGAAGAAAGCGAGGCTTCTGCCCAAGTGGAAGGGAACCGTAGTCGAGAGTATCGCATGGCATCCTCGCGCCAGCAGTAGCAGTAGCTCGAGCTCCTCTTCTCGCTCTTCATCAACGCGCGAAATCCTCGTAGGCTCACGGTCAGGCTCCATCTTCGAGGCCGTCCTCGTTCCGCCAGCCACAAATCCAGACGACGATGAGTCTCAAGGCGACTTCCTCGACCGTCTGGCGCGTAGAACAGCAGGGGCTGCTTCGAGCAGCATCGGCGTCGGCGGTTCTGGCTCAGAGATTGACAGGGTCTTCAGAACCCTCTTCACCCTCTCAGAGCGGCAAGCCATCAGTGGCCTGACGGTCACGCATTTCGGCGGTGGGACAGGAGGCGGAAGAACAAAGGCTGCCGTTGTGGCCACGACTAGTACACGCATCTACGAATTTGTAGCCGGCATGGGAAAGGAGCAGGGTAGGAAGGATGAGGGCAATGAAGCCGTTAGCGCGTATGCGAAAGTCTTCGAGCCTTACAAGGGGACGGTACCTAATCTCAGTGAGTGCAGCGCTACAAAACAGACGTAGCAGAGAGTATCACGAACTGACCTCAATCATCTCCGCGCTCTCTCACAGAATCCGAGCTTCCCGGTGCCGTCCCTCACTCCGAATTGCGCGTCTGGTCGCCCAACAGCGAGTCCGGCCGCGTCACCACTCCAAAAGCCCTCGCCTGGCTTACAGGTCCTGGCGTCTACCATGGACTGCTCAGCTTCGCCGACCAAGATGTCGGGGACAGTGTCATCGACAGCGCCAATCTGCTGCCATACCCGGCAGTGGTCAATGACGACCAAGAAGGAGGAGGGGCTCAGAATGGCGGACGAGACGGCGAAGCGGTAGCAGAGATCCCGCTGGGTATAGCGCTTACGGAGTTTCACTTTGTGCTCCTGTACGAAAATCGAGTGATGTGCATCAGTAAGTAGCAGGGACGTCCCCTCAGCTCGCTGTATCCACGCTCACCACTCCCTCCTCGATGCCAGGCTCCCTAGACGATCGTCCGATCTTCTCCTCTTCCCTCCCACTCTCACCAAACGAAAAGGTCCTAGGCACAACCGTCGACTCTCAGCGCAAGACCTACTGGATCTACACGACCGCGAGCATCTTTGAGCTCGTCGTTCACCAGGAAGACCGGGACGTCTGGCGCGTCTATCTCTCTCGCGGCAGCCACGAGCTGGCACTCCGACACTGCAAGACGAGCACACAGCGCGAGCTGGTGCTTTCAGCCCAGGGAGATAGGGCCTACGAGGAAGGAAAGTATATCCAGGCTGCTCAGGCGTATGCGCAAAGTTTCGCACGCACTTTCGAGGAGGTTGTGCTTCGTCTGCTCGACGTCGATGCCAGGGACGCTTTGCGGTACTACCTCGTCTCGCGGCTGGAGCGACTGAGGAAGAGCGACACGACACAACGTACTCTTTTGGCTACCTGGCTTGTCGAAATGTACCTGGGCAAGCTGGACGATCTAGACGACCTCGCCGCTTCGCAGGCTGCCAGCGCTGATGTGGATAATTATCGCGTCGAGGCTGGTTTGGTGGAGGAGGAGCTGCGTCAATTCCTCGTTACATACAAAGGAGATCTCGACAGGCGGACCACCTTTTCCTTGATCGGCAGGCATGGGCGCAGCGAGGTCATGCTGCATTATGCCGGCGTCGTGGGAGAGTGGGAGCGGGTGGTACGATATTGGATCGAGCGAAAGGAGTGGGAGAAGGTGGTAGAGGTGTTGAGTGGCCTGAAGGCAGACAGCGGCCACCTCGCCCTCTACTATCGCTTCTCGACCATCCTCATGCGTCACGCACCCCGCACGCTCGTCGATGCCTGGCTACGCCAGGACGCCTTGAAGCCGCGCAAGCTCATTCCCGCGATGCTACAGCACAAGCCAGCAAAGGGGCAGATGAACGAAGCAGAGCGCTACCTCCGCCACATCATCTGGGAGCAAGATAACACGGACGCGGCCGTGCACAACTTCTACCTCACACTGTTGGCGGGACAAGAGAGCGAGTATCAGCAGGCGAGCAAAGTCAATGGCCATCCCGACGAGAGCAATGGCACAACGAGCGCAACCACGGAGGGCCCTCTGCTCTCCTTCCTTCTTGACGGGCCAGCCGACCCACTCACTGGAATGCCCTACTTCGACCTCGACTACGCACTACGCCTCTGCTCCTCACGCGGGCTGCACGGCGCAAGCGTGAGGATATACGCCAAGATGGGCTTGCATGACGAAGCCGTCGACCTCGCACTTCAGGAGGGGGACGTGGACCTCGCCTGCGCCTGCGCCGATGAAGCCGGTAGCGGGTCGAGCAGTTCCGGCGCCACAGAGGAGGAAGTAGACGCACTTCGTCGCAAGCTCTGGCTTCGAGTTGCAAAGCACGTAGTCCCCTCCTCCTCCCCCACCGCATCCTCAGAGGAGTCTATTCGCCACTCGATCTCCTTCCTCTCCCTCGCCCCGCCGCATCTACTCACGATAGAGGATATCCTCCCCTTCTTCCCCGACTTCACCCTCCTCGATCCCTTCCGCGAAGAAGTCTGCGCAGCTCTTGATGCGCACGCTGCACGGATTGATACTTTGCAGGGTGAGATGGAAGCGGCGGCTAAGAGTGCCGAGCATATCCGCGAGGATATCGCGAAGTTGAGTGAGAGATTCGTGACAGTCGAAGAGGGGGAGCAGTGTGGTCTAGAGTGTGGGAAAGGGCCGGTGCTAGGCGGTACAGTGGGTGGAGCTGCGCAGGGACAGGGGCAGTTCTATATCTTCCCCTGTCGACACGCCTTCCACGCCGACTGCCTCGTGCAGGACACCACCTCTCGACTGCCCCCTCGAGCTCTGCGGCGCTTAGTAGAGATTCAGGGCCAGCTGGCCAAAGCTGCTGGCTTGGCACCAGCGACAGCCTTGGCTGCGGCCGCTGCTACCAGCAATGATGCCGCGCAGAAAGGAGCGACAGCATCCACCGTCGGGTCGCTCAGCAAGAAGACCGGCGTGCCAGCGGCCACTGCCGCCACGACCAATTTGCTGGTGGATCGACTGCCCGAGGCGCTCATCTCGGTTCTCAGCGCAGGCGTCAACGTCGGCGTGGCTGGCTCAAAGCGAGTCTTTGCACCCCTGGACCCCTTCCTATCCACCCCGGCGTACAACGCTCCTCAGCAGCAGCCAGAGATCGAGCAAGGCGCAGCAGGCAGGCGGCGAGGCGACGAAGAGAAGGAGCGCGAGGTTGCGCGTCTGCGCGACGAGATGGACGGAATCATTGCGGCTGCCTGCCCGTTGTGCGAGGGGAGCTTGGCCGATCTGCAACGGCCATTTGTTGGAGGCGGGGCCACTAGAGGAGCGGCGTCAGCGGCAATGGCGAAGCGCGGCAGGGGAGGCAAGGGAGCAGAAAAGGAGGAGAGGGAGGAGGAAGAGAGATGGGCTTTGTAGCGGTCAAGAAGGGTAAATGCCGGTCGACGGTATGGACGAGAAGCCTTTGGTATTGTTTCTGGTCTGTTTGAATAGCTATGGATAACTTAGAGCATATTCAAAGGTGAAGCCAGTTCAGTATAGGATAACGAGAAGGTAGCCGCTTCAATGATCTTGGGGACCTCCTTGGCCCCTCATGCTCTGCCGGACCCTCGCGCATCTACATTCTCTCCCGCCCTTCTTGCCTTGCGAGCCTGACGGCCGCCTTACTTGCACTCGGAGGATGACGTTGAGAGCGCGACGTGCTCGTTGAAGCCTGCGTGGATGGCTGTCTGCTCGTCTTGGTAGGCGCAGCACTCAAGCTCGCGTCAGAGCTCTCCGTCGCCGTGTCCTCTGCCGCTTCATATCCCGGATCGACGGGTGGGGGCGAGTCGTCCAACTCGTCATCCACCATCAGCCCAGCACTACCGCTGCGTGCTCCTCGCACCTCTTCGTCGTCTAGGTCGTCCCCTTCATCCGCACTCGCGTACATGTTGGGCTCATCGACCGTGTTTGTCGATATCTTGCGAGAGCGCTTCGAGTCAGGGCCGTAAGGGTCGAGCGAGCGGCGAGGATGATGGGTATTGGAGAGGGAGGAGGAGTGGGAGAGATCTTCTTCGCCGGTGCTGCTAGAGATGACTGCGCTGCTGCTTCGTCCCTTGACGACTGAAGTGGCCGTGCGCATGCTCTTGCTCGTTGTCGCTGAGCCGCCTGAGCCGCCGGTGGGCATGCGTGGGCCACGAGTGGCTGGGATCGAATCGTCTGTGCGCGATGGCAGCGGCTCGGCATAGTCATCGAGAAGCCAAGCAGCCACAGATCCGTTACGCGCGAAAGCCGCAGAAGTCTCATCATCGTCCTCTTCATAGTTGTTGGACATAATTAGGACGGGCTGAGCGCGAGCCTGCGATGTCTGCGTGTTGACAAGATGAGCTGGCAGAGGTGCTGACGTGACTGACTTGACGTCGCTCTTGGGACTGAAGAGGTTGAGGCCCTTGAGCTGCGCCGTGGGGCTACGCGGCCCGCCATCTGCTGCAGCCGCACTAGTCGTTGCCTCTCTCAGCGCAACATTGAGTGCCTCAGAGACGAGGGCACGACACTCCTCCACAGAGGCGCAGGCGCGCATCTGCTTGTCTAGCCCAGCCAGTACACGAAGTGTGCTGGTGGCACCCGCGGCAGAAGAAGAAGCGGAGGCAGAGCGTACGATACCACCTCCGTACCCGTTGAGAGGGCGGTTGGGACTGGTAGGCGTGCCTGGCCCGAAGCCTTGATGGGAGTAGCCGAAGGTCGCCGACGAGCGATTCATGGGCGTGGTCTGAGAAGCAAAGCCCATAGCTGAGTTTGTGCCGTTCGCCCTTTCGAAGCGACCACCTGTGCTGCCACCAGTTGCACTCGCGCCCATCTGATCTCCTGCCGCGCCATCGCTCATCTGACTCCTGACGCTCGCTCGCCTCCTGAGCATCATGGGCGCCTCGTCCCTGGACGCACGACGGCCAATGGGGATTTTCCTGCTAGGTGGGCCATCAGGGCGTGCTGCATCTAGTGGTGAGGGCATTGCGGGTGGGAGAGGCGTAGAAGGGACGGAGCCTCGGTATGAGACCGGCGTGTGAGAAGGAGATCCGTCTTCTGCGGATGGCGGAGAGAGGCCTGCTGGGGCAGTTTGGTCCATCACACCCGGCTGCGAGGAGAGAGGCGTCTTGTTGCCATCTATGGGCGTGGGAACCTCTAGCTGCTGAGAACCTCGACGCTCCGCCTCGCCTGCAAAAGAGGAGAGGTTCGACACGCCGCTGACGGACCGACCATGCTGCGTAGCCGGAGCGACGACGCCAGGCAACCTGCCCGCCAGCCCAAATTCGCCGCCATGCTCGCTGTTCGACGTTCCGTGGCCCTGCGAGCTCGCGGAGGCGGGAGCATAGTCTGTAGGCGAGGCGACGTTGCGCTGCTCCTCCTCGTTTGTTTCGGCGATGTCGACGGGCGTGCCGATCGTTGGCGTAACGACGTTCGACTGGCGCGACTCGCTGCGGTCCCTGTCAAAGGACGTCGTGGGGCTCTGACTTCCGCCCGTCGCGTTACTGAGACTCTTTCTTCCCCCAAGGAGGGCGCGCATCTTTCCGCCGACGCGGGAAATAGACGAGTCGTTGCTGTTATTGCCCCCTGCTAGGCCGGCTTCTGGAGCCACGCCAGCGAATCTACCGCCTGCATTCGTGCTTGGGGAGGGCGGGGTGGAGTTGAAGAGATCCATCATGTCTTTTGCTGCGGACCAGGAGGCGCGCTTGTCGCGGGGTTGAAGCTTGGTAGCCTGCGTCTGCGCATCGCCCGAGGCTGAGCGGCCCATTTTGCGTGAGCGGGCGTGGCTCATGTCCTTGTTTGGGGGAGAGGGAGGCGGGGCGCCCCCTGATGTGCTCTGCTGGCCAGATGCAGACGTGAGCGGGTCAGATGGTCCACGGTACGAGCTGGGTGGCGGGGCGCTGACGCGAGATGAGGCCTTGCGAGTCGTCGCTGGGGCTGGAGATGGAGCACCGCCGCTGCTAGCACGCGAAGACGGCCTTTCGTTGAGTGTCGTAAGCGTCGGTGCAGGGGACGTCCCACCTCCACCTCTGGGCGAGGCCTCCCCGCTATCCCCCTTGAGGGATGCAAAATTGAGCACACCAGGCCTCTGTCTCGCCTCCTTCTTCTTGCTCTCCGCAGCCTTGCGCTCGATTTCAATCGTGCGCAGCCTGTTCGGCGTGAGTGAGACCTTCATTGTCTGTCCAGACATCATAAGGGCCTCAAAGTCATCCGCAGGCTCAACATTGACGTCAGGCGGGCGATTGGAGTCCACGTTTGCTGCGCCGCTCTTGAGGGCAGCCAAGGAGGGCCTGCCTCCTTGCCCACCAGCGCTGAAATCTTGGCTTTGCTGCTTGAAACTGCCGCGACGCCTACCCGCACCGAAGAAGCCGCTGAGCCCCTTTTCGATACTGCTGCGCCTTGTGAGTGCGGGAGGCGCTTCCGTGGACGGAGTGGTGATGTTGGTCGTTTGGCTGCCAGAAGCAGGCACGCTACCGTGCGAATCGCTCATCGTGTCGTTGTGGTACGAGTCACTGGCCGTTCCGGCGTGTCCGAGACTGCTGGATCGATCTCGAACCGGCCAGCTGGGCGGAGGGCCGCTGATGCTTGCAGATGTGCCAGGACGATTGCGATTGCCACTACCGCCATGACCGGCAGTCGAGCCCGTTGCGCGCCACTGCGCAATATCTGTAGCAGCTTCGTCTACTTCATCCCCCGTGGGCACCTTCCAAGGGCGAATGGATCGTCTCGTCCTCCCTCCAATCGCACCAAGCGCTTGCATCCGCTTCTCAAGCTCCTGCTTGACTACCATCTGGCGCCAGAGTGTAATCATCTGCTCGTCCTCTTCGATCGCAGCGCGCAGGTCTGCCAGACCAGCCTCATCCGAATTGTCTCGCTCAATGATTGCAGCGACATGCTGCAGGATATACTCGCCGACGAATTCGAGGAGAGCGGTTACGTAAATGCTGACTCCAGGCGTGATAGTGGCAATGGGACGACCCTCGGGCGACATGATGTGTTGGTCGCCCGTGGCTGCTTCATCCTCGCGGTCGCCGAGCGTCGAGTAGTACTGGCAGCGGGTGCGCAAGGCAGCGTATGCGCTCGCGACGGGGAAAGCCTCTGTGCCGTCCCATCGGCTCGTAGCGCTGAGTCCGAGCGGCACCCGCCCACCTTCCGCCTTCTTGCCCTGCAAGTAGTTACGCAGCTCCAGCTCGGCTTCAAGTACAGCATCCTTTGCCAGCACATTGTTGTTGAGCACGCGGAGCAGCCCATTGGTCTTGATCCGATCCGTCGCCAGCGAGCGGGACGAAGCTACGATGAAGAGGAGCAGCTCGTCGAGGATTCGGTTCAAGAACGAAAGCGTCTCTGCCTGGATTCTCGTCGGCCTCGACTCGGAGATGATGGAGTTTGCGGATCGTGCTGAGATGTACGAAGGGACGTCTTGTGCCAGCATGGCCTGCGAGATGGAGTGCAGATTGGCTACCAGTGCAATGTAGGCGCGAGTGAGGCGTGAGGACCACCGTTGGATTGATTCCCGAGGTGAAAAATTCCAGCAGAATTGACCAGGGGATAAAGGAGCGGCGTCATTCGTGAGTTGCAAAGAGGCGTCAGTTTCGTCATCGCCGCCGTGAGTAGATGCAGGTGCCGAGACATCGACGATGGACGAGTAGCGACGTGGCGGAGTGAGCATGCCGTCGTCGGATGTCGAGGGGAAGATGATCGAGTTGGTCCAGAGTGAGTCCGAGTCGGCGGACGATGGTGGTGATGCCCAGATTGCGGGTTGGCCATAGCGTGACATGAGCGCAGGGCGAAAGTGAAAAAGGGGGAGAGGGACAAGGGGAGAATGGATGTCAGTGAAACGTTCTGCGAACCCGCAAGGAAGGGCGAAGGGGCAATGGGCGCGACGTTCTCGATCAATGCAGCGTGCCTCGAGCCGGTGCAATCAGGGCACAGCGTCAAAGCAATCGTCAAAGGCGACGTCGCTCATCTATCGCATCGCCTCGTCTGTTCCTGATTAGAGTTCTCGAAAGGCAACGTCGCTTCTTCTCACCAGCATCGTCAACGTAGAATGATGAGTCCAGTGACGATGAGGGCGAGCCGAGCGCAGTCACCGCCGCAGTCGTCGTGTTCACCCTTCGCATCGTCACCCTCATTCTTCCCGCTGACCACTCTGGTCCATCCATGACAATGCGCGACGGAGGGGGCGACGGTGAAGTAGGCTGCTCAATCATCGAGGCCATCGAGCTTGCTCGAGGCTGCACGGGTGCGTGAGAACGCTCCTGGCGGCTGGCTCTACCCTCTAGCAAGTCCATCGAAAGCTTGCGTGCTGCTACGCGACGACGGTGCTCCGCTGCTGCTTCCTCCTCTGTGTTCCGCTCGCCTTGACTCATAGCTGTGATGAAGTTCTCGATGGGCTCTGTCGCAGTGACCGCCTCGCTCGTGTCCATCGAAAATGAGACAAAGCCTTCAGTGTTTGGCCCCAGAGAAAGGCTTTCCTCGCTCGATGAGGAATGCTCATCATCAGCCTCTCTTCCATCATTCCACCCAAGTCCAGCCGCAAAACTCAATTGCAGTGGAACGCTCATCCCCAGAGCCAGGTCGATGCTGCGGCGTAGTCGACGTTGTTGGCGACGAGCTAGGACTTTCTCGCGGAGGTTGAGAGCTTGGGGTAGGCTACGGTGCTTGCGCTGCCTTGCGCTCATCGCACGCTGTCTAGCCTCCTCGCCATCATTGTGAGATTCGTCCGGCATCTCCGGCACTTGTAAGTCAAAGGGCCCAAGAGCGAGCGAGGTAGGCCTTGGCCGTTTGCGAGTCTTCGCCTGCTCTTCGAGATGTTTGAACCGCTCGCTTTCGAGATTGAACTCGACAGGGGGGCGTCGGTCTGTGAGCGAGTCAGAGCGCCTATGCCCAGACGAGCGACTACGGCCGAGCGCGAGGGAGCGCAGCTTGCTGGTTATGGTCGGGTCGTGGGACTCAGCGACGTTCGTGGGATAACACGGTGCTGAGGGCGCCGCGCCCATGTCGTCGACGTAGCTTGATGCGATGTCGTCGTCGAAGTGAGAGCCAGAGACGGACCCAAGGTCAAGCTCGAGGGCAGAGGGCCACTGTTGGCTGTATGGATTGGTGCGGGCGGGAAGGCTTCGAGACGGGGTCATGGCCGTAGAAGCGAAAAGGGTCTTGATGGGAGGGTCGGAAATGCATGCAAGCCCCGTGGGAGATGATGATTCCCTTGTCTCTTCTCCGTTCTGAGACCCGTTTCTATCAGGCCGCAGTCGAGTGACCCCGCTGTGCGATAGGCTGCGCTTGCGACCCACCCTACGGGGCCGAGGTTTTTCCAAATAATGGCGGCCCTCGAGCCCGCTGACCCTTGCGCCCTTCTCGTCTCCGTGTATTGTCCGGCTGCTCACGCTCTCTGGGCGAGATACCTGCTGCTGTTGCTCGACAGATGGAACAGCTTTGCGGCGTAATAAAGCGGGGCGTTGCGAGTCGGAGAGCCGTTCCAGTAGGGGCGAAGGAGATGGAGCCCGAGAAGTGCTGGCTGAAGCGGTGTCTGGTTCTTCCTCTTCAACAATGCATAGATCGTCTCTGGGCTGAATGTCTTGTTTGCGCAGAGGATGCTCTGCCACCTCTTCTGAGTCATCGACGGAGGCCATAGCGCTGGCTGGCTGCTTGATCGAACTTGACTGCCCGCTGGTCCAAAGTGCCTCTGCCTCTAGAGCGGCGAGCAGGGCTTCATCGCTCTCAAGCACAGAGGGCGCTCGCCTTTCCTGTCTCATCACAGCACGCTCCTCAGCTCTACGGGACTCGTCGGCATTCCAAAGGGTTGCGAATGATGGTCGCGCCGCCGTCTTGCCTTCACGTCTCGATGAGGATGACGCCGCTGCAGTCAATGAGGAGAGGCGCTTCCGCCATGATCTGGGCAGCGATGACGAGAGCTTGCGTGTGCGCACCCCCGGTGGTTGTGAGCCTGCGCCAGACGTGCTGCGGAGGCGAGGGGATGTTGGCAACGCACTTGTCGGCCAATGGTCCTCAGCAGCAGGCAATGACGTCGAGCTACGCCTCTGTCGAGTAAGCGACGAATCTCGCACAGGTGCTGCAGGAGTGCTTGCAGTGTTTTCGTCCTGAACAGACCGAGCCTTGCTGCTCAGTGAAGGTGGCAGGATAGGCGACCGCATGTGTGCCTGTTCACCTAACGGACTCTTTGCATCACGTCCTGTTCCCTTAGGAGACGAGACTGAGGCTGGCGAATCTGAGCCACTCGTCGATCCTGAGCGAGAGCGTGAGAAGCTGCGCTTGATCAGGCGACGCAAAGGAGAGGTAGAGCCTTTCGAGTTGAGGTTGGGCCTCGGTTGTAGTGGTGAGGATGGATGGCTAGCGGGTGATGTTGGCGTTGTGTCTGATGGTGGGGGCGGCGATGATGATTGCCGAGGAGAGGTTGACTTTCTCTCTGCAAAGTTGGCCTCAATGCTTGCGGCTTGAATGTCAGCAGAGCCAGGAAAAGCGATATCGCTGATGCTCGGCTTGCTGCGCAGCTCGCTGTCCGTGGATGTTTTGGCTGCGGTCCTGCTGGTCTCCCTGGCCTCCTCTTGACCTGAACGTGCTTCTGATGGCGCCCCACCGGGCTGCTCGGAACTAGATACGAGATCCAACATTGACCTTGGCCTATTCCTCGCAGGCGAGTGACCCGCATCGCTGATTCGAGGAGGAGAGCCCTCTGACTTGATCCCGGATTTGGCTGAGTCGCTATCATCGTCGTCTCGCTGATCCACCTCAGCTGCATCACCCGCAGCTTGCCCGGCTGGCAAGCCGGGCGATTCCGCATCACTCTCTTCATCAATGGTAGCAGGGACGTTGGCGTAGGCAAAAGAGCTGGGCGTACGCGGAGTGCGTGAACCAGAGGCTGTAAGGGCTTGCATACGTGTCGAAGGGTGGCCGAAGTAGTCGGCATCGACTTGATTGCTGCTCTTGCTCTCAATGAAGCTGCCAAGGAGAGGGCTGCTGGCCGCTGCCGGTGAGAGGCGGGGTGGGGGTGAGAGGCGGGGTGGGTCGAGCAGCTGTGGTACGCCCAAGTGGATCGTGGCCGGACGTTGGACTCGAGAATGTGGCTGCAATGGGACATTGACAACCGCATCCCATGCTTCTGAAGCTGACCATCCTCGCTCTCTTGTAGAGTCTGGTGTTGCACCTGACATTGCAGCGGGCAGAGGGCATTTCTTGTTACGTCTTGGTGAGGCGGGCGTTTCCTCAATTTGCGGAAGAGAAGGCGGCGTGGGAGTTATCGAGCGAGATGATGATTGCGAAGCGCTAGCGGCAGCAAGGGCGGCTGTTGATAGCGGCGGCGACGGCGAGTCGAAGTGCGCCCGTAATGATTGTGCTCGCAAGAATGCGGGACTCCGCAGTAGTTGCGGCTGTGACTGTGACGATTCTTCCATGACGACGATGAGACGGAAAAAAAATGTGGTGTGCAGAGGTATGGAGGAAGAGGAGAAGCCAACCCGTGCTCGACACATCCAGCACGAGGCCATCTTGCGCCTTCCTGATGCTAATCCTCCTTGGCTTTGTGTTGCCGAGTGCAATAGACGGGACTGGCGAGAATGGACAGAGGGTCATGGCGGTGTGCCATCTTGCCTCGCTCGTATGGCTGTGTCGGGGCCCTCATCGCTGCTTGTCGGCAGGGTATGCGAGACCACTTGCGAGGCCCAAGCGTTGTTGCCGTTCGCCTGGTCCCACCGGCTAGCAGCTTGATGTGACGATTGATGTCCTTGTCCGGCTCCGTACCCTCCGCCGCATCGAGCTCGTACCTCCTCCAAATGCTCCACACGACGCTACGACGCTACGAGAATCGAGACTCTACGATAGGAAACCGGATCTCGAGATGCACGAACCGTTCTGTACTCACCCATGATTGCTTGGCCCTCCTCGCGGGTATCCAGGTGGTGGTGAGGAGGAGAAGGAGAGCTAGGCCGTCAAAATCGTTGTCGACTAAGCTTGGTTGGCGATGAATCTGCCGAGGATGAGGAAGTCCGTGACCGGGAACAAGAGATGAGGGACCGCTCCGAGTGTGATCTCGTGACGGTAAGAGGGAATTCCGCGGAGAGGTGTGAGAAAGTGAGGAAGAGATGATGAAGAGGGTGAGGTGAAGGAAGGGGAGACAAGCCCGCGTGACCGTGGTGCTTCCCAGTAGCGTGTGTGTTGGTCGATGAGGAAGACAGGTGGTTCAGATCCCTTTGAAATCGAGGGAAGGAGCGGTTTGGTCGGCGGGCGTGAGAAGTCGAATTGGGTCGACCTGACTTGATTTGCTTGTTCGTGAGACGTGGCGTGGCGTGGCGTGGCGTGGCGTGGTATCGACGGTGAGTGACTCGTGGCGATGAGAAGAAGTGATCGAGGTGGTATATGGAAACCGCTGAGATGGCCGTCGTTGTCGAGATGCAAGGACAAAGGAAGAGAGACGATGATGGGCTCGCTCGGACCCCTTACCGCACTCGAGTATCGCTCTCACTCGCCCCCCGGACTGACCGTCGACTGACTGACAGATGGACGGCTGAGTGTGCGGTGTGCCTTTGGGCGTCGAGCGTGAGCTGAGTTGACTACGCACGCAGCTCGAGAAGGCTGGGACTCAATTGAAACCCAGGGCCGGGCGGCGCACTAGGGCAGGCAGGCAGGCACCCACGCTCTGGCAGCCGCCGCCCGCCGTCTGAGCCAGACCAGACAAAGGGTGATTTGGGCGCGCCTGCAGCGGGAAGAACAACTTGAGCCACGATCAAGAGCGAAAGAGCTGAGAGAGGGCGACGATGCAACCTGCGAGCGTTTGTTCGGTGCGTCGCGTGGGATTGAGCGAGAGGAAATAGAGCTGTTGAGATGATGCAGGCAGACTTGACGTTGCTCTCGACGCTACCATCGGCCAAGAGGGGTAAGGCGGTCAGAATGAGATATGATAGTATTAGTATGAGACGTCAAGATCTAGATGTGATGGCATGAAGTACTGTCTGTATGATATGTAGCCTCTCCTGCAGCTGCTGGTGGGCTTGGAGGCATCAACGGAAGTAAGGGCCAGCCCCACTCCCATCACGAGCTTCGAAGCCCTGCACTCCTACGCGATGTTGTGCGACACCGTCGTCGAGGACTTGACTCTCACCCTCGTCTCTTCGACTCCACCTCTTTTCGCGAGGAAGCCACATCCAGCCCCAATTCGAGCCTGCATCGTATCCCTTTCCCTCTGCATTTCCGACGTCCTCTGCATCATCAGCGAATGGATCCACAAATGGATTAGCTGGTGACTCTGGCTGGTGCGGGTCTACCTCAGACCTCCGCTCAGGGAGCCTATTCGTCTTGTCCGGGCTTGCACGCTGAGCGAGGACGCTCGATCCGACGCTTGCTGCCTTGTTGCTCACCCAGAAGGACCAGCGCTTGAGCTTGCTGGCCGCGCTCGTCCTGGCGTTGCCAGCCAAGTTGTCGAGAGTATCTAGAGGGGCATCTGCAGCGGCTGCGGGACGCTCGGTAGTCCCATACCCATCAATCGCCGCCCTTGCCGTGCTCTGTCCATCAGGCATCGACGTCGGTCCACCCAGCTCCTTTAGCCCCCACTGCCTCGGAGCAAGCATCACTTGAGCCTCGTCATGATCGAGCTCGTGCCACTCCCATCTCCCTCTGCTCGTCCTGCTTTTCGGCCTCTCATTGGACAGCAAGGGTGTCTGGTCATTTGCAGCTTCCTTGCCCTCCTTCTTGCTCTTACTTCGCCGAAGAGGCACCCCTTCGAGCCTCGAGCTTGTGAAGACTCGACGCACTGGAGGAGCGTCGAAGTCAGGCTTGCGATGTCGGTAGAGACCCTGAAACTTTGGTGGCTGTGGAGCGGGTGACGGAGAGGTGGGACCTGGAGGAGGGGGAGGGGGACCAAAAGGGGCCGCGTAGCAAGTAGGAGTATGAGGACGGGGAGGTGATGGAGATGATTCGCGCCGCAGCAGCGAGGGTCGGTACATGTAGAGGAAGCAGTCGGGAGCGCGAGCAGGTGGATAGATATGGTCAGGTCACACGAGAGCTCAGAGTGAGGAGGAGGAAATCTTGATGGGTCGAGCAGTAGCAGCGTTGTCAGGTACCAAGGCGGCGAGAAGTGTAGGGAGCTTTCGCACTCGTGAGAGTCTGAAGGTCCGGATCTCCCTTCTTCGTCCCTGACGATTTCGCTGGCCCTGTAGGGCTCCTGCTGTCAGCAAGCAATTCGCCATCAGCAGAGGGCGGGCAGGCATCGGCTGGCGGCAGCAAGGCAGCGATGAAAGCGGGCCGCAATGGTTGCCGCCTCACCGCCTGATCACTCGGTGGCAATCGATCTTGACAACGCTGCCACATCGACGATCGGCCAATGGTATCCTTGCCTACCTACGTCTCTTCATCACCGTAGCCACAAGCCAAGCCAGTCAAGCTAGCGAGAGCGCCATCGTGACGCAACTAAGCAAGCATCAAGTGCTTCTCTGCATCAAAGGAGGACGACGGACCCCAGCGCACGCGCGAGGTGCACAGCCGAGGGCGAGACTCCGACGTCGTCTCTTCGACGGATCGACTCGCTCTGTTATTTTGGCCGCAACTCGTGGCTGCAACTCAGGTCCTCACCACAACTCCTCCTTGTCTTCCTTACCACCTCATCCAATCCACACCTCCTAACCAAGCCCTTGAGCATCGCCCATCATGGGTCGCAAAGCCACCTTCATTCCCAGTGTAATCGTAACCTTCATCGTCCTCGTCCTACTCCTCCTCGTCACCATCTCCACCCCTCTGGCGGGCAACAATTCGTCTGTATTCTACATCACCGAGGCGACCAACACCAACCTGCGCGATGTGACTGGAAACGGGCCTAATGCGCAGCGCAACGTTACCGGGATCAGGGCAGGGCTTTGGGGATACTGCACCAAGGGCCAGGGCGACTCGACATTTGCGTACTGCACTGAGAATAACCATCAGTAAGTTTGGGCTCTCCTGGTAGCCCGATCTGATTCCGGTAGCTGACAACAAACACTGCTCTATTTGACACTCTACACCAGGTGGAACGCAACCTTCGCGACACCTCAGAACGACACCAACAACGCAGCATATGGCCAGCGTGAGATCGGCTACTCGTGGACTCGCGGTCTCGTCGTAGCCGTCGTGGCTTTCGTCTTCACCTTCATCGGCCTGGTCCTCAGCGTTTTCCCGCACTTGATTGTGCAGCTCGTCGCCGCCCTGTGGTTGCTACTGACGCTGTTGATGACGCTCATTGCGTTTGCGATTCAGAGTGAGTGCGTCGTGCGCTTTGGGTAAGCCAGATTGTTGGCTCAGGAGACTCAAACTGCCTTCCTCTTCTGCCCTTTTCCCGCGCGTAGTCGCCTTCTTTGTCTACTTCAAGCACAGGATTCACCAGCTCGATGACGATGCCTCGGTCATGCCCGGCCCCGGTTTCTACCTGACCCTCGTCTCACTGCCTCTGCTCCTATTTTCGGCAGTCACCGTCCTGTGCGGCTGGAAGCGCGAGAAGTCTGGTGCCACTTCTGCGAGCAGCTACGAGTACGGCGGAGGAAGCTCTGGCTTGCTTGCGAAGGCTAGGAGACCGTTTGCCAGGAAGAACAAGGCGGCCGACGGTTACGGCCAGAGGGACGCCAGCAACGGTGCGGCCGTTGACGAGGACAACAAGAACAGCATCCCGCTGTCGAGCAGGCAGAGGGTCATGGATGCTTTCAATCGCTCGTAGTGTAGGCGGCGAGGCGATTAGATTAGACGTAAGAGAGGAAGCTGCGAGGGCGGGCAGAATGGGCTTGGTGCCCAAACAGATACCACAGAGGGGCAATTCGAGCCGTGACTGCCATCTATTCTTTTGGGTCGTCGTCAAATGCCATCTTTATTTGGACATTGCTATCGTGATCTCATTGTAACCCAGCTTCGTGTAGGAGGTGATGCCGCGGGCTGTGGGCGGGTAAGGGAAAGAGCGAGGACGGACGTTGAGACTGCGCCCCGCCGCCGAGGCGCCGGGCGGCGGACTGGCGTCGATTGGGAGAGTTGCGTGCGGGTCGAACGGGAAGGTGGGCGCCGAAGCGGCGACTGGGCTTGGCTTGGATTGGCTTACTTTAGTCTCACCACCATCAGGGCGGTTGGGCCTCGCCTTGCTCCTCATCTTTTACAAAATCCTCATCATCTAGATCTGCACCCAACCGGAGTTGCATCTCGCACTCATCATCCCCTCCTTCTCCCTCGTCGCGGCTTCTACGCCCAAGATGGCTGCTCCGTCTGGTGCTCCCACTCCACCAATCTGGGCAACCCATCTAGCTCTGCGCGCCGTCCTCATCTCTCTCCAACAACTCACAGATGCTCGCCAAGAATGGTCCTCCCTCTCCTCCTCGACCTACACCGGCATCCCCTCACTAGGCTTCGCACCCTCCACCGGATCAGCAATACAGCCCACCCTCTCCGATGTCAGCCACGCCCGCGTACCAGTAGAGGGTGAAGCCTGGGCAGAGTTCCGCTCAGGCGTCCGAAGTAATATCGAGGCTGTCCAGGGCCTCCGTAGTTTCAGGACTGCCGTCGCGAGAGAGGTGGATCATCTAGCTCGAATTGCGGAGGAGAGTCCAGAGGGACAGGATGCACCATGCCCGGCAACGACTAATGCGCCGAGCTTATGCAGCTTTTGGGAGCAGGTGCTGCTTGTCTCTCTGACGAGGGGCCCTGTCACGGAGCTAAATGCCTCCATTGTGGTGCCGCCAGAAGGACAGGATCCGGCGGTCATGGCTGCGAGGCAGCGCCGCAGGAAGCCTGGTGCAGGACGCATCTCCAAGGCGAAGATGGCAAAGGGCAAGGGAGCGAAGATGGGTAAAGTCGATATTGTGGCTGATGGAGGGCGCAGCTGGACTCGTCTGCTCACGATCAAGAAGAACAGCCTGCTCGCCGAGCTGAGAGTCGCGGAGAGCGAGCTGGGCGCAGGGGCGATGGATTCTAGCGACGAAGAAGGCAGCGAAGGTGATGATGCCGGCCTGGCCAGCTCGGGGCTGAGCGAAGGTCGCGCCAAGCGTCTTGCATCATGCGGTCATCTCTTTGCGCAGTTGGACGTGGCTACGGCAAACTGCTCCATTGTGCGAACGATTGAGGAACTTCTAGCCTGTCGGGCAGCAGCTCCCCCTCCCTCGCCCGACTCCAGCAGCAGCGAAGAGGACACCATCCAAATCCACGTTGTCCTCACTCGCCTCCCCGTTCCTCCTCCGAACGAAGACTCGCTGTACCTGAGCATGGACTACCTCACTTCCTCAACAGAAGAGGAGCGCTTCAACCGCAGATTGCAGTGCCTCTCCAATCTTTGCGCGAGGCTGCCAGGAGTACACCTTTCCTCCGCTGCTGATCCAGGACAGCAGTTGACCGCACCACGAGGGAAGATTCTTCCTACCGCTCTCACTACATGGGCGGCCTCTTCCTCTCCCTTCCACCTGCCGGTCAGCGCACACGACTTTGATCCTACAATGCTTGCTTTGCCCGCCTTGCCTTCTCCGGTCAGCAGGGCTTCGAGCCTCAAACCGCTTCGCATGACGCAGAAGGTCAACGTGGACGTCTCGGCGCTCGTAGCCCTGGTCAGCGATATCACGCACATGAAGCTGCCCCAAGCGGGAGAGGGTACGAAGCTCGACTTGCAGAGCCTCTTTAAAAAGGGCGGCCTCAAGAGCATTGCTGCGCAGGATCGGGCAAATGCGAAGGCCAAGGAGGCGATGGAGGCTAAGCAAGCTGCTGCTGAGGGTCACGAGGACAGCGCAGAGGAGAATCAGGGCAATGAAGACGACCAAGGCAAGCTCCTCCACAATCGTGCCCTTGCTGCTCAACTCGGTCTGGAATGCACTGCAGGCTGCGACTTCATGGGCTATCTCGCAGACGCAGCTGCGGATCTCTCATCCTCTTCTTCGACGGGAGCAGACGGTCAGCTCCACCTGCTCTGCACCCGTGAAGCGCGTGTCAAGTTCGACGAAATTATGCGCCTCGTTGGAGGGCCGAGGGAGCAGGCTCGGGCACGATGCCTTTTCGACTCTGCCTCCTCCTCTGCAGAATTCTGGGAAGGATCGCGCTACGAGCATGACCTGCGTGTGCGGCAAGCCGTGTCTCTACCGGTAGAGGTTGTAGACTTTGATTGGCGCTCAGTCGTCGCGACTTCCCCAGCCGCGTCGTGCGGCACCAAGGAAGGGCAGAACTTCGCCAGCATCCTTCGCAGTACCCTCCTCGCCGGTCTTGAAGACCTCGCCTTGCATGAGAATCCCTCTGTCCCCGCCGCGTCCAAACCACACTTCATCCATCCAGCGAAAGCGAGGCGCTCCATGCAGCTCTCTGGCAATCCAAGACAGACGCAGCACACACTCAGCACTTTGCTGATGGGATTCGAGAAAGGATGGACGACGCTGACTACGAATATGCTGAGCGTCAGATGGCTGGTCAGGGAGGGTGGAAGGAGGAGACGCACGCCGGGTGTGGCTGGTGCGGCGAGAGATGCAAAATCGGCTGGGGAGGAGGAAGGGAAGGCTCTCATTTGGGTCACGCATCCAAGGAGTCTGGCAGAGAGGATGAGGGCAGAGACGCCTTCCGCTTCGTCTGCGGTCCACGGCACCGGCATGGACGGCTCAACAGCTCAGGCCAAGACCGCCAACGCCTTACCTAATTATATGTACGACCTCAAGGGTGCGACTATTACGTTTGCTTCTTCGGCATCTACTGCCCAGCAATGCAATGACCTGGCACCTTACTCTCTGGATCCGGATTTCAATTTCGACTCGCATTCGATTCGCACCGCCGACGATGTTGTAGCCTATTCAAATCTCCCCGCCATCCCGACCTCATCTGAGGCAGCTTGGTCGACCGTCGACGACATGCAGGCCGCGCAGGGATCTTCTTCGTCATCCTCAAGGGACGCTTCTGCCTCGGGCACAGCGGAAGGGTCAAGCGGCACGACAACAGCCGTCGACCCTCCTAGGCCAGCAATGCTTTCCTCATACTCCTCGCGTAGCGTCAGCAAGGGAAAGTTTGTCATTAGCGACGAGACCGGTGATCAGGATCAGATCCAGATGACGCATGAGCTGGAAAGAGGGCTGGGTCGTGACGAAGAGGACGGCCCTGCCGCGACCTACTCGGCTAACTCCCAGCCTCGGTCATCAACGACTCGCCCACCTCGCACTCGCCTGCATCGCGCCCTGCGCTGGTTTGCTGGACCGCACCCAGCCCACGTCCTCACGATACGTCACTACCCCTGGTGGCCCTTTGCGGGAATCGAGGAGTCGTGGCTGCGCTTGACGGATCATGTTGCTTGGCGTGAGACTGGGGGTGTGGAACTACCCTCTGATGAGGAGGACGATGATGAGCCGGAGGAACCTAAGAAGAGGAGTACGCCGGCCAGGTGGCGAGCAGCAGCAGCAAGGAGGCGCCCTGCGTGGCTGCGAAGAGGGATGAGCGGCGAGGCGTTCCGGCTGGAAGAGATGGGCGGGAGCGCTGCTGAAGGTCATGCGAGTTGCCAAGATCAAGACCGGCTGCCGGGCCCGCGTCGCCCTCACCCCACCACTCATTGGCAGCACTACCTTGTGCGGGAGTATCGCACCAATCGTTTGCATTGGCTGCTTCTCTTCCTCGTCTACGTGGCATGGCTTCTCGGCTTTTCCTTCCTCGTCAAATCCATCTGGTCCGACTCGTCCGTCGTCTCCGCCTCTAGCGGCAGCGAAGTCACACCAAGCTTTTACGGCTGTACTACGACCTACTGGGCGCAGAACGAACGCTGCGGCGTGGATGGCGAGAGTTGCCGCCCATTCAGTCAAAACACGAGCGTTGCCTTTCGCTGTCCCAGCGGTTGCTCAGGAACGGTCTTGGGAGCGGCACGAGCTGTCGGAACTGAGCTTCCCAACTTCACCCCCTTGATTGTGGGTGGAGGAGACCAGGAACGAGGCGTGTATCGAGGCGACTCGTGGGTCTGCCCTGCGGCGGTGCATGCCGGGATCATTGATGATCGAACTGGTGGATGTGGACAGTTGTGGCTGTCAGGGAGCTACGCAGGCTTTGTAGGGAAAGACGCCAACGGATTGAAGAGCGAGGACTTCAACTCGACGTTCCCAGTGAGTCGTCCGACACGCGACCGCATCTTACTCAATCGCTCACCCCATTCACTCTCTTGTCCCCGCGCATGTAGGTCTCCTACTTCTTCCAGCAGGGCTCGCGCACCTCAAAGTGCACAGACCGCCGCAATGACGTCTACATCCTCGACAGTGTCTTCTCTTCTCTCGTCGGCTTCGTCCTCCAACCGCGACCGATCGTTTGGCTTTGGACGCTGATCAGCATGGGCTTCTGGCACATCAATTATGCCAGCGAGCCTCGCGATTACCCACCTGCACCTGGAGATCCAATGGGAGATTTCCTGCCTACCTTGTTCGTGGGGTACGCCCTTTGGAGGCTGGTGTTCCGATTCGTCTGGCCGGCATTTGCGCGCTTGCCGATTGAGCGCACGATATGGACGCTGGGCTTCTTCTGGCTGGGGGTTCTGCTCAATGTGGTGTTCGCGGACCTGCCCCTGCAGAGGTTGGTGGCAAGCGATATCGCTCAGCAACCCGGCGCTCTCACAGCGCTGATCATCATCATCGTGGTGGTCATCATCATTGCCGTCAATCAGGTGCGGGTGATTCGCAAGACGGGCTACCTACCCAAGTACCTCACACTTGCGGCGGTAGGTGGAGTGCTCATCGGTTTACTGGTCGCTGTTCCCGAGACGGGGCTGAGATTGCATCACTACATCATTGCTTTGGTGCTGCTGCCATTCACCGCTTTCGAGACTAGGCTCAGCCTGATCTATGTGAGTCTGCCGAGCGGCCTTGGATTTCTCTCCGTCACTGACCCTCTTCTGCCCCATTGCGCTCACCCACAGTCCGCCTTCCTTCTTGGCATGTTCCTCAACGGTGTCGGCCGCTGGGGCTTCGACGGGATTATCCAGGACGAGTCCGTGATTCAAGGCGACTCGGTCTCCAATAGCGGCGGAATCCCCACCTTCTTAAATGCCTCGGCCAACTTCACGGGCCTACTCAGCCTCAATGCCTCCTCCCCCGCTAATGCAAGCCGCGTCTACTGGCAGCCCTTGCCGACCAACGAAAGTTACGACGGGTTCGATCTCATGGTGGACGATGTCCTCCGTCTTTCTGCGACGGGGCAAAACTACTTCGATCTTGCAGAAATTGCGGGCTTCTTCGTGGGGGATGCGTCTGCGAGCAATGCGACCTTCTTCCCTGGTGGCAGCGCTGCCGCGAACGTCAACGCTACGGTGGCGGCCTTGCCTCACTACCTCCGCCTGGCGTACACCACGGATGGAAGCCCGGGCGACTTTACGAGGGCGGCCGTCGCGTACCCGAATGGGACTTTCGTGATGCCTGAGGAAGGCAGGACGTAGCGCGCGCCCAGCGCGAGCAAGCAGCCGGTGAAGGCATGCGCTGTTTCATCTTCATTCGACTGTCCACCCTCG
Organism: Jaminaea rosea; assembly: GCF_003144245.1. NCBI lineage: Eukaryota > Fungi > Basidiomycota > Exobasidiomycetes > Microstromatales > Jaminaea > Jaminaea rosea. The sequence continues at coordinate 173,500 of NW_020289989.1, read as the reverse complement.
ATTATCGTCGAAATTGCGTCGCAAGATCCGACATCTGTATCATAATGACCGCTTTTCTCCCTGCTGCTCCCTCCATTACCCTCTACGGCGGATCGGATATGTAAATACAATTGTACCACACAGCTCCACTCGCTGACTGTTGCCCTTGCTCCTCGTCCATGGTACTACTGCCGTGCTACTTGCCTTGCGTCAGATTGAAGGTCGAACGGCACTGCATCATCGTTTCTTGCCCATCACTGGCACGGAAGACGGCCCGTCACCGCACCGCGGCCCGTGCACAACGCATGGCGCCACTGTCAGCGGCTTCAACGACGCGTGCTCATGTGCGGCTCTTCATTGCATCCACCACGAGCCGAAGGTCAACAGGGCAATCGAGGCAAAGAGCACATTCGCCGCCGAGATGAAGTCATCGCAAAGAGAGCACGATTTGCTCTCTTGCTTCCTAACCTTCAACATCGACCCAACGACCGTGCCAACAGGCCATTCTCGCTACCACGTACCGCTCGCAGACGCAGCAACGACGCAATAGCACCAAAGCAGCAAAGATGCAGTCACGCACCGACTCGCCTTGGGCTGCAGTCAGCACATTCATGGCCTTCGCTGCCATCGTTGCTCCTTTGGCCATGAGTGCTGTTGCGAGCCAGTCGTGGAACCCAGCTGCGACCAGTTACGAGGCTTCTCTGGCCGCCTTGTCGCCCAAGTGTGCCAGCGCACTCAAAGGCGTCTACGCAGACAAAGAGCTTGACCGCTGCCTCAACTTCAGCGGACAGAGGAACTTCACGCATCTGTGAGCTCGAGAAGCTAGCGAGTCGGCTTCGCAGCTCGCGCTCACCATACATCTTCCGTCCATCCTGCAGCTTCTTCGACAACCGTCAGAACCAGAGCCTACTCCAGAATGCTGCCATCTTTTCGGTCGACGTGAGTTGGCTGCACTGCTCTGTTCATCTACGCCTCGCTCTAACTCTTCTTCTCTTTCACGTTCGCAGGCCCTCTGCGGTCGCCCCGCCTGCTCGCAGCAATCCATCCAGATCAACCTGCACGCCCTCAGCACCTCGTGCACTCAGCAGGACCTCAACAAGGAGAAGTCACCCGCAGGCTTCCTCGTGTCAGGCATGTCCTCCTACACCGCTATCCGCACCGCAGGCTGTCTCACCAACAACACCGCTTTCGAGAAAGCCGACAGCTCAATCAATGGCCATCCGCTCTGCTTTGCCCAACTCTTGGATGGCGTAGAGAGGACGAAGGGCGTCACATTTGACCTGCCCACCATGAATCTCCTCTTCAAGGGCGACCAGGGACTTTTGGCGAAGGTACTGCGCAAACCTGAGTCAGACCAGGATCGTCACGTCCAGCTGGCTGCCTTCTGCAATGACTGCTTGAAGGCAGAGTATTCATTGGTCAGGGACGTGAAGAACAGCAAGGTCAAGAATGACTTTGTCAAGACGGCCAACGATCTTTGCGGTGAGTGGTGGCGGTATAGCTACATTGGGTTGGCATGCCGAGTCTGACTTCCTGCTCGCCCACGCACGCCCAGGACCCAATTTCCTCAACGACAAGTACCCACTCCCCAAGACGGTCTCACAGTCAGCAGACCACGACCTCGCCGCAGCAGGCGGAAGCCATGGTATCGGGAGCTCTTCTACCACCGGCAGCGGTATGGGCGGCATGGACATGGGCGGCAGCTCTGACCCTGGCTCTACGTCGAGCGCCAATGGTACGACCAATGGTGCCGACAACACCGTCCAGTTCAACTCAACTGATGCTCCGGCCACTACGGATCCCACTACCAACGGCACGACATCACAGGCCGCCACTAAGGCTAATGGGGCTGCGCCTAGCGTCAGACATTTGCAAACGGGGATGTTGCTGGACGTGCTCCTCTTCACTGTTGCGCTGGCTGTGGGACCCACGCTCCTCATCTGAGCGGAGCAGGAGGGGCGAGCGGGTGGCCCAGCTGCTCGTAGCGTGAGCAGAGGGATACATGGACAGATGACATAGCCTCGCGCCTTCCCTTCTCAAACTCTTCTTTGACTCTGCCCCTTCGAATTGTGGTCTCGAATCGTTGATCATTCTCTTCACAATCAATTCGAATGACGCCTCAGCTTGCCTGCGTTGCTAAGTCGAAGGGCCACGGCAATATGATGGAGACGGTAAGCACCGACGGCTACGGCCCCTGAGAAAGCGGTACGAAACGCTGCAATTCAAACGGCTAGCGACAGAGCGGTCCGATGGTCGACCGTCTGTCAAGCGCACGTTTGTCTGTCTTCCCTTCTTCACCAATCAATGCATCGTCGACCATGCCTTTGAGACGCCATCATCATCGAGCTTTATGCCAAAAAGAAGGGACATTAAGGTTGCGAGTCCTCCCTTCGCTCGTTGCACTGCTGTCTCTTGCTCTCCTGGCGTCAAAGGCCGCCCACGCTCAGACTCTCGATAGCCGCAATCTCGCGAAGCAGAAGCCCTTTACGATGCCAAGCACTGGGCTACAGATGGCTGCGGAGACTCAAAGCGTGGAAGAACAGATAAAGAGCGCAATACTGCCCAGCGACGCCGCGACCAATCGCACGGACGTCCTGACGACAGCGAAAGAAGAGCCCTCTCAAACCAGCGCAAGCTCTGTGTCACCGCTGAATGCAAGCATGACGTCAAGCAACACAATCACCATGACTCTTGGGGAGGCGTTGGAATTTGGCCTGGTCTTTGATGCGGTCTTATTCACTGTGCTCTTCGTCGTGACGGCGCCGCTCTTCGTCCACTAGTGGGTATTGTACGGTAGTGAGGGTTTGACGTGCGGTGCTTCTACCGGTGCCTGCGATATCGTATCGTTCTCTCACTTGCAATACATATGCTATTCATCGTGATCCGGCTACAGTATGAGGCGCTGCTCGCCCATAGAAAGGGGGTGCTCAGGATGATGTGTCACTAACATGCAAGACATCCTCGAGCAGCCGCCAGCGGCTGGCGGAGGTGCTCGACGGGCCGCCGCCATGCCGCCGTCCTCCAAGTCTGCCTTCACTGTCGGGCCGATCTTTCCTCCGCTCCTCCTCTGAAAACGCTCTCAGGTTCAAGACAGGGTCATGGTGCAGACGTGGGCTTGGTAACCAGCCATAAAGCAAAGCAAGAGGCACACCTTGACTTCTCTCCACGCCCATCCGAAGGCCTGTTCAGCACCTAGCGACGGACACGATGCTCGCACCTCTTCGCCTCAGCATCTTCGCCCTCGCTGCAGCACTCGTCAAAGGAGTCCTTGCCGACCCTCCTCAGAATCAGACTATTGAGCCCGGCAACCAGCCATCAATTGCAGACAATATCACTAGACCTCCGCCCCTACCCATTCACATTCCTATCAGCATCGGCCACCTTCCCGTTGTCAACGGTCTTGGCCCTCAGATCATTCCTTCCAAGAACTGTTCCGCCGCTGTCTCCATACTCACAAGCATTCAGGAGCTCGACAAGTGTCTCGGACTGACCAACGACAAGTACAGCGCGTTGCAGGCGACCGTAGGCAAGCCCGGAGAGAGTGTAGCTTGGCAATTTGGAGACTATCTAGGGCAGGTGAGTCAGAGCAGCGAGCGAGGCGTTGTGGCAGCATCTAGCTGACTTTGATTCACAATGACAATAGACGTTCTGCCCCGCTCCAAGTTGTGCACCTGACGTGCTCAACGACGGCATCCTTAAGCTTGGAGCAAATTGCAGTGATGCTGGCTCACACTCGACGGACGAAGACGATGATGACGCCGATAAAAACGGCAAGGACCAAGACAATGACGACGATGACAAAGGCAAGGCCGCTGCGCCTTCTTCTGCGCCAGAACCGTCCGAAGCGACCTTCCTCACGCTGCTTATCTCCTCCTATCAGCTCCAACGCAATATCTCCTGCCTTGTCAACCTGCTCGCTGGCCCGCCTCCAGAGCATCCCACGGCCAGCCTTGGAGGCAATGCTCTTTGCTTCATCAAGCTCCTCAAAGCCATCGAAGCGCACACGGATGTCGTCTTTGACTCTGAGACTCTGGTCAGGATGAAAATGGTGGACCACGCCTTGATGCGGGAGATTAGTGAGAAGGTGACAAAGAATGGTACGGGTGCTGTGAAAGAGGTATTCAGTACGGAATGTCACAAGGCTTCCGTCAATTACCTCTTCGGCGGGAAGCTCAAGGATGCGACTGCCGCCGGTCCTAATGCCACCTTGGATGCCAACGAGGACCCATATGACCTTCCTGCTACATCTGCCCAGTTGACAGGAAAGGCAGCACCTTTCGCTCGTCGTTTCCTGGTACAGAATTGTGGCGAGGCGTTTGTCGATGGAGAGATGCCCAAGACTGTGGAAATCAGGACGGGACCGGGGATCAATGACCATAGCAACGGGGCATCGTCAGCTCAGAGCCAGGCGGTAAACGGGACGAAGCACGGAAATGGAGCAAGCATGAGCGTAGCGAAGGTGGAGGGTGCCCGATGGGGAGCTGCTCCGTTCATTGGCGTCGTGGGGGCGTTCGTTGGTGGGCTAATGATTTGAGAGAGTTACTATGCGTCCAGCCTCTCTGATCTCCGCTCTGTTTCTGTGATGACTGAAATTCGCTCTTCTCAGATCGGCCACTCTGTACATACCTGCCTCACCTGACTTCTCTATCTCATTGTTCGATCTGTTCAAGCCAGTAGTCAGGCGTCTTGAAGGAGGTCTGAGCGCTGCTTCCCAATGCGTCGGCGCCACTTTGAGCCTACGTAATTTTGCGAAGGGGTCCAAGCGCGTACTACGCTCCTCAACATCAAACATACGAATCGCCGCCCGCACGACCCATCTTGGCACCAGGGGTCACCCCTTTCGGCCACTACCGCAATTGGCGTCGCTACCCCTCTTCGAAAATCAGTGTGAATGAATTGTTTCCGCCGTCCCTGCGCGAGAGGAGAGGAAGCGAAAGACCACTGACGCTCGTACCCCAGGTCATCGTCATCGACGCCTTCACCCCCGCTCATGCTTGAGCACTGTCTGTTCGCTATCTATCCCCCGTTCGATGCACATTCTTTCCTTCCTATTCCCCACACTCCTCGTATTTCTGGAAGATCATGCGCTCTTCAGCTTCACTCCTGCGACTCAGCGCCACTTTGATCCTCTGCTGCCTCTCCATATGCGTCCTGGTGGCGCCTACAGCAGCCGACCTGGCCCAGGTGGACAACAATGGTCGCCTGACCGGCCGCAGTAGCGGCGTGTGGCAAGAGGCACGCAATGTCCACGTCAACCACCGCAACAATCCCCATTCTCAGACTGTGCTTCACGCTGGCAGCCGCAAGCGTTGCGCCGCCAAGGAACATAACCACATCGCGGCCGCGCGCATTGTATCCTCGCCGGACGAGCAGGCTCAACTCGCAAAGCAGGCCGATCCCTCCTCTGCCTCCAGCCCCAAGAAAAGTCAAGGCGTCGCACAGCCTGCCGTGGCACCCTCTGGCGCATCTGCCGCTGCTGCTGCCTCGCCTTCTCCCTCTGGGAGCGCCTCAAAGGGTGCCATGGGCGGTGTCAGCCAGAACTGCAGTACGGCCATTGGCCAGATTGTTGGAACGCAAGACCTTGCTCAGTGCATGGGCTTGGATGATTTGACTACCGATGACACTCTGGCGCCCCTTCTGAGTGGAGCACGTGGAGGAGGTGGCGACAACGCGAGCTTGATTGGGCCAATGGGCAAGTACTTGTCGCAGGTGAGTGTCGTCGACTTGGTCGCTCCGAAGCATTGGCCGTGCTGACCTTAGACCTCGCCCGTAGACGCTCTGTATCCGCCCGGTCTGCAATCCCTCGACGCTCAACAGCTCCCTCGCCACCCTCACCAAAGGCTGCAGTAAGCAAGAGCTGAGCTCGACTACCAGCTCGGCGGCTCTCCTTTCTCGCTTCCTCTCCTCTTACGCCACGCAGCGTGATATGGCCTGTCTAGTGAACATGACCACTCCAACCTCGGACCCCTCTGCGGTCACTCTCCCCGGGGACAACAGCCCACCCGGAACTACCACGATTCAAGGTCACCCACTGTGCAGTCTGCAACTCTTTGCTGGTCTGCAAAACATGACGGGCTCCAACATGGGACTGAATGGCTTCTTTCAGATGCAAAGCAATGATCCTGCCTACTGGACGCCTGTCTTGAAGAAGCTGTCCGCTTCGAAGGACAAGAAGGTTCAGGCGATGCAGAAGGATCTACTCTGCTCTGACTGCCACAAGGCTATGCTGACCCAGCTCTTCTATCCTGCGTACAAGAATGAGAGCAAGACCCTACCTGATGGGAGCTCGATTAAGAAGTCGATGCTGCAGATGTGCGGAGGGAAGGCCTTTGGGGATGGGAAGATCTCAGATCAGGTGAAGCAAGCGGGCGTTGGGGCGGGCTTCGTGAATCTGAACCAGGCTACCAACGGGACCGACACACTAAGCGTGAGCAGTCCCAGTCCATCGGCAGGGAACGACACGCAGGCCAAGAGCGCGGCAGTCAAGGTAGGAGGTGATGGTGGTCAAATGCTGTTGAGGATTGTGGTAGCGCTTCTGGTCGGCGGATTGCTCAGCTTGCTACTTGTCGCCTGAGGTGAGAAGGATCACGGAGAAGCATGGCTGCTGGCGGCAAGCTCTCTTCGGGTCAATATGACCGGAACGCTTTCGATCAATGGACCCCTTTGTGCCTTGCTGCGATGTTATGAGTCCTATCACAAGCGAAGATCGAAGTGATTGAAGCCAAGTCAAGCGCGCCTTTCAGCTTTCGACGCGACGATGCAAGTCAACTTCGGCTCTCACCGTCCTGCATCGCCCGCCTCCACGTGGTTCTCTGTTTCCCCCCAGCAGCGTCGCTTGGCCCTCCCCATCTCGTCGGCGGCGGGGCGTCGGACAGGCACATCGCGTTGAGCCGCGCCGCCGCCGCCGTGCGGGCTGCCGCCTCCCCACAGAGTGAGAGAGAGCCATTCGGCGTATTCTCGATTGGACATTCTCACCACGACTTGACGGTGCTTTCCTTCCCTCCCCTCTCATCTCCGACCGACCCATACCTCCTTTGTCCTCCTTTCCCTTTCGTCCACCTCGTATCTTGCAAAATGGCACCGCAACAGGGAGGCTTCAGCTGGTCGAACATCGCTGTAGGCAGCTTGATGTGAGTGCGCTGAGGCGATGCACGATTGGGGTTGAGGCAGCGGCCCAAGTGTTACTATTGCTAATCCCTCGTCCAACACACCTCGCGCTTCGCCCACGCAACGTCGCCCTTGCTCGCGCAGGAACCTGTGAGTCTCAGCTCGACTGAAACATCACCTTCCATGTCCAGGTCAACTGACACACAATCCATCCTTGTCTGTCCTTATCGCTCTGCGCTCACAGCTTCGAGGTCACGACCCTCGGCCAGCCCCTCGAGGTGACCAAGACGACCATGGCCGCCAACCGTTCGCTCACTATGGCTCAGGCGCTCAAGGAGGTCTGGTCGCGCGGAGGTGTGCTCGGCTACTACCAGGGCGTGAGTGCGGGCGACGTAATGACTCGAGGACTCCATCTCCCTGAGCTTGTGCTAAAGTCCCTCTCTGCTTCTCGCTCGCACAGCTTATCCCGTGGGCTTGGATTGAAGCCTCGACCAAGGGAGCCGTGCTCCTCTTCACAGCTGCCGAGATTGAGAAGACCGCAGTCAAGTCTGGTATCGGCGCAGGCTCTGCTGGTCTGCTCGGCGGTATGGGTGGTGGTATTGCTCAGGCGTATGCAACCATGGGATTCTGCACTTGCATGAAGACGTGAGTCGTACCGGCAACAACCAAGATCATATCGCATTGCCAAGCACGACGCTGACCTCCGCCGATCCCCGCTCTCGCACAGCGCCGAAATTACACGCCACAAGCAATCAGCCGCAGGCATCAAGCCCCCCGGCACCTTCCAAGTCTTCATGGACATCTACCGCAAGGAGGGTATCGCCGGAATCAACAAGGGAGTCAATGCCGTCGCTCTTCGTCAATGCACCAACTGGGGTTCTCGCATGGGTTTCGCCCGTCTCGCTGAGGCGCCCGTCCGATCCTTTAGCGGCAAGGGAGAGAAGGAGAAGCTCAGCCCTCTCGAGAAGATCTTCTGTTCGTCCATTGGCGGTGCCCTCGGCTGCTGGAATCAGCCTATTGAGGTGGTTCGTGTAGAGATGCAGAGTATGGCAAAGGCAGAAAAGACCGTTGAGGGAAGGCCGAACAAGCCGGGCGTCTTTGGTACGCTGGGCTACATTTACAGGGAGAACGGCATCAAGGGGCTCTACAGGGGTATCTCCCCTAGGATTGCGCTGGGTATTTGGCAAACGTGAGTTCGAGCGGCGCGCCGTAGATTGACAGGGTGTAAGGCGGAAGTCAGAGAGCTAATCATCCCTCTTGGACCCCGCTCGCGCACAGCGTCTGCATGGTCGCCCTTGCCGATCACGTCCGTGGGTGGGTCAGCAACGTCAATGAGAAGGGAGTCAAGGCTGCTGTCGAGGAGGCTGCTGAGGATGCAAAGGCCAAGGCAGACAAGCTCAAGGAGGTCACCAAGACCAACTAAGCAGCGTGGTGGTAATGGACGCTGCAGTCGCGCAAGGGTAGAGGCAGCACGATGAAGCGGGGCAAGGCCTTTGTTTGGCAGCGCAGGGGAGCTGAGAGGATCCACGACGAAGAATAGCGCAAGGAGTAGGAGGTAGAAGGACAAAAGCGAGACGATGGCCGACGAGAAGCGCACGATGGAGCGCTCTCGACGTAATCTCCAACCGCCTTCATCCAGCCTCGAGGATCGACGATGAACCACGATCAATAGAGAAGCGGTTCCTGCACACACACACACACACGCACACACACTTTAGCTTCCTCCGCCCATCTACCCTATCGCTCTTTCTAGATGGCTCTCTCTTACTTTCCCAAAATGGTCACTCGATTCCTGATTCTGAACGGCTGCGAGTGGTGATGCATTGGGTATCAATCAATCGCTCTTCCTTCCCTCTGAAGCCGGCCTTGCTGCAAGCCTCTCTGCATCGTGAGCACGACGTCTGCAACTGACTGTTTGTCCCCCTCCGTTACTTTGGCACCCCAGCCTTTGCCGCACCAGCAGTCGTAGCCGTAGCCGTCCTGGCTGTCGCTGCACCACGCATGAGTGTCCATCGGACCGCTTTGGGTGTTAGCCAGAGAGATAAGGGCACTCGAACAGGGAGCAGACACTATGCGTGCGCGACAGTGTGAAAGACGAGTCAGTCAGTGATCATGGAAGGCAGGCAAGCAGGCATCAAGGTCGCTTCGCGGACTCACCTTGACAAGCACCCAAGCACCCACGACATCCGCCAAGTCGCGCACGGTAACGCTATGCGTCTGCTTGGAGATGTAGGATCTCATCATCCCGCGAGTCTCGTTGATGACCCCACCTTCGCTCTGACCGCCACTCGCATCGCTGCTACTGTCAGCCCCACCCAGCGAGTTGGTCAAATAGCGCGCCTTGTTCAGCCATCCCCTCGCCCCTCTCTTCCCCGAGGCGGCACCAGCCAAATCACCAGTCTGTTCAGCTTCCTCGCCGATGTCCTTTGCGGCTTGCTCCAACTTCGAGGGAACAGCCGCCGCTCCTCTCACGCGAGAGACGAGATCCCGTACACCCTTTGCCGTCCTCCACGTCGTCCCTGCAGCTTTACGGATGCTTGCCTCTGCCCACTCTTCTACTGTGACTCCCTTGCTCACAGCATCCGGACGTTGCTTTGCTGCTACGGCTCTTGCGTCACGTAGGCCGTACAGTGCTCCATCGGGTACGAGGGAAGGGATGCGCGTGTTGAGGACTGCGACTCCTTGTGGTCCGGCGAGGAGGAGTGGGGTCAAGTTGGTGAAGGAGAGCAGGAGGTAGGTTGGGCCGAGCAGCGTCCAGGCGATACTGCTGTGTAGTACAGGGAAGAGGACGAGATGTCGCAGTGGGTAATTGCGGAATGTAATGGGTTTGATTGAGCCGCTGGACGATGGTACGGCGGTGGCTGCATTACGGGGAAGTGCGGTGGTGGAGAATGTGCGGAGAGCGGTGATGGTGCGAGGGGCTGAGAGTGTGAGAGGAAGCAGAGCTGCTTGTGGGGTGACGATAGAGCCTTGGCTGGCAGTGAAGAGGAAAGCGCCTTGCTTGGAGGTGCTGAAAGCCGGTCGTTGGAGTGCATACAGGGAACCGTGAGTGCGAGGAGCGTAGAAGGAGACGGTGGACGTGGCCACTCGTGCCGCAGGCGCTGCAATGCCGCTGAGAGGGCGCGGCTCTGCCATGAGTGGGAAAGAGAAAGAGAGAGATGAAAGGAAAGAGAGGCGAGATAGCGAATAGGGCGACGTTGGTGGATGAAGAGACAAAGAGGCCCTCGCCATTGCCGGAATGAGGAGCAGCCCTTGACATCCTTTGTGCCTCCACTGCATCCCCGCTATCCACGTGGCGACGGAAGCAGCGCCCACTCCCGCTCTCGAGGCTGGTGCAGCTTGGTGCAACACGAGAATTTTGATTTCCTCGCCTTCGCTCCACTCCAAAGTCACATTATCGCCCTCAACGACGCAGCATGCCCGCCCTACTGGGGCCATGCATTGTTTGCACCTCGTCTTCCTCCAAATACAAGTGTCCGGCATGCCAGGCGCCTACTTGCTCTCTCCCATGCCATAAGAGGCACAAGGCTGAGGGTCACGCCCAAGAAGCAGCGGCTGGATCTTCGTCCTCTGCAACGGCCTCGGCATCGACATCACTCGCTACTCAAGCGTCGACATCATGGGTACCTATGCGCAGTTACGACTCTTCTCAGTTCCTCAAAGATTATCACTTCCTCTCTCAGATTGGTCGACATGTATCCGCAGCAGGAAAGGAGCTCGTCTCCCGTGGTTTAATGCCTCCTCAACCCGCATCAGACAGCACTGCAGGGCCCTCACAACAACGTCGTCCGCCTCCGATCGACCCGGCAAAGCATCGTGCTCGGAAGCAGCGCGAAGCTCTCGAGGACGCCGTGCGCTCTCGCCGGTGCAAGGTGTTGTGGTTGCCAGAGGGCATGGCCAGACGCGAAGAAAACCGGACGGTGTGGCATGACAAGGGCAAGAGGGTACGTTGGACTGTGGAGCTGGTGTGGGTCGCCGTGTCAGGTGGGAAAGGCAAGAAAATGGAGTCTGGTGAAAGGCGGCGATTGATCCATGATGTGCCCAGCGGGATGCCTGTGGAGCACAGGGTCATGCAAGAGTTGGAGAGAGAGAGCCTAAAGATGGCGCCCAAGGATTGGAAGCGACCGGAAGACGGGCAGCAGTCCAGCGCATCTGCGTCAGCAGAAGGTATTGCAGCAGGCCCAGGCAGTGGCATGTCTTCAGCGGCGAGGAAGAAGGCAAGGAAGCGGGGAGCTGCCGCTAAAGGGCGAGGAGGTGCGGAGCAGCCCTTGAATGGGGAGGAGCCGCATCCAAACGAGCAGCAAGATGGCAATGGCGACGCCCACCCTGATTCTACACCTGCGGCCCAGCCTCACGCTCACAAGACGCAATACTACATTTCAGATGCCATCCTTGCTACTTACGGTCACCACTCGGCCCACAGCGCTTTTTCAGCAGAGGCCAGCACAACGCCCCACCCCTACACCTCCCTTCCCCCCAGCATAGCGCTAGCAGTCCAAGTTCACCCGACTCGGCTACGCAACGAAAGTAGTGCCAAGTACTTGGAGTGGTGGGAGAGGAGGGGAAAGGCTGCTGAACAGGAAGAAGAGGAGGAGAGGCAGGCGGAGGCTGCGCGACTAGTGGAGCAAGAGAGATCGAGGCAAGAAGAGGAGCGCAGGGTGAAGCAGCAGCGGCAAGGGTCGTGGGGATCACCACCTACGGGACCGAGGGCAATGCGAGGAGCAGCATCGTCACCACCAGTAGCGGCAGTGGGCCTCAATCAGTCGGGCGCTGCTCACGCGCCATCGTCTCTGCTCTCCGCAAATCTCCTCGCCCAGCTATCAGCCAAACTCGAGGCCGCAAATGCAATGCAGACGAAGTATGCAGCGTCGAAGCCTGCGGCGGGGACGGAAGACCGTGCGGCTTTCCAAAAGACGGGAGAAGCGCAAGCGCATGCGCAATTGAACGGCGTTTCGAACGTCTCAGCCGAGGGCTCCTCGCCCACGAGCAGGCCCGAGATGCGGCCGCCCGTACGGCTGCTCTACCCTGTGCCCACGAAGACGGGCGCATCAAGTTCATCGCAAGCCAATGGCGACGCCCTCACTTCCCCGATCCTCTCAGTGGAAGGCATGCTCCGCTCTCTCCCTCGAGGGCACTCCGTCGTGGAGTTCCCACGTGTCGAGATTTGGAACAGAGGAGAGCTAGAGGAGCTGTCCAGGGCAAGTCGGTCGAGAGATGGAGCGGAGGGGATGGCGAGAGGGGTGAAGATTGTTACCTGGGATGATGGTCAAGGAGAGGAGGGGGAGGAGGTAGGTCAGCCCCGCAAGGAAGCGGCGCCTTTGGACAAGATGGGAAACCGGACGCTGAGCCCGCAGAGAGGGGCGTCAACCGCATCCCTTCCAGCGCCACTGCCCTCAGAAGCAGCATCAGCAGCAGCAGCAAGGCCTCTCATTCCCGCTGTCAGTCGACCGCAAACAGTAGGGGCGCCCAAGCCAGCCAGCAACGGCCTTGCTGGCCTCTTGGGAGGCTATGCCTCTTCTGATGAGGATGATGAAGACGACGATGGTGACGAGGTTCAAGCAGTCGGCAGCAAAAGGCCACGCGTTGAGGGTCCGCAGAGCGCTACGCTCGGTCACAGTGACGAGGGAAAGGACGAGGAGACAAAAGAAGAGCATGATGGCGGTGGAGCCGGGCTAGCGGACATGGCTCGTCGCTTGGGTTGGGTGACTGCATCTTCGCCCGCAACATTTTCGTCTACCAACGGCCATGCTCTGCCGCAGGGCAAAGTACCGGGAAAATCCGTCTCAACTGAGGAGCGACCCATCGAAGAGTCAAAGCGCGAGCGCCGTAAGAAGTCCGCCGCCGCCGCTGCCGCTGAGCAGGATGAGGAGCTTGATTGGGGCGATGAGGAGTAGCGGGCTCGCAGCATAGGCTGAACAAATCCAGAATTATTCACATTCGCGAAGAAAAAGATGTACGAGTCTGAGAAAAGTCTAGTGCGGGTCCAGAGGTTATGAAGTTGAAGTCGAATGAAAAGCCAAGAGGGAGTGGAGGATGTGCTACAAAGGAAAGCAAAGGGAGTCGCAGTTGAACAGGGCAGATCCTGGACGTCCAGAAAAGGCGCCGGCTCTAATGCTGCCTACCCCAGTACTCTTCCGGCTCAGGCCCATATGGGTTCGAGCTGGGCGAGTTGGCTTCGCCTTGTGCGATGGCTGGGTCTTCATGCGAGACGCCCGAGGGGGATGAGCCAGCCGTGGCGGCCGGCAGGGCAGGAGCAGCACCTTCACTCGTGCGCTCACTGTCTGCCGAGTCGTGCTGAGCAGCTACAGCGCCCGCGCCGGCTCCAGCCGCACCAGCACCAGCAGCGCCCACTGTGCCGTACTCGGTAGCCTTCTCTGCGTCGAGGTCGCGATGTTTGTGGTGGGCAGGCCTACGCTTCTTTGGCAGCAGTGCCGAGAAGAGGTCCCAGACTGTGAGGAAGAAGAGCCAAATGATCGGCAGACCCGTCACCACGATGAGCACGAAGCCCACGATTGCCCTTGGGATGGTGGTAACGTTTGCACGTCGAGTGAAAGCAACGCAAACGGCCCAAGATGCGAGGCGGAAGAAGGTCAAGACGATGAAGACCCAGTCACTCTTCTTGTCTCTGCCTACACGCAGTGCGATGAGCACGACGAAGAAGACAACCTCGAATACGAGGAGACCGACGGCTTGCGTGAAGTCTTGGCCTTGTGCGAAGGAGACGAAGCATGCCCTTATGACGCTCATTAGGATGAAGACCAGTGCAAACCACCAGAATTTCGGCCTGTACGGGTGCGCAATGTGGCCCCACTTCTTGGCGACGCTTCGTCCCTCGATGGGGGGCTGCTTCTCGTCGTGCGAGGAGTAGTAAAGCACCTCCGGTCCGAGCACCGAACGGCGTACTGCGGTCAAGCAGGGAAGATAGAAGAGCGCGAGCGCGAGGAGAAAGACGAAGAGGAAGAATGCGGCCAAGAAGTCCGGGACCCACGAGTCGCCGTGGCGCCATTGGTAGAAGGAGAAGATGAAGAAGACCGGCAGGACGACCAAGAGGAAGCGGGCAAGCGTGGCGAGGACCACGATGCCGAATTGGGAGGGTCGAGTGATCCTTCTCGACCAGTGCGCCGGATTATTGCTCGTCTTCTTGGCCGTGATGAGACGGAAGAGCCAGGCAATCCCATATGTGAGGAGAAGAGCACCCACGACAATGGCAAGGAGGATGAAGATGCTGACCAGCACGGTGAGAAGGGCATTGTCCGGTGCCACGTTTGCGCGCTGCGTGTAGAGGTCTAGGCCGCCGTAATTGTTCTCGGTATTGTTGGAGACGATGGGCAGGTTCGCAGTCGTTGTTGAGGTGACGGGAAGGCCGTTTGGCCCTGTGTTCGGGGCGTACTTGGCTGCGCGAATGAAGAGAGGGCGAGCGGCTTCGATCACAGCGTCAAAGGCGGAACGCTTGGCGATGGGAGGAGTGCTAGCGGAGGCGTGAGAGTGCGAGCCAATTGAGAAATGGCTCGACGACGCTGAGAGGGTTCCAAGCGGAGCGAGGGAGGTACTGTTGCTGTCACCGCCGCTAGTCGCAATGAAGCTCGGCAGCTGCAGGAAGTCGATTTTCCCACCACTACTGCTCGCCGGGTTCATCACGGTGCCCAGATTGACCGCCGTCCTGGCCGTTTGAGCCGTCAGCTGCTCGCCAAAGATGGCCCCTTCATTGCCTCCCGTCTTGCTCCTCGTCGACGTAATCGAGCTCTGCAGCGAAGGGATGTTGATGATGCCGATGCTCCACGCAAAGTTGAGCGCATAGCTGATGAAGACGATTGGAAAGTTGAGTGACAGTAGACCGGTGAACGCAATGTGCTGAATCATGAGCATCACATCGACGATGCGCCACTGAGCCGCTCCGACTGATTGAGCAATACTGGAGTGAAGCAGGGAGCTGAATAGGGCCAGCAGAGCAAGACCAACCGTAGCCCACGTCGCACCGGACTGACGAGCCGTGTGGCCATTGGTGAGGGTGACCTGCACGCATCCTACAACCTCGCCCGTTTGCGATGTGAGGGACAGGGTAGCGAGTGCCTCGAGGTCAGGGATGGCGTAAGCGATTGCGGGTACTTTGTCCAGGTATTCCTTGGGGATCGGATAGACGCCTCCGCCGTTGAATTGGTAGGTAGGCAGAGGGCAGAGGATCCCGCCCGCGATGGTGCAGAGGTCTAGAGAGAAGTCGACGACGCCGAGTCCGTAGGCATTTACGTGGATCGCAACAGTCACGTTCAGGTCATTTGCTGTTGATCCGGCTGCGAGCTCGAACTCGACGGTCTGATTATCCGGGAAGACGGTGAGTGCGGCGTTCTCGACGATGAGGACTTTGGGTGGTGCGCAGTATGCGACGGAGGAGGTGGCTACAGGCGCGGGCGAGGGCGAATCTTAGCGCTGTGTCTGCGGTGCTGGGGTAGATGGTGTGGTCCTACTCACTCAACATCTTTGGTTGCGAGATACTTGCTTCGACTGGTGCTGAAAAGGCGAGGAAGGCCAACAGCGTCCAGAAGGCGGCGGCGGCGAGGTCAAGGCCTCGCCGCGAGGACGATGGACGGAGGAATCTCATTCCGGGATGCTAGCTGAGAAAGTGAAGATATCAAGAATCGCCGCAACGGATCCAGATAGTGCTGTCGACGCTACGGCTAGATGGTAATGGTGGATGAGGTCGCTGAGGATCCGCGGGACGAGACGAGACCGAAATAGGCTTGCTTGCGTGCTGGAAACAGGAGATGCTGAGAGAGAAGACTGGGGGCGACGATGCTGCTCGATGCCCTATGACAAGGCGTTCAGCCCTGCTACCACTTGGGACCAGACCTTTGGATGAGGATAAGGGTGAGATGGACGATACAGGACGAAGGGAACAGGAGGAAGCTGGGCAGCACATTCAGTCACATCGCCCACCCAGTCGGGGCGGGAAGTCGAAACGAGACGGACAAGCGGCGAATGCGAGAAAGAGGTCTGCTTGCATGCCGCACTTCCTTACCCGATCCACCTCATACGCGCACCAGTCACAAAAGCGCCAGAGACTTCACCATAATCTTCAGTCACGCTAGGCAACGAGCAGCTCACGGCCCGCTTTTGCAAGCCACGATCAATTGCCTATCTCCTCTGCCTGTCCCAACACAATTGTCGTCATCCCTTGCCGTAAGTTGAAGTTGCCGCGGCAAACTGAGCTTCGGGACGAGGGAAATTCGTCGTCGCGACTGGGGCCTATGACGTCGTGCATGGATGGCTGCCAGAGAGCTTGGACCCGTTTTTGGCACAGAGGCTTTGAACGCCGCGAGTCGCTCCAACGGGTACGGCTGCCCGGCCGACGCGAGCTTCGGCGACCAGATTGCCATACCCTTGCTATTTTCTTCGCAGCGAGACTTTACTACCATCGAGAGCAAGAGTCGTAATGGCTAGTGTGACAAGAATGTATGGCGTAAGTGGAGTCAACGATAGCGCAACAAGAATTGATACGATGATGTTGCCCTCGCTCTCTGCTTTCGGTCCCTGGCCCCTGCCATCGCCCTATTCACCACCGATATTCCCCCTACAGATCACCACCCGAACACCTCAGCATGCACGCTCACATCGCCCTTTCCATCACTGTCACCCCGCAGCACATCCATGGGACGAATGAGCCTACGCGCGGCCCTCTTGACGTCCTGCGCAAACGCCCCAGGGCCGCACACGCCCACCCACAAACGGCCTTGCGCCTCACCTGCAATGGACAGAAGGAGGATCTCCATGTCTGGGCGACTTTGGGCGACTGTGATGGGTGAAGATGAGGTGGAAGGGATAGGCTTCTCCGACTCGGGGGTAGGGAGGTCCTTCTCGCCATTGCTCTCAGCAGCTATGGCTGCCCACTCTGCTGGCACGTCTGCCTGCGTTGCCTCTTCACGCGTGACATGGATGCGCACCTCCAGCTTGACCCTCCCTGCAGTACCGGTAGCCAGCTTTAAAGCTTCCCCAACTTGCTCGCTGAGCACTTTGATCTCGTCTTTGCTCTGCACGACCCACAAGAAGACGAGGCGACGCACCCTACTCTGCTGAGCAACCGCAGCACGCATCGTAGCCAGGAGAAGGGGCGTTGTCCAGCTGACCCCCACTCCAGCCGCCGCGAGGACGATTGTGTCGCAAGTAGCGATGACGGGGTGCAGGCGTGGTGGAGAGAGAGGAGCCGTAGAGACGAGTAGGTCGGCTGTAGCGCCGCGTTTGGCTTGCTCGAAGAGGCGGCGGGTGAAGCCCCGTTGCGGGCGAATGAGGAAGGTGAGTTTCCCTGCGGCGTTGTCGTTGTTCTTCTCGACAGCGATGTCTTGCGAGCGCGGGACGGGCAAAGACATGATGGTGAATGGGTGTGACTCCAGTGCCAAACTGACTCCTCCCTTTGCGCGCGAGGCTGGAGGACTCATGAGGAAAACGTGCGCGCCTGGCTCCCAGTGGGGCAGATCGGGCTTTGTCACGGTGAGCTGGAGGAGACGGTCGTTGTGTACGGTCATGCAGGCGGCCACTGGTGTAGTACGAGACTTGTTGAAGGGGAGCAGGCCGTTGAAGTAGATGAGCGAGATCAGACGGAGCACTCGGTCCAAGATCCCTGGTGGGACGGGATGAAGGAGGTGTGATGAGTCAAAGCTGGCTTTCATCCTCGGGCTCAGCACTCGCACTTACAGAAGACGATGGCAGCGATGAGATAAGGCTTGAACTCCTTGTTCGTGTCCTTCATATCGACGACGTGCCGCCATGTAGCGACAAACAAGGCGGCGACGAGCACAACGTGCGCGTGGACGAAGAGCTGGTACGCAGCTCTCATGACGAGGCGATTGCCCAATGCAAAGATGGAGATGCCGAGGACGGCTCCGACGAGCCCCCACACCCGCCATGCGATGGTGAAGGTATTGTTCTGCCAGACCTTTGTCCCCACATGCATCAGCATGACCAGCAGCGTAACCCTGGAACAGCCACGATGCAGCACCTGCAGCCTCTCGTAGGATGCTCCAGTGATCCAAGCGATGGGATTGTACTTCATGCTGAGCACGACAAGCCACGGATAGGAGGCAAGAGCCATCCATCCTGCACGTGAGGACCAGCCGTACCCGGCTCTCTTGCCCGGGCCGGGCGATGGAGCTCGGTGGGCTTGGGTGAGGGTGAGGAGGAGCATGGTCAGGAGGTAGGCGAGGAGGAGCACAAGCTCAGTGAAGGTGATACTCGTCGACAGCGGTCCTAAGGGAAGGGTGAGGGTGCGATAAGAGAAGTGCTGCGTGCGAGCAGGGAGAGGAGAAGTTGAGCTACGGGGCTGCGCCGTGGTGTGAGTATGAGCGGAGACTTACCTTGCGAGTGGCTGCCGTCAGGGCCCGCTTGACTCGGAACAGCGCCGGCGTGGCGGCCGTCTCCTTGCTCTGCAGTCGCTTGTGCTCGAAGCGCTCCTCAAGGAGGGTCAGGGCTGTGCGAGCAGGGATAGCAGTATCAGAGGCTAGCTGTCGGAGCCAGTCGGTGCGCGCAACTCACCATGCCAGATGGCGAAGGCGGCCACAACGGCGGCGAGGACAATGCCCTGCGAGTGGCAACGAGCTGGTATCAGTGGCTGAACCGGTCGTACTACCCTATCGCGGCACCCACCAAGTCGCGAACATGAGCAGCCGTCCTGGGTACAATGTATGCCGTAAAGGCAGCCTGGGCGGGCGACTTGGCAGCGGCACCAGCGGGTGGGACTGACATCGTGATGGTATAAGCCAGGCGTGCAACGAGGAGTGTGGAATAGAGTCAGGTAACGATGTGTTGGTCAAGAAGCAATTTGAACAAGGCGACTCAGGTCATCTTTGTCATTCTCGCGGCATTGCAAACCTCCCGCTCGTTACATCACGCAGGCTTCGCGGGTCCCCATCTCCGGTAGCAAACGAGAAAGCAGAGGAGGGCTATTTGCAACCGTCGTCCACTCTTGCCGTCGCAGTTGCGATCGTGGGCATGCCTCAGCACTTGTCTACACTGGCTCGCTCGCTCGCTTTTCCCTCCCTCTTCTCGGCCGCCGCTATCTAATCTGACTGCCCGCCAGCCTCAGCTCCCACGTCGTGCTGCAGCAAGGTACAGCATCGACGTGCCAGACAGAGCAAGGCAGGGACATCTTTGGCCGCAAGCTGCTCCTTAGGAGCTGTGGCCTGTGCCGTCCGCTTAGCTTTCAGCGTCATCGTGGTGAGCAACGGGATTTAGCTTAACGAAGGAGGTGGGAGCTCGACATCATTGTGCCACGCGGCGAAGATCAAGTCAAGAGCACCCGGCAATGCAAGCGTGATCATGAGATCCGACTGCCGGGCGCGGGGGAGAAACGAGGCGATGGGATCAGCATTTTGACTTTGCTTCGCAATCTCGTCATCCTCCTTCCGATTGCACCGCACCAGTCTGTCTCCTCCTCATATCCAACAGCTTGTCACCATGGCCCCACCTCCGCAACTTCCCGAACCAGCCGAGGCCTTTGCAGCTCGCGCCGTCCCCTCATCCACGACGTTCAAGCCCAACATCTTGGCAGGCAAAGTCGTCTTCTGCACCGGCGGCGGGTCAGGCATCTGCTACCGAATCGTCGAGGTCCTCCTAGCGCATGGAGCCACGGCTGCCATCATGGGCCGCAAGGCTGATCGTCTGTCTGCAGCGGCCAAGCAGCTCAGCGAGAGCACAAGGAGGAAGTGTATCGCTACTCCGGGCGATGTGAGGAAGTACGACGATGTTGAGAAAGCTGTTGATGCGACGGTCAAGGAGTTTGGGCGACTGGACATGGTTGTGTGCGGGGCTGCGGGCAACTTCCTGGCGCCCATCGAGGGGATCAGTCCCAACGGGTTCAAGACTGTTCAGGAGATCGACCTGCTAGGCACGTACCATACAGTCAAAGCCACGCTGGAGCACCTCAAACGCTCCCATGGCTCGTACGTTCACATCAGTGCCACTCTCCACTACACAGCCATCCCTTGGCAGGCGGCTCCCTCTGCCGCTAAAGCAGGTGTCGACGCCCTCTCCAACTCCATTGCTGTGGAGTTCGGGCCCTTTGGTATTCGCAGCAACTGCATCGCACCAGGGATGATCCAAGGGACAGAGGGGGCGGATCGTCTTACGCCCAAGGGAGCAGAAGATCTCGTCGTCTCCAGAATTCCAACGCAGAGGATGGGACAGAAGGATGACATTGCCAATGCGGCATTGTTCTTGTTCAGTGACGCGGGAAACTACATCAATGGGACGCAGATCGTCGTCGATGGTGGAGCCAAGCATTTCCCGGGGCCGTGGTTGCCTTACCCGGATAGCTCGTTGGACAAGCAGGGTGAGTGGGCGAGAGGCGAAAAGACAGTGGCCAGTATATGCTGACTCTAATCCCCTCGCCATGCGCTCATAGGTGTCAAGGAGCTCGTCATGGGATCGAAGCTTTGAGCGCCGAGGCCAGAGCCAGGGCAGCTTTGTCACAAGGTAGCGGCGGTAGAGCAGATCTGTCAGATGGAAGCAGCAATGAGATGACATCGAGACCAGATCGAAGTCGCCTGACGGAATGAAAATAAAGATACACCCTACTTCTGCCCTGCTCAGAAGAGATCGTCCAGTCCCTTCGTCTTCTTGGCCTTCTTCACCTCGGCCCCCGCTCTCTTGGAAGCAGGTACAATGCCGGCTTTCCCGCCGCCTCGCCCACGACCGCGCCCTCGAACGCTGCGGGCGCGAGGTGAAGTGTTGACGGAGTTGACGGCAGCCTTCTTTGCGCCTGCTCCGCTATCGCTATCAGAGTCGCTGCTGCTGCTCGAGTCAGAGCTGCTCTCCTCTTCTTCCTCTTCAGCGTCGTCGTCACTACCAGCTTCAGCAGCAGCGTGCTGCTGGTTGCCAGGCGGCATGCTTGTCGAGGCATTCGCGCTCGCACTCGCATTGCCAGGCAACTGTCGAGCCAAAGTCCTCGAGCTGCGATTGGATGCAAAGCTGTCATTCGCACTCGCACTCGCACCCTGGCTGCCCTGCCTTCTGAACTGTGGAGCGCCCATCTGACTCAGACGCGGGATCGAAAGGCTTGGCCTACTGGTTTTCGCTGCAGCGGGCTGGGAGAAGGATCCCGAGAAGCTGTTCTGCGCCGCCTCATTCGACCTGCCATATGTCCGCTGCGGCTGCGACGCAGATGGTGAAGCGGTTCCAGCTCCGTTGGCAGGGTCGGTGCGATCCTTTTGGAAGAAGTTGAAGGGGGAGAAGAAGCCGCTGTTACGCCCGGCTGGTTGAGAGGTCGGAGGCGCGGAAGGCATTGGGCTTGCTGAGATTAAAGCTGACGCCGGCCGCTGGCCATTGTCGAGAGTGGTGGCCGGAGTGTCCTTGGAAGGGCCGGCTGCACTCTCCTCCCCCTCGTCGCTGCTGTCGTCGGCATCACTGCCGCTCGCCTCAGCAGCCGACGGACGTGCCTCCTCTGCGGGCTCAGAGGGAGCAGCGGAAGTGGAAGCGTCTGCATCAAGTAATGCGCTGGGCTCCTTCTCAACGCCTTGCTCCTCTTGCTGATTCTTGACGCGTGCATCGTTCCTTCCTCCGTCCTCAATCTCATCCTCTGGCTCTTCTTCACTAGCCCTGCTCTGGTCGGCAGGCTGTGTCGCCTCGATCTCGTCCTGCTCTTCTTCGTCCTGCGTGTGACTACCCTGAGATGCAGCCTCGATATCATCGTGCTCCTCCTCGTCGCTCTTCTCCTCTTCGGCTTCGACATCGTCATCGTCACTATCGTCCGATGTCTCGGACCCTGCATCAGACCCAGCTGATTGACGTGTCAGTGTCTTCCTCGTTGGCGCTTGAGAGGGGGAGATGGCGCCTTGACTGCCGTTGATTCTGCCGGACAAATTCTTGCCTGACGGCGGCGAAGATTGCGCCTGCTCCACTACTGCCTTTTGTGTCGAAGGGACCTCCTCCTCTTTCGATTCTGCTGCTGTAGCTCCGCTCGGCGATGCCTGCGTCTGCGTCATCCCCTGCGTCTGACCTAGAAAAAGGCGGTCCTCCTGGCCAGAGGGAGCGCCACGACGCCGGTCAGTGGGTGGTGAGCCTCCAGCAGCAGGCGAAGAGGCAGCCGCGACCTTGGATTGTGCGTCCGCCCTACTACTCCTCCTCGGTCCCTCGGGCGCAGATTCCTCATCGTCGGCATCCTCGCCTTTGTCTGCCTCCACCGTATGGTCGGGCTCGATGGGCGCCGCTGTTGCGGGAGGAGGGAGAGGGTGCTCAGTCACGTCCGGGTCCTCGTCCTCAAGATTGTCTCCATTGGCGCCGTTCGCATCTGCGTGTGAACTCTGCAGGATGGGGCTAGTCTCGACGTCCATCTCTGAGTGAGCAGGAGAGCGAAGACCGGGGGCCTTAGAGGCGTCGAAGCTCTTGGCCTTTTCCTTGGCCTCCTTTGCCTGCTGCTCCTTCTCTTCAGCGCTACGTATGTACTGGGAAGCCAGCTCATCCTCCGATGACTGTTGGGAGAAGCCCTGAATAGGCCGAGTGTCATGCTGCTGCTGTTGCTGCTGCTGCTGCTGCTGCTGCTGCTGCTGCTGCTGCTGCTGCTGTTGTTGGGCAACCCGCCGTGCCGCCCGGCTGCGCCCTGCAATCGGTCCCTCTGCATCGTTGGTCTCATTCTCCCACTCTGTCTGCAAGCGTCTCGCCTCCTCAATCTCGGGCGCACGCTCAGGAACCGGCAGTCCCTCAGCAGCCGCATAGTCGGACAAGTCGGTCTCAATCTCTTCCAGCTCGCTGCGTAGCTTGACGACCTTTTTCTTGCCGACCGTGAGCTGCGCCTTGCGCAAGGGCTGACCTGTGCGCTCGAGTTCGAGCAAGGCTGCCACCTTGGTTTGAGCAGCGGCACAGTCGTTGCGGATTTTGCGATGGCGGCGCTCCAGCACGGCTCGCTCACGCTTCGTCGCGGCGGACTGCGGCTTGGAGCGCTTCGGGCGGTCTGCGGG
Source organism: Jaminaea rosea (assembly GCF_003144245.1). NCBI lineage: Eukaryota > Fungi > Basidiomycota > Exobasidiomycetes > Microstromatales > Jaminaea > Jaminaea rosea. The sequence continues at coordinate 150,476 of NW_020289989.1, read as the reverse complement.
AGCTTCCTCGTCGTCTTCGTCGTCTTTCTCAGCAGCGAGAGGGGCGCCAGGCTCCGGCCCAGGAGCATCGCCATTGATGGCAGGCGCTGCGTCTTCAGGCTCATTCGCAGTCGTGTCCACGGCCTCCTCCGCTGTGACAGCCTCCCCGTCCTTTCCAGCAGAGTCATCACCCTCCGACATCTCGACCGGCTCTGTCTGCTCCTCGGCCCGCTTCCCCTTCTGCTGCTTCTTCGACCCTCTCGCCCTCTTCCTCACCTCAGCAGCCTCCGACTTGGCCTCTGCCTCTCTTCGCTCCTTCTCCGCTTCCATAGCCATAGCCTCAGCGATGGTGACGCGACCGCGCTTCCTCTTGGCTGCCGTTCTTGGGGATGTGGCAGGAGAGTGAGGGATCTCAATAACAACGCGATCGTCGCTGATGTTTGCATTTCGCGAGGAAAGGGCTGCAGAGGAGGCTCCAGCTTCGCTTCCCTCTGCAGCGGTGGCGTCAGGAACAGCGGCTGGATCGCTGGCGCGACGAGCCGCACGTAGCGCTCTGGGTGACGCCGCTGTTGGTTGAGCTGTAGTCTCACCTTCGTCGTCATCTTCGTCATCGTCGTGATTCTCCTCCTGCGGCTGCGTATCAACAACGCGCACTACACGTCCACTCCTTCTGCTCGTGTTCGCATCACGCTGCGATCCGGTGGCAGCCTCAGCTTCTGCCTCAGAGACCGTAGCGGCATTTGATTGGCTCGCCTGCTTCTGCGCCAGCTGCTCAGAGCGACGCTCTGCCGCCTTGGCTTGCGCCGCTTTGGACTTGCGACCTCGACGACTTTTGCCGGCCGTCGCGGAGCTCACTTCGCTGGCGGGAGGACCGGGTGGGGACGATTGGCGAGTGTTCTGTTGAGCTGGTGACGCTACTTGGCCGCGCTTCGAAGATGATGATGAAGTGGATTGTGCTTGCTCACCATTCGCAGCAGCCTGAGCCTTAGCCTCCGTCTCCGCTTTTTTGGGTCTGCCCCGCTTCTTTTTCGGCTTCTCGCTGTTGACCGAATCTTTAGTGAGGGCTTTGCTTTTGCGGACCTTAGCTGTGGCTGTGTCATCATTGTTTCCCTCGACAACTGCCTTTTCTTTTCCTTTGGCGGATGGGCCGGCGACAGGGGCAGTCGCGCTCGAGTCCGGAGAGGACGCTGTCTTCGCCAAATGCGCTCTGAGCGTAGGAGGAACGAAGGCACTAGTGTCCGTCGAGCCCGAGGCATACGGTGACAAGGCAAGCGCAGGGACCGAGCCGCTCCCCCCAGTAGTAGCTGATGACGCCCCACTAGCTCTCGTGGCAGCAGCGCTGGTGGATGGACTCTGCGAGACATCGGGTTCCGCCGCAGTCTTTTGCTTCTTCCTTCGCCCAAGCTTGGCAGCAGAAAGCGGCGTCGAAGCAGCGGGGGCGGGCGCCATTTGCGTCGTGGCAGGCAAAGCCATTGGCGAGATCTGCGATTGGTGCGCTGGTAGAGGCGGAGGCGGCATGTTGGAGGAAGAAGCCTGGGTTGGCCCTGGTATCGGTCGTGCTTGCTGCTGCTGGGCAGCGCTTCCCCATACACCAGTAGCGAACGGCATTGCAGGTGACATTACAGGCTCGACGCTAATGACGGTCGACTCGGCATTGGTCCGCAGCGCTCGAGCCTTAAAGGCGCGGAAGTCTGCCTCTTCTTCCAGTACGATGCTTCCTCCGATGGAGCTCTGCGATGTAAGCTTGAAGGCAGCATGTGCAGGGATGCGCATTTTGGCTCTGACGGCGTCTTTAGCTGCAGCGAAAGTGAGAGAGCTGTCTAGGACGCGCTCAAACTGCGTATTCGTTGCCTTGGAGTGGAAGGTGACGACGAGCTCCTGCGAACGGCGATATTTGTGAGGGCGACCATCGTCGTCGGTATCTGAGCTTGAGTCGTAGCTGGATGAAACAGATGAAGCAGACGATGCATCGGACGAATCCTCATCGCTGCTGTCATCCGAGTCATGGCGATGACGCGACTTTGAGCGGCCCCTCGATTTGGATCGACCTCGCGACTTCGATCTGGCCCGACTTTTGCTTCTGCTCCTGCTCATGCTACGGCGGGCAGACTTTGATCTGCGCCGACTACTGTGCTTTTTGAAGCTGACCTTGCTGTTGCGAGAATCGTCTTCATCGGAGCGCTTCCTCTTGCCGCTGGCTGGTGCAGCAGCTGACGCGCTCGACTGAGCGCCGGTCCTTGGCATTGCGCGTTGTGGATGGGTGACGAGGCGAGATGACGAGGGGGAAAGGAGCCGGAGTCGACGAAAGGGAACTGCACGACGAGGAATGGGGCGTCGTAATTTGCCGCTCGTGGTCACGCTTCGTGATTGATTAGGACGTGATGGATGGCGAGGGAGCCAGGGACAAAGGAAGGCGGCCTTGGTCCTTGACAGCGTTATATGAGAGAGATGCCTTGCCCTTCTTGATCGAGGGACAGCAGTCTGTGGCGCCTGTTCTGTGCTGGCGTCCTTTTCCTTCTCCTTCTCCTCGATATCGTCACGCCCTCGATTCGATCGGGGTGATGTCGTAGGGCAAAAAGGCAAGCAAGCTGGTCCCGGCGCCGACGGACAGAGACAAAGTTGCAGCCGCTCTCGTCTCGTCGCGATGCTCGCATGGATGGACGGACGGACGGCCTGACTTGACTTCTTCGATGCAGCACCGCGACGGAACGGATGTCAGGCCAGGCGGGCGGACAGGAGCTCAAAGCGTGAGACTGGACTTGGACGGCGGGGTCTTGTCAGAGAGGGGCTAGCTCGATTCCAAGTGCCGCTCAGCCGCCTGCTCACTCACTTTCCATCCCACCTCACCACCATCTTTTCCCGCCAGATATAGATCAAGGCAGCCGCTGCGACTTGACGTAGGCTCTCGCGACGTCGTTGCGTTTGGGCGACTGGCCCTCTCGACATCTCTTTTCTTTCCCCTCTCTCTTTCGTTATCATCACGCTCTTTGACCCTCTCTGCCTGGCAACCAGACCAACACCTCCGGACCAACACTCGGATCCCGCGCCCAAGCCCCCACCCCTGTCAAACCTCGCGTCACGATGGGCGCCTGCTTCTCTCGCCAACTAGTCACATCAGCAGAAGATGTCCTCTTCTCACTCGGGTCTCTCTACTCCTTCCTCGTCTCACACGTCTCCGCCTTCCTCAATCGCTTCTACTCCCTCCTCCTCTCCCCGCTCTTCCGCGACCACGAGGAGCAGATCCCCTCGACGCTATGTGATGGTGACACTGGCGTCTGCATCAGACCAAAGGAGCGAGTCAAGCAGTCTAGAAAGAAGGTGGAGATGAGAATGCGTCGGGCTGAGCTGGCTGCCAAAGGGTTGGACCCCAATTTGGCGTTGAAGAGGAGGGATAGTCGGGCATCTAACGCTGATACGGGGGTCGTGGCGGGTACGGAGAAGATCATGAAGCGATGGAGTCGAGCAGATTCGGTCGCAGCGGTGGAGTCTGCAAATGCTATGGAGCAGAAGCCCGCTGCAATGCCAGCAACGGCGCCCAACACGCAGCGTCTTCACCTCTCGAGGGAGTCTGCGGAGCTGCTGAGGGGCAAGGCTGGGCAGACGGAAGGGAGGAGGTCAATGGACGCTGCCCTTAAGGCTCCGATGCGCTCAAGGACGGCTCCAATGCCAGGCATGGGCAGTCGACCACCTCCAGCTCGCTCTACACCGGCTCGCGCGGCACCTCCTGCTGCCGTAGCACTGGAGCATGCCTTCTCGCCCCAAGCGCCGCCGCAGGAGACGGCCAAGCTCAAGAGTCGACAGAGGCTGTCACTAACAGCTGAGGCCGACCAATTGGACCTGCGACGCAATATCAAGCCCAGGCCTAGGTCATACGCCGCTCCGGCAACCAGCGGCACCTCAAGGGCGAGTCCATCGCCGCTAGTAGCCGCAGCGCCCACGCCGTACTCAGCAGCCGCCGTAGCTGCTGCGTCCTCTGCTCCCTCCAGCCCTCCAGCCCCAACTCGAACGCGAGTAAGCACAAACATGAGCAGCAATGACGCCACTAGTCGGGCAGACGGCACGGTGCAAGCTGCGGCGGACAGGCTAGCCCTCGCACGCCAGTCAATCGACCATCAGCGATCCGCCGTATCGGATTCCCTGCCTGTTTCCCGCACCACCACTCGCATAGTCGCCGACCCCATATCTCGTACCTCTACGCCTCCTCTCGCCTCAGGAAGCCAGGAGCCCTCCCCTCGAGGCTCCGTCTCTGATCTGGCAGCTGCAGCGTGTAATGCCAGATGCGCGAAGAAGGAGCGCAAGCTGTGGAGGGACGAGGTCGAACGAGCGGCGCAGAGGAGGGTAAGGGCTGCGTGAAGCGCATGGGTGAAGAGAGAGCAGGATGCTCTAAACGAGGGCAATGGCCGGAGAGCGCTGTACAGTGTTTAGTGATGATACCCGGTGTGACGACGAAGGTCACACCACTGAGATGACAACGGCCATGATCAATGACGACTCGCGACGACCTACCTCTTCTTCTTGTCCTTCCTCTGTCAATTTCTCGCCTCGCCCATTGAAGTCTAATATGAGAGTTCTCGATATCATCCATGAGCAAAGGCAAGCGCAAAGGTCGCCGTGTGTGCGCACGAGCGCATGGCGAGGCGGGGCGAAGGTGCACATCATCGAGACTAACGCAGGCAGCTAGACCCCATTCAGATCGAACGACGACGACGACGGACGTGTCCATTTCTCATCATCCACGCCTCCCCACTCGATACGAGAAAGAGGGTGCGTGTGTGCGCTAGTGTTGAGGGACTTAAGGTCTTGAGCCAATCGCACCTGCCCTACCTGCAGCTCCACGCCCAGGCGTCCCTCCATCTTTTGGCCCGCTCTAATGGGCGTCGCGGGGTCCACCAAAGCAAGCGACGACTCGGGGATGCATGAGAAAGAGAAAGCAGTCGACAGTGGGAGTGAGCTGAACAGGCGCGCTGCCGAAGCTGAGTTCGGTCGACTCTCCGTCCTATCGAGACGAGACAGGGCAGGCACAGAGCGAGACGACGACGGACCGAGATAGAGGACACGGACAGAGAGCGCAGAGAGCGCAGAGAGCACAGAGCAGCAGACGAGGGCGTCGAGCAAGCCGAGGGTGCGCTTCGATGCCGTTTTGGCTCCATCGCATCGCAGCCACCCGACTTGGCCGACCAAAGATCTCTCTGTACGACCTCTCTGTCACCCACGCACCCCTACCTCTCTTCCTCGCTCGTTGCAGGCAAGCAAACACGAGAGCCTATCATCGACGCAGCGCTGCGAGAAAGTCACACTCAACGGCGCAACTCAAAGCACAAGCAAAGCAAGAGGAGAGAGAGCAGCGATTGGATTCCTCTGTGCCCTTGCTGCGCATCCACCCATTCGTCCCTCCTCCTCGCTGCACGCGCGCACCCAACCCTAGCTACCTAGATCAGATCAGAGCGCAGGCAGAGCGCAGTAGCCTAATCGCAGCCCATCCTCGTCTTCTTCCTCGCCCTACATCCATTTTCGCCGCCGCAACCAGGTCCTGCTCCATTGCTGCCACTCCCTCGTTCCTCTCTTGTCGTCCCTGGCCGTATCCAAGTCCGGCCGTTCCGAGAGCGGGCCGTTGTTGCCTTGTCTTGTCCTCCGACGCTGAAAGTCGAGGTATCAAGCTCATCGACAAAGCCGAGAGGCGCTGGCTGCCAGTCTAGCCCGTACCTCGTCCTTTGCAACGCACACACACGCACACACACTCCAACGCACACCCAGCTACAACGAGCATGCAACACTACACCGTCTAGCAGCAGCAGCCGAGTGAGCAAAAATGCACGACTGTCAATACCCTCACGCTCAGTCGTCGTCTTCGTCCTCGTCGTTGTCGTCGAACAACGCCGGAATTAACGGCAACGGCGCACCCGGACAAGGGCGAGGAGGCCAAGTCTCTTCGTCGTCGTCGTCGTCCTTGGAGGCAGCCGGTATGGATCCAACCACGCGTCCCCCCCTTGCCTCTGCCTCTGCCTCTTCCTCATCTTCATCCTCTTCATACGGCCGCGGTCACCTCTCTGCAACTGCAGCGGCCGATTCGCCTAGCTCAGCTGCTTCATCTTCTTCGTCGCTCCTCTCACCTCTACCACCCAACGCCACTCTCAACCCGTATACCGACGTCTTTGAGTCATCCGACCACGAGGGAGACGATCAGGACGACATGGCTGCTGCGGCCGCCATGATGTATGCAACAAAGCCGCCCACCTCAGCGGCAGCAGCCGATCAGCAATACGTGGCGGCCATGATGGCAGCTGCGGCTACGTCGGGTCAGCAGCAGCATCAACAGCAACAGCAGCAGCAGCAGCAGCAGCAGCAATCGCCCTACAACCACCATGTCAGTCCACCTCAGTACGGGTATTCGCATCAGCCACAGCAACAGATGTCTTCGGCGCCTGCTGCGAGTGGCGGTGGAGCGCAATGGTACGATCCAGAGGGAGCGGACAGCTATACGCTCGCGCAAGTGTTCATGGCCGCGCAGCAGTACGGTCAGCACGCTCCGCACCAACAGCAGCAGATGATGAGCGCAGGCCCATCCAATTTCCAACAGCAAGACGTTAACGCATATCAGTCCTTTCGGGATGTCAACGGCGGCAGCGACAACGTCGGCCCAAGTCCCTTTGCCAGTCCAGCTACCTCGCATCACCGTGCGAGCTCTTTTGGATCAGAGATCGGCAGCCCTTCGCCGCTCTTCCCTGCAGCTCAGCATCCCTTCCAACACCAGCAACAGCAGCAGGGCTGGAACAATGGCGGCATCAGTACCGAAATCGCTGGCTTCTCCGGCATCAGCCTCGGCGACGAGACCGGCGGCATGGCTGCTATGGCTCCGGCGCCGTCGAGTGGCGGATACCCAGACGGGTCGCTTGAGCAGCTCATCGCCCAGCAGCAGGGTCAAGAGCAGCAACACCACCTCCAAGCACCGCCCATGTCCGCCACATTCTCGGAGCCTCCGCGCCCGGCATCGGTTCCGCAGCTCGCCATCTACGAGAGCGACCCAGCCAACGCGGGCAATCCAATGACGGTGGATGACGTGACGTTTGAGCAGATCCTCAAGCAATTGAGCGCAGGTAGTGACGCCAGTGCTCCTCAGCCTGCGCCGCAACACCAGCAGGAGCGCTCCGCCTCTCCTGCTCAGTGGGCCGGCGCGCAGCAGCAGCCACCAGACACCACCATGGCCCCCACTTCAGCTCCAGCGGGCAACACCGGTGCTGGTGGTCTCTCACCTCGTCCTCCACCACCTCACATCGCCGTCCGCAAGCCTACGCGCGAAGACTCCATCGACAAGCTGCGCAAATTCCTCAAGCTCGATGTGAACATGGCCTACGCGGGACCCTCGGACGATAGCCCTACCACGAGTCAAATGAGGAAGAGGAGCATGTCAGACTCTGGTCCCAAGTCGGGAGCTGCTATTGAGGCCGTCATGGGTGGAGCAGGCGGAGGTAACATTGATTGGGCAAAGTTCGGGATCACCGCGGGCGGCGGGGGAGGAGGCAATCAGAATCTTGACGCGGTTGTCATGGCGGCCACTACCAGCGCAAATGGTGGAGGAGGGAATATGCCGCCGCCTAATTGGGTCAGGCCTGCACAGCCTGCGAGAGACGGACAGCCAGCGGCGATTCAGCAGCAAGGGCAGCATCAGCAGCAACAACCCACCTTCTTGGGATCCATGCCATCGTATGCCCGGCCTCAGTCGAGCCACGCAGCCCTTTCGACAAACAACGATCCCAGCAGCAGTAGTGTGGGGCCAATGCGCAGTCTCGGTCCCTCTGGCGCTGCTCGGGATGTAGGAGCAGGCAGCCCTTATCCGGCCTCGCGGTCAAGCTCGGCTTCATCGCGCAGGGGCAGCTTCCTTTCGCCGCATGATACGCTGCCCGACTGGTCTTTCCCTGGCGGTGTGGGCGGCAGTGCTGCCGGTGGGCCTGGTAGCACGAGGCGATCCCGCAAATCCAGTGCAGCTGGAAGTGCGCATCACCACCAGCGCAACGTGCAGAGCGAGGATTTGTCGTCGATGCGATTCGGTGCGGGCAGCGACTTCGCTAGGCAGATTACCGCGCCGGACGGGACTCTTGTCCCACCTGGAGGAGCGACAGGCCTGTATGAGTCCTTCCAGTATCGCCAGCCCTCCGCTCCTTCCAGTGCGCACCAGCGCCATTCATCCTTCGGCTCAGCCACGAGCGGAGGCAGTGGTGGGGCTCAGCAGCAGATTCAGCCTCAGCCAGGCTTTTCACCGGCGGCTTTCGGTGGCTCACCCAATCCGGCGGGCACGGCTTCCTCGCCTCGCAGTCCGCCGAATAGCGCAGCAGCCACGTATGCGTCCCTCACGGGCGTCCCCTCCCCGGGAGGTGGGCACTGGGCAGGGGCTAGTGATCCGGGCGCGGCATCTCCTAGCTCTTCTACGTCCGCCTACAATCAGACCGCTTTACCAACCTACGGCTCTCTACCAGGCGCACGCAGGCCACGCATCTCCTCGGCCTCAAGCAGCCACTCCTCCTCGACCTCCTCGGCCGCAGCGGCAGCTGCCGCTGGTCTCAGCCCTTCGCAATTGGCCAACCCAGCCATTCCAAATGTCACCACCAGCGCAACGCAACAGGCGAGCGCCTCCCGCCGCAAGTCAAGCGCAACGTTCCACTGCCCTGTCCCCGGGTGCAACTCTCAATTTACTCGGCAGTTTAACCTACGCTCCCACTTGCGCTCACACGCGGACGAGCGACCCTTTAAGTGTCCAGCACCTGGTTGCGGAAAGGCTTTTGCGCGCGCGCATGACGCCAAGAGGCATCACGAAACGCTGCACTTGAGCGTAAGGAAGCATGTTTGTGAGGGATGCGGGAGGCAGTTTGCCCGCTTGGACGCGCTGAATCGTCATTTGAGGCCAGAGGGCGGGATTGGGTGTATGGGAGCTGCGGATGAGAGTGGGGAGGCAGGCCTGGACGGGGAGGGAGGTGATGGGATCGATGATGGAGACGAGGGAAAGCAGGGAGCGACGGGCGTCTCGCCACGCAGTGCTGGAAGTAGAGGGGGAGCTGGCGGGCATGTTTTGTGAATAGCAGGAGGAAGCACGCGATCCGACAGCAACCGCCGCAGGGAGGTGTGCCATACTCCAGACAGGCCCTGATGCGGTTCCAAGCAGCTTGGCCTCCATACCACCGCCACCACCACTACCATCAATATCTTCCTGCTTTCCACGCTCCACGCTATCAGCCAGTCATCGTCTTTTGTGCATAATCCCTCCCCATATCCTTCTCTCTGCCTTCGATGCGATGCAATCCATTGCTCTTCCCATCTCTCGACCGCTACAGTGACGACGAATCCCTTCTACTCCGATGTAGCGCCTTTCATCCGGGCGGCACCGCTACCTCAACAAATCGCCTCCACCTCTCCACCACCTCGGCCACGGCGTGTACCCCTCCCCCTCTTGGGGCTACAAAGATCTCGCGATGCCTCTTCCCGCAGTCTCGACATTGGTGTGAGTCAGAAGGCCGCGGAGCTACTTCTGCCAGTTCAAGATGGACGAGCTTCTCCCAGCGGTGTGAGCCACGCTGCCCCGTCGTTACAGTTGAGCTTGCGCCGATGATCAGATTGCCCGCTGCTGTCGAGGGAGGTGGAGCGCTGCCTTCTGTTGAATCGGAAAGGGCAGGCGGCCCCTGCGGTGAAAGCAGCCGCAGCACGGCTTGTCTGGACTCGCACTGTCTTCTCCACTGAGCTACCCGAGCTAGTGGACGGGAGGAGCGACCGACTTTGACCAGCGTTTGCGCATCGTTCTTTCTTCTTGCCTCTCCTCCTGCGGTACCGATGTCTGCGACGAGTTCATAGACGTAGAGATAGCCGCGCTCTGCCAAGTCTGTAGGAGCGAAGGGCTCGCTCATGGCTACTCTGAGGCGAGCGGCCGTCTGCGCGGAGAGGGTTGGGGGAATGAATTGTGTGAAGGGCAGATACTCTTGCGTTGCAGATAAAGAGCTGCTCGCGACGGGAACGTGGAGGCCAGGCGTCTTGTTGATCTCGCGGGCGTGTTGATGGCAGTATGTCGGCACGGCAGACGGTGACGAGGCCGCTTTGTCGCTCCTTGCCGTGGTACCCTTATTGGGGCTTCCATCGTCGGAGTCGTCATCGCTATCCGAGCCTTCGTCCGACGAGATATAGATCGGCTGTCCTTTAGTAGCAGGAGCTAGCGCCCTCCCATTTTTGCCTAGAGATGGAGGAGCACTGACGTGTCTCGCACCTCGCCGTCGAGCCGGACTGCTTCTGACTTGTCCTTCCTCCTCCGCCGCTTTAACGGTCCGTGTACATCTTGCTCCGTCTCTCTTGATGCCCCAGCATTGCCCCAACGCAGGTGTATCATTTGCTGACGATGTGTATCCGCTTGTGGTGGTCTTGCTCGGTGTTGCTGGGTCATAGGAAGGGGAAGACGAAGGGAAGCGTACCCGCCGCCTCTGTTGAGGCGAGGGCGTGGGGACCGCCGCAGATGAGGCGCGGACGTGGCGCTGAGCGCTGGAAGGGGGAGGGGCAGGAGTGTAGGAAGAGATGACGCGACGTCTTGCCGGATCGTTGGCGGTAGCTGTACGGCTAGTGCCTGATGACGCTATTGGGCGGCTGCCTATCATGGGCGGTGTCGAAGTTGATGAGCTCAGATTGCTTGGAGGCGCGGAAGGTGGACGCCATAGTGGCGCTCGAGAATCAGGTATACGAACTGGGGCGACATTGCGACTTGTATCTGGAGAAAGGGCGCCAGTAGTGGCTGTATGCTGCGTGGGAGCACATTGGCGCGCAGGAGGTGCGGCAGAAGGCGCCGTTGGCGTCGGGTCGAAAAGGGAGTCGTATGCTGGCGGTTCAACAGGACGAGGGCGAGAAGATTCAGGAGCAGTTGGCGTCAAAGTAGCAGTAGGCTGAATTGGAGGAGCAGCGAATGCTGCTGGCGGCATTGACTGCCTGAGTGGCTCGCCCTGCATTGCAAGTCGCGACGGCCCAGCAACAGCAGGTGGGGCCGAGGATAGTCGCATGTGCATCAGAGCTGCAGGCCTATACGGCAGCTGATGCTGTCTCTGATGGCTGATTTGGGATGGCGTCCGAGCTGGGGGTAAGGCAGGCAAAGGCTTCTCTCTCGGTGGTGACCGGAGCGTGGCAGCTGCCATTGCTGTTGTCATGCCGTTGACGTGGTAGTGAGGTTGACCCGAAGGCGAGGCATGGCTGGACATCCGTGGCGGTGTTGAAGGCAGAGCCCGCCGAAAGGCTGACCAGCGTCCTCCATCTTCCAAGGCAGCGGGTGAGTGGTCCACTCGGGTTGGCATTGCCTGAACCCGCAGTGACGATGAGGGGACGAAGCTAGAAAGTCAACATCGCGGAGCTACACTCGAGCGAGGCTGTGTTCTCGAGAGCAACACGCGGAAGCGGCCACGTGGATGGGCCTACAGCTACTCCATGACCTTCAAGCTCTTCGAGATGGACAGGAAGCGCAAGGGTGATGATTCTCGGGTGATTGAGTTCACTCATCTTCTCTGAAAGGCTCAGTCCTCAGGGACCTGTCCGCACCATAATCTGTTTGACTGATGTCCAGGCGACCGACGCCAACGGCGACGGTGACGGCAAGGGAAAGGAAGAAGTCAAGCAGGCGTACATGCAGCGATAAGCGCAGAATACTCCGGGCCCTCATACAGCTATTCATGAGCGGCGATTAGCGGCAACGCTCGTCGACGAGTGAGTCACGATACCGTCTGAATGAGGCTTCCCCCATTTGGTAAGGGGCGGTAGCGAACAGTAGCTGGACAAGGGGCTCCATCACTCTTCTTCAACCTCAACACTGGACGGAGCCATTTTCAGACATTTGCCCTCTCCATGTCACCTATGATCCCAGGCAGACTTCTTCCTCCGCTCGCCATTCGCACGACCCCGTCGTGCTCGCTCTGCTGTTCGTAATGGCCCCTACGAGCAGTGTAGACGCCCGTAGCCACAACCGTGCACATGCATCATCTTGGATGGAATGAGAGCCTTTCATTGTCTACGCCACTCGTCGCATGCTCTCAGGACGAGGGAGGGGTCGATGGACAACGAGAGAAGTAAGAAGTACAAGGCGCGACAGACCAGACATCGTCCTGCTGAAGACGCTTAGACCCTGAGAGGCCTGAAGATCCAAGCGTTCTTGCCCGAAGCGTATCGCTCCTCGAAGAGCTTCTTGATGACCTTCTTGGCGTCCTCACGCTGCGAAGGCTCCTTGAAGGTGTCGTTTGATACGGCGCCCTTGAGGCCCTCGAGCTCCATGGCGTAACGGGTGGGCATGAGGTGGTTGTAGTTGATGACCTGGTGTGCGCAAGAGGAGCATTTGGTGAGTCAGCGGACCTATCAAGTAACAAGAGCTGCCGTCTGGCTGCTCACCTTGATGAAAGGCTTGACCTTGCTGCGCTTAGCAAGCTTCTTGGCACCCATCGACTTGGTGACCTTCAGCGGGTAGCGCTCAATGCCGGCAACGATGGCGTGGGGGTAGGGGCGCTCCTTGGTTCCGTCATCAAGCTGCTTGATGACGACGACCTAAGAGTGGAGAAAGAGCGAAGTGAAATGAACGAGGTCAGTATAATGTCCTGTGGACTTGGATGTCGATGGGACGTCCGCCAGTCCAAGCCAATTGATTTCCACCTCTTCCTGACCCTTTGGCTCGTCTTCTCCATCCTCTGGATAGCATCGCTGCAACAGTGAAGAGGCTGTATGCGGCGAGCAGAGCCATTGCTGCTGCCCCCGCACTGCGATGCTATTCAAGCAGCTACCCATTCTGCTTGACCACCCTCGAGACGTCGATGACGATCCGCGTGCGGCATCATCTGTGATGCCAGCCGTCGCGGTGCGCAGCCTGCTCCATGCGTCATCGTCGAGCGTTGCACCGCGCACGGCAAGCTGGATGTCAAACGCATCGAGGGCAGACGGCAGCGTGACCTTTTGCCTCCCACAGCGTACTCTTGTCCATCCCTCTGCGGTCCCTCGTCTGTGTCCTGCTGAACCGCTTTAAACTGCTGCCACCTGCTCGACCTTGTTGTCCTCCTGGTAGCGATCAAGCTTCGCTGAGTATTCACCTTGTGACCAGCCTGACGGCCCTGCAGCACGACGGCGACCTTTCCCTGCAAACGAAAAAAGGGCACACAATGGGGAGGAGGTAAGCGAATGAGCCGGGTGATGAACGGATGATAAAGTGATGCGTACGGGCTTGTAGACACGAGGCATGCTGCTATTGTCGTGAAAATGGGGTGGGAGGAGGAAGAGGAGGAGGGTGGTGGTAACGAGGAGAGAAGACTACGACGAGGAAGATTCGATGTTGCAGCCTTGCTCTCGTCCCTCTGCCTCGTCTCTCTCTCTCTGCGCCGCCTGCCCGCCCAGCGCTCCGCCCGCTCTCTCTTCCCGCCCGCCCCGCCTGGCGCGAACAGGTTCGGATCCGGACTGTCCCTCTTCTTCCTGGTGCCTGCCGTCCGCCCTGCCTCGTCCTCGCGCGAGCGGAAGACGGAGACGACTGACTGGCTTGGCTCGCTGCGCAGAGAAGACGAAGGCGGACCAACGCTTCCCAGCTTGTCTCCTCACGACCACCTTTGAATCAGAAGTCAATAGTGAGCATCAACCGATGGTCGGACATTTCAAGGCCATGAACTCACCTTGACGATACCTTTCCTTCCGCGCTCAGTGTCCGCCAAGCTCCCCTCTGTCCTCAACGCTACCGAAGACGATGTCTCGAAGCTGCTCGCAGCTGGCACCCACATCGGCGCCAAGAACGTCGAGAAGGCTATGATCCCCTACGTCTACAAGCGCCGTGCTGATGGAATTCACCTCCTCAACCTCGGCAAGACTTGGGAGAAGCTCATCTTCGCCGCCCGCATCATTGCCGCCATCGAGAACCCCGCTGATGTTGTAGTCATCTCTGGCCGCACCTTCGGCCACCGTGCCGTCCTCAAGTTCGCTGCCAATACCGGTGCTACTGCCATTGCTGGTCGCTTCACCCCTGGCTCCTTCACCAACTACATCACGCGTTCGTTCAAGGAGCCCCGCGTCATCGTCGTCACCGACCCCCGTGTCGACCACCAGGCCATCCGCGAGGCCTCGTACGTCAACATCCCCGTCATTGCCCTCTGCGATTCTGACGCTCCCCTCAAGCACGTTGACGTCGCCATCCCCGGCAACAACAAGAGCGTCAAGTCCATCGGTCTCCTCTGGTGGCTCCTCTGCCGTCAGGTCCTCCGCCTGCGCGGTCAGGCCGCCTACGGCCCCGAGGGCTGGGGTGTCATGCCCGACATGTTCTTCTACCGTGACCCCGAAGAGGTCGAGCGCGAGCAGCAGGAGGCCATTGCCGCCAAGGCTGCCGCTGCTGCTGGTGTCGCCGGCCAGGAGGGTGGCGCTACCACCGAGGCCCAGGACAACCTCGACTACGACCCCCAGGCTGCTGGTACTCTCAACCCGGCCATGGCTGCCAACATCCCCACGGAGAACGTCGACTGGGCTGCGGACGACAACGTCCAGAGCTGGGCCGCCGACGCTGGACCTCAGGCCGAGGCTGGCGCCCCCGCTGAGGGTGTTTCGGGCAACGCTCAGCAGCCCAGCTCCAGCTGGGACTAAGCGTGTATGCGCGGCATTAGCGTGCGCGTAGGGCATCTCTAGGGAGATTGCTGGTCATTTCTTGTGCTTCTCTTTTTCATTCGTTCGTCGTCTAGACGTGCTGCCCGTTCGGCTTCCGCTTCCCCAACTTGGTAAGACGGGACGACCTTGCGGTTCGTTCTCGCCTCCATGCGTCGCGGTTGAATGCTCGACCAACCCCCACGAGCATGCGCTGTAGCCATTCCAGTCTATCTTCCCCTCCGAAGTGCTATCCCAAAGCGGGGCCCTTTTTGTTCGCAATCCCAAAATCGAGCATTTCTGCTTGGACTACAGTAGGTCGATCGTGTGAAGGCTGCTGCCTGGGCTCGAGCTTGCGCTTGTCTATCGAGGATCGTCGGCGTCGGACTGCGAGTTGCTGCCGCTCTCCGCTCGCACAAATCTTGCATTTCCTGTCCACCTCGATTCACCTCTCATGGCAATGGGAGCCGCTCCATCCTAGTAGCAGCATCGATCAGCAACACGAACCCATGCTACGTACCAGCAAGCACAGCATATCTACTCTTGCGTCTTCATCTTCTTCATCTTCGCCCCGCCAACTAGCGGCAACCGCTCTTCGGCGCAGCGTTCAGCCATCTTCGTCAATTCGGCGTCACCTCACCGTCCTTGCAACCTCATCGCGGCCTAGCATACATCCATCCTCAGCATTCTTCACCCCTCTGCGACATTCCTCCTCACGAGCCACTACCAGCATGGCATCATCTGCCCTATTGCCCGACTCGCTGCACGTACCGTCCCTCTCACTCCGCCTCCCCCTCGGCATCGATTCATGGTCACGCCCCTCCCCTTCGCAGCCCATCTCCCTAGACATACAAGTCCACACAGATGTGACTGCAGCGGGTGTGTCAGATTATCTGCCGCACAGCATTCACTATGGATTGCTCGTCAAGGACGTAGAGGCGCACTGTGCCGCCGTCGTTGCTGCGAGTGACAAGCAGCAGCAGCCGGTGTACAAGGATCTCGAAAGCCTAGCAGAGGGACTTGCCAAGCTGATCCTCTTCGGAACTGGGGCACCCAAGGTTACGCTGAGGTGCAGAAAGACGAGGGCCTTGCTTCACGCGGAGAGTGTGGCTGTTGAGGTTACGAGGGATCGCGCCGACTACCTGCGTCAGAGCGGGCAGCTAATCGCAGACTCGGAGCTGGTGGGCAAGAACGCTGCCGACCTGGCGAACTTGAAGCTGGTTGCTGGGTCTAGCAACGCAAATCTGGACAAGCTCATCATCAAGAACCTCACGCTCAGCTGCATCCTCGGCGTAAACGCCCCAGAGCGGGTGGACAAGCAGCAAGTCAAGGTCAACCTCACCTTGCAAAGGCCTGCTTCTGCCCTTCACGCCTCCTCCGCCACTTCGCAAGCCTCGCCTCGAAACTATCGCACCCTTGCGACTGCCGTCACAGCATTTGTCGAAGCCTCGACCTACCAGACCGTCGAGTCCCTCGCGCTAGGCGTTGCCGAGGTGGCTTTGCTTCATGATGCTGCGGTGGAGAGCGTCAGGGCAAGAGTAGATAAACCCAGCGCAATCATGTTCGCCGACTCGGCTGGTTGCGAAGTTGTCAGGGGACGAAGATGGCTGAGAGAAATCGGAGAGGGGGAGAGAGGGCCTGTGAATGGCCGCAACGGAGCATCTGCGCCTGCCGTCATGGCTTCAAGGGGCACCGCAGCACCTTTGACGGCGGCCTTCGGACCCTCTGCCTCCTCATCGAGGGCGGGCGTCGGCCTCGCAACGAGCGAGCACCTCGTTGCCCTCTCTCTGGGCAGCAACCTGGGCAATCGCTCAGCGCACATCTCCCGTGCCCTTCAACTACTCGCAGCTCATCCGGCCATCAGCCTGATCGACACATCCTTCCTCTACGCTACCCGTCCCATGTACTACGAGTCCCAACCCACCTTTCTCAACGCGGCCGCCCGCATTTCCACCACATTGAGCCCACTGGACCTCCTCGAGGTAACCCAAGGCGTCGAGCTCAAGGTAGGTCGCGCCCCGAAGACCTCGCCAGACGGAATCTCCACACCTCCCAAAGGGCCGAGGGTGCTCGACGTTGACGTCTTGCTCTACGACGATGAGGTAGTTCTCGAGGGGAAAAAGTTGCAGATCCCACATCGGGGTATGCCAGAAAGAGAATTTGTGCTTCGTCCCCTTGCGGATATTCTGCCCGGGTGGACGCACCCCAAGACTGGCAGGACCGTAAGGGAGATGTTGGACGTACTGACGAAGGCCGTCGATTACCAGGGCGCCGGCGACGTCAAGAGAGTAATGGCCCCTTGCTCCTCCGCTGAGTCCGAGGGCGGCCTCTGGACGTGGAGAGGGGACAGGACCCTCCTCATGGGGATATTGAACGCTACGCCTGACTCCTTCTCAGACGGCGGCGATCATTTGGGTGTAGATGCTGCGCTCAGCTCTGCGAGGCGAATGGTCTCCGAGGGGAACGTGGACGTCCTCGACGTTGGAGGGATGAGCACTGCCCCAGGAGCGGCGAACGTTAGCGAAGAAGAGGAGATCCGTAGGGTGGTGCCAGTCATTAAGGCCCTCAGGCAGGACGAGATCGTCACCGCGAAGGGAAAACGTACCCCCATCTCAATCGACACGTTCCGCTCCAGGGTAGCTCGTGCAGCTCTCGAAGCTGGAGCAGACATTATCAACGACGTTACGGCTGGTCGCGCAGACCCTGCTATCCTCACTCTCGCGGCGGAGTTGGGCTGCCCAATCGTGCTTATGCATTCACGTGGAGATGCAAGCAGTATGAACAAGCTGGCTCAGTATGCACAAGAGGAGGGAGGGGTGGTGAGCGGAGTGAGAAGGGAGCTCGTTGAGAGCGTCCGGGCTGCTTTGAAGGCGGGCGTCAAGAGGTGGAATCTCATCCTCGATCCCGGGATCGGTTTCGCAAAGGATTGCCAGGGCAATCTCGAGCTGCTAGCTGGGCTTGGAGAGCTCACCGCGCCGCGACATGGTCAGGCGGATGGGCAGGAGGATGTAGAAGGTCCCCGTGCCGAGCTGGACAACTTTCCCCTGCTTGTTGGACCGTCCAGAAAGCGATTCGTGGGCACGTTGGTGGGTACCGGGCGCTCCGTGAACGCGGAGGAGACTGTGGCCGTCCCGGCCAAGGAGCGCGCATGGGGCACCGCGGCGGCTGTGAGCGCTTGTGTAGGGAGCGGGGTCGTGGATGTGGTCAGGGTGCATGATGTCGCTGAGATGAGAGATGTGATCAGTGTCGCAGACGGGATATATAGGAGGGCCAGGCGGTCATAGGCAAGGATTCCACTACACGTATTCGCAATGTCATCAGCATCCAGTATCAGTAGAAGCGACCATTCACGCAAGAGGGACAGTGATTGCTGTTCCCTCTGTCTACTCTCGCTGTCCTGTTTGTCTCGCTCGCTGAGAGTACATGTCACTTGACGCATCGATCATTGAAAGACGACATCGAGGTGGTGTGATGTGGTGTGTAGAGTGTGAAGTACAATGGTAGGTCGCTGCGTCTCGAACATCTCCATGCTTTGCTGCTTCGATAGCGCGCAAGCTTAGATGTTGAGCTTGGTGCGACGCCAGTGACGACGCTTGGCGTTGTAGTGGATCTTGTTGTCCGTCTTCATGCGGAACCAGCCGGGGATGGGGCTGAACGAGAGCAGGAAGGACGGGTGGGGTCAGTATGCGATCCGACATTGATGTTGATGTTGTGACGCCCTGCCCTCTCTTCTACGTGCTTCCTCCTGTGCGCCAGTCCCAGCGCCGTCTGCTGCCTCTCTTCATGTCATTTCCCATCCAGTCGTGGGACCTACTCCATCCTTCGCATGTTCCCCACCCTCAAGCTGCAATCGTTCCTGCCCCTTGCCACCTCTGATTTCGCATCTGCTCCACGGTTCTGACACGTACCGGTTCTGCTTCTGGGCCTTGGCCAGCTTTGACTTGGTGCGGAAAGACTTCTGAGAAGGCATCTTTGTCGACTGCGAGATGGGGGGTGGGGCGAGGCGAGGGTGTGAGTTTGACTGTTCGAGGTCGTTGACGAGGAACCAGGTGCAGAAGCCGGGACGATGCGAGGATGATGAGGAGCCGATTCGAGGTTGGCGATCGTCTTCTGTGCGCCTGCTGAGCTTTCGCCGAGCGAAGGGCAGCAAGGCTGCCAATGCTTCGAATCATCGACCTAACGGCAATGCAAGGCGTCTCCATGCCGATGCCTTTGCGCAGCCTGATGTGATAGGGCCGACGAGCAACCAGCGCCATTCCTACAGCTTTTTTTCCTTCTCTTCGCTACCCGCTGACAATCGAGTCAACCCTCCTCGTCGTCGTTGCCTCCTCTCTGAGCTTTTCGCTATTCGAGTCCCGATGGCTGCGACTGATGAAGAAGATGACGATGATGACGAGGGAGACGATGCCATCCGCTGACTTCGAACGGTTTTCGTGCAGCAGTAGTCTCCTGCTCCTAGCCGTCGATGCTTACCTGTTGACCGGGTGAAGACGATGTCGATGAGAAGGAAGCGAAATACGAACGACGAGCCCGAGAGCCACGAGATGGACTTGACCGACGTCCGTCGAGGCCAGGCCAGGCTCAGCAGGCGGGCGGGCGGAGAGGCAGGCAGTCGGCCAGAGGACTGCGCCGCGGCGAGGGAGAGAAATTGCTGCACGTGATCTACGATAGCCAGGGCTCATGATCACTAGCCACGTGGTCAGGGCTAGTCAATTGCACGGCCGTCAGAGCCTACGAGCATGGCTCCATGCAGCGTAGTCGACTTTGGCCAAGAGCTACCAGGAAGTCAAAAGCTCCTCGTTGTTTCGTGGACATGGCATGCTGGATGTGAGACGGAGATCTCCTCCGATGACACCCTGGCAACCTGAGCGAGGAAGGGATTCGACGTGACAGTGTCCCTCGCCCCCAATCGCATACAGGTACGAGGGAACTCTACTGCTCAGCCACTGACAGTGCAAAGCGGTCTTGAGGAGATCTCGGGACGCTCAGTGAAAGTACGATCGCATTGGAAATCTCACTGTCTTGCGGTGCTATGCTGTCGGCGCCGAGGAGATGTGCCCGCTTACAGTTACAGTTGTCACGTCGCGCTTTGATCTCTGCCTGAGCAGAGCCAGAGGCGCCGTAAGCTAGTGAGTCTTCCCCACTGGCGTACATCAGGAGCAGCAGAGCTGGCGCACCGATTTCGTGAACAAACTCGAGTGTCCCGGCATCACCGAGGTTACGAGGCGCAAGGCGCTCCTGCTCTGCTATCGACGGCATGCGTCAGCTTGAACGGAGGACAGGGAAAGAGCTCTTCTCGCGGCTTCGGCCATCATCGAGCCTCGCACGTTCGTGCAAGCTCCCCTCCTCCTTCATCGGGGGTGTTCGTAGAGATGAGTGTGTCACGGTGACGCTTCGTCTGGTCAGCGAAGGCAAGAGAACGAGGCAGCAGGATAAAGGCGAGGTCCTCGTACAAGTGAGGACGGAACAGGTGCAGTGAGAAGGCATTCGACCTTCCCTTGCCCTCGAGTATCGCTGTTGGCGCAACGCCGCGTTGCGCTCTCAGCTTCGGTTGACAAGCTTGTCGTCTCAATCTCATGTGTGTGCTTATCCCTCGCCCGCGAATCTCTGACCAGGCCACTTGCGTCAGAGCCCATCTCAATCAAGACATTGACTTGATGCTATGGTCGCATTGCCATGCTTGCTCGTCAGGGCGTAGGCCAACGCTGATCTTGCGGCGGTAGCAGAAGGTGCAACGCCTCTTTCTAGCCTCGTCCTACCCAGTCAGTAGCGCCGCCGAGGCCCCTCTAAGTCTTTGCCCGCCAATCTACATCACTGCCTGCCCTCATGCGGTGAAGCAGAACAGAGCAGGATGCTGCTGCTTTTTGCATTCTGCGATGTGGTAGTCATATTTGTTGTCATTGCCTTGATCAATCTACTACTCCCTCCACAGGTGAGCCAGCCCGCGCGTTGATATCTACTCGGAGCAGCGCTGAGAGCGCTTAGTGGTGGACACCGTTCTTGTGGTACTCTGATGAGCGAGACGAGAAGCGAGGATAGCGTGGTCAGTGGACTGCGATCATTAGAGGGAGGAGCACGGGCCGTCGGAACTCTACTTACTGAGGTGCATGTGGTAGTCCATGGTGTAGCCGCTGCGAGTCGCAAAAGACAGGCACATCGCCTGTCAGTATCACACGCTGCTACGTCGTCCCCCCCCCCCCCTCTGCTCTCCGTACTCACACCAGGAAGAGAGTGGCGATGCCGATGACCAAGGGCCTGCCGTTACCCGGGTTGGAGAAGGGTCCCTTCTTGAGCTTGACCTCTCCCTTGGGCAGCGCCTTGTAGAAGGAGACGACCTCGTCCATCGATGCCGAGCTACCACCAGGGCCCTTGACGGACTGAGGAGTGGCAAGCTTGGGGGGAATGGGAAGGGAGGATGCCGCCGATGAGGACGACGAGGACGAGGCCATGCGGGCGCCGCGAGGGGCCATGGTGCGGGCGTTGCGGGCGACGAGGTTGAGCATGCTGCGCGTTGAATTGGGGAAGGAGAAGGAGTCAGTCTTGGAATGATGTAGATGAGATGAAGTGTAGGGAGCGTCGCGCGCTATGCTCACGTTGTGTGAGTGGTGGTGACGACGACGGGTTGTGGTAGTGAGATCGTAAAGGTGCGAAGGTCCCAGTCGTCGACTGTCGTGACTGGCTGCCCGCCCTCGTCCGCCCGCCCGCCCGCCCGACAGAGGCCCTCCGCTCGTTCCCGGTCTCGGCGGCCAGCCATGTCATGCCATGCGAGCGCCGGCAGAGCAGCCAGCCATACACGGCGATGAGCTACTCGAGGCGCAAAGAGGGCGACATCATCACGACAGACAGACCAGCATGAGCTATCTCGAAACATCTTCCTTTTGACACGAATTTAGCTTCAGCCACACCTCTGTGACGTGTTCCTTGGACCTCCCACTGGCAGACGACGTGGAGCGTCGTTGCGTGTGCCAGCCAATCGCAGCCAGTCAGTCGCTTGCCCGCCCGCCTCTCGTCTCCCCGCCCTGCCTGCCGCCGCCTGCGTCGTCGTCGAGTGGATTGAGCTTGGGCCCGCTCGACTGGCCGCCTCGTCTCTGCGCGTCGACGTTCTTCCTGACTTGGCTTCACTACCATCACCAACCGACAGCCAACCTCATCCTCCTCATCTCAACCCCCCGCATCGCTCGCCCATCATGTCAAGCGGCGGGTTCAGGTTCCTCAACCTGGTGCGACCCTTCATGTCGGTCCTCCCAGAGGTCGCTGCGCCAGAGAGGAAGGGTACGTGTCAAGCCGCTTTGCAAACCATCATCATCTCTATGACTGTATGCTCACCTATACTCTCCTCCTCCGCCTCCGCAGTTCCCTTTCAGCAGCGCATGGCATGGACCGCCATTGTCCTCGCCATTTTCCTCGTCTCCTCCCAGATCCCCCTCTACGGTATCATGTCCTCGGACTCGTCTGACCCGCTCTTCTGGATGCGTGTCATCCTTGCGTCTAACCGTGGTACGCTCATGGAGCTCGGTATTTCGCCCATCATTACCTCGGGCATGATCATGCAGCTGCTCGCGGGCGCGAATCTCATTGATGTCGACTTCAACTTGAAGGAGGACAGGGCACTCTTCGGTGGAGCGCAGAAGCGTACGTAACGCCTTGCTGGTCGACATAGTCCTTTCCCCCGCTAATGCTGACCTGTATTGATACTCTACGCATGCAGTATTCGCCCTCATCATCGCCCTTGGTCAGGCAACCGTCTACGTCATGACCGGCCTGTACGGCCAACCCTCAGACCTGGGCGCGGGCGTCTGCCTCTTGCTCGTCCTTCAGCTCGTCGTTGCCGGCCTGATCGTCATTCTCCTCGACGAGCTCCTCCAAAAGGGCTACGGGTTGGGTTCGGGTATCTCCCTCTTCATCGCAACCAACATCTGCGAGTCCATCGTCTGGAAGGCCTTCTCCCCGACTACGATCAACACCGGTCGAGGCCCCGAATTCGAAGGCGCTCTGGTTGCCCTTTTCCACCTCTTGTTCACGTGGAACGACAAGACTCGTGCGCTCAAGGAGGCCTTCTACCGCGATCGCCTGCCCAACGTCATGAATCTGCTCGCCACGCTCGTAGTCTTCCTCGTCGTCATCTACCTGCAAGGATTCCGCATCGAGATCCCCGTCAAGTCGAACCGATTCAGAGGCCAACGTGGTACCTACCCTGTCAAGCTCTTCTACACGTCCAACATGCCCATCATGCTCGAGAGCGCTTTGACCAGCAACGTCTTCATCATCAGCCAGATGTTGGCTTCGCGCTTCCCCTCTAACCTGCTTGTCAAGCTACTCGGTGTTTGGGAGCCGATGGAGGACAGCCCGCAGTTGCACGCCGTTTCAGGCATTGCCTACTATATGTGCGTGTGCGCAAAGCAAAGGTGATTGTGCAATGCTGACCTCTCCTTTCCCCTCGTTGCGCAGGTCCCCACCCCGCGCCTGGCGCGAAGTTGTAGGCGACCCGATCCACACGGCCATCTACATCGCCTTCACGCTCACGGTTTGCGCCCTCTTCTCCAAGACCTGGATTGAAGTCTCAGGCTCTGGTCCGCGCGAAGTCGCCAAGCAACTCAAGGACAACGGAATGGTCATGGCTGGTCACCGCGAAGCGTCTATGTACAAGGAGCTCAAGCGTGTTATCCCCACCGCAGCCGCCTTTGGTGGGGCCACGATTGGTGCCCTCTCTGTGGCGGCAGAGCTGATGGGTGCGCTGGGCAGCGGTACCAGTGTGCTGTTGGCTGTCACCATCACCTACAGCTACTTTGAGCAGTTCGCCAAGGAGCAGATGGGTGGCATGGCGGGAATGATGGGCGACATGATTGATTAAGGATGGCGGCAAGGCGATCAGATTGGAGTGGAGGTGAGTAAGAGATTCAAGGGAGGAAAGGCGGCGGCGATGCTGTGAAGGGGCGGCGAAGGAATAGAGAAGGGGAAGAGGAGCCGGTAGGGAGGGAGGGAATCTGGCGGGCCGAGCAGGCGAAACGCAAATCGACAGTGGGATTTGTAGCTGCTGGGCTTCCAAAATTGGTTCAGCTCATCGCAGCATGGGCCAGCAGTCTGTGAGGATGAGCAGCACAGGGCCAAGGTCACTTCACTTCGTCGACGTATCGTAGGCTCTACGCGTCTTCGTAGCGACGATGATCAATTGCATTTTCTCTTTAAAGAAACTAACCGGCCTCTCTGGTGATAATGCTGCGCCATTGCTGGTATTGTTGGGCTATTGCGGTATGCTACATCGCCTCAAGATAGTGCAGACCACCCTTGTCTTGTCAACCGTGCTCCTTTGTCCTCCATCGCGCCCTCCCTTCCACCCTTCGTGCCCCTCTTCCTCCTTAGTTATCTGTTCGTCTTGCCAGAGACGAGGGAGCGATCTGCCAGACGCCATGAGCGTAGTGATTTGAGCAGAAATGGCGGCGGCAACGCGCTGGGACGACGCCGACAAGGCCTGATTGTATGCTCGAAGGGGCCCAGGTCCAGATGCCAGCCACGTAGGACGCTTGCATGGATGTGACGTGGTGCAGGCAGCGCCGCTGTTGATGAGCATGAGAGCTCTGTAGTTGCCTTATACTTGGCAATCAGGTGCCGCGGTGCGTAGAAGTGGTGGCGAGAAGAAGCTATCCTCCCTTTGCTTCGTGAGAGATGCTCTTCACCGAGTCATCTCTTCATCTCATGTCGCTCTCTTGTTTCCTCCACGGTGATAGTCCTCCACCTGAATGAATCCTCTTCTGCCGCTCAGGCCTACCCTCTCTCCCTTGGTTCCCTCTGCCTCCTCGTCGGCATGTCCCTTGCCCTTTCTCGCAGGGCATGGCAGTCCACCCGTAGGAGATGACGACGAGGAAAGGAAGACGGTCACGATAGACCCGACGAAGGTGGCCACAAAGATGGAAGAAGTGACTTGTCGCCTGACGTGAGGGCGGCGAAGCGCTGTTGTCGCCTGACCCAGCATGTTGTTGGCGTGAAATGATTGCGAATAGGGATTGAGAAGTTGTGGCCGGTCTGACTGGCTCGCCAATCAAAGCCTCGAATACGGCAAGCTTGTCCGGCATCGCGTGGCAACGGTGCGACGCCGGCTCTCACCGACGAGCTCGTTGGGCCCACGTGGCTTTGGGGGTAAGTCGGATCGGCTTTAGATAAGGGGGCGGGCAATCAGATGAATTCTTTCCCGTCTTCACTCCTCGACGCCTCTTCAAAGACTCAGTCTGTGCAGGTCACAGCAGCGCAGAGCCGCCCCGCCGTGCCACCGCTCATTGCTCCGGACCTGCCTTGCCAAGAATCAACGCAGACTGATCAGTCGTTGGCTGCAAGCACCGAGGTCGATCTCGACCTTCCTTTTGTCCCAGATTCGCTGCAGCGAGCGGCCCGATCTCTCTTCTCCTTCCCTGGTCCGGCCGCGAAGGTTGGCTACAAGCCCGATCTCATCCAGTTCTTATAAGGAGCGTCAACGACAGCATTAATTCCCGCACATCATCCATCTTACGTCGCCTGGCATGCCTTCCATCCTCCCATCCTCGTCCACCTCTTCGGCACAGTCCGCCACGCCGGCGTACAAGCCCACAAAGACCGTCCTTGTTGTCGGGGCCAGCGTGAGTGGCGTAGGAGCCGACGGTTCATCGTGTGCAAACAGCTGACGCATCCTCGCCTTTTCGCCCGCAGTATGCAGGTTATCGAGCGACCCAGAAGCTCGTCCAACGACTGCCACCAGGATGGCGCGTCGTCTGCCTGGAGCGCAACACGCACATGAACCGTGAGCTCCTTCCTTCTAGAGTGGTCCATCCGGTGCCCGCCAATGCTGACGCATCTGATACCTCTGCCGGCCGCATGCTTGCAGACCTCTACGCCTTCCCACGCGTATCCGTCTTGCCTACACACGAGCAGAAAGTCTTCATCCCCTACACCAACATCTTCACCAGCATTGATGGGGTTGAGCCGCCCGCGCACGCCGCAACAGCCGGCCACGCCTTGATCCATGGCTGCTTGACCAAGCTTGATTTCAAGCCCGCTCCTGCCCGGCCTGGCGCTCTACCCTATGGCAGAGGCGTCGCGACCTACCGCTTGTTGCAGGAAGGTGCGGCTTGCTGTCGCAGTAAGGAGGCACAGAGTGCTGCTGCTAGGGGCGAGGAGCTGACAATTCGCTATGACTACCTGGTCTATGCGCTTGGATGTAATCTGCCGCCACCGATTAATGTCTGGAGTACGGCTAGCAATGCCAAGGATGCCGAGGAGGAGGAGACGACCAAGGGCGCAGAAGAGCCTTCGTTGTCGGCCGAGGTCAACAATGGCAGCGAATCCATCTCCTCCCCTCCCGCAGAGAACATCGCACCCTCCCTACCCTCGACGACGTGCTGCATGTCCTCCCTCTCCCTCTCTTCTTCACCGAGCAGCTCAGCTCCAACTCCTTGCCGCGGGTCCAAAACCGAGGGCGTAGCCTGGTTGCGCACCATGCAATCTCGCATCCGCTCCTCACGCCGCATAGTCGTCATCGGGGCAGGCGCCCTCGGCGTGCAATTCGCGACCGACATCGCCTCCCTCTACGGCACGGCATCCTACACTCCACCGCGGGGGCCTGTGGAGGGAGTAGCACCAAAGGAGGTCACTCTCCTCTGCTCGCGCGATCGCCTCCTCCCTCGCTTCGGCGCCTGGATGCACCGCAAAGCTCACGAAGCCCTTCAGGAGCTCGGTATCGATGTCAGATTCAATGCTCGCGCGGACCTTAATCCCGCAGCCCTTGCATTGGAGGGAAAAGAGGGAACGGAGAAGATTGTGCGCACAACGGGCGAGCACGGCCAGGAGTTTAGAGCGGATCTTGTCCTCTTTTGTACGGGACAGGAGCCGACAACGGCCTATTTGCGGGAGGCTTTGGCACGAGCAGTCGCCGAGGAGGGAGGAGAGGAGGTGGCTGCAGTATGCCCGAGGACGAGGTTGGCGACGGTGAATCGCTACTTGCAATTGAGTCTGCCTCCCCGCGAGGAAGGCGACTCGGAAAACAAGGGGGGCATGCCCGAGTCGGCGGGCCTTTCCTCATCAGGAGATCCGTTCGACCCCACCACAATTGGCATCGCCGCCGCTGCCTCCCGATCGCAGCAACCGCGCACCACTCCCCTGATCGACAATGTCTTTGTCGTTGGCGACTGCTGTGACGCCTTCGGAGCTCTCAATGCTGGGCATACCGCGTGGGGTCAAGCGAACACCGCCACCGAGAACATCGTTCGACTCGTACAAGCTGGCACCCAGGGGCAAGGCGAGGCCCCGAGTCAGGCGGTCGAGCTCGAAGCGTATACCCCTCCTCCTCCAGGTATCAAGGTCTCTCTGGGCTTGGACAAAGGCATCCGTCAGTATCAGGGCTTATTCGAGGAGAAGAAAGGAGCAGAGGATTGCAAGGAAGACTTGAATACCGGGATCATGTGGACTAGTCGCGGTTTCGTCGAGGGCGGAGTCACGGGGGATTGGTCCGAGTAAGAGGCGTAGACCACGCACTCATTCATCCGGTCAAACGAGGAATGCACATCCTTGAATGGCGCTGGATTCGTGTGGAGCCCAAGAGCGCCTGATTGCGTTTTGTACATGAGAAGCCGCGACTTGCCTCATCTCTCTCCACATCTTGCATTGCTCATCTCACTTGCTGCCCTGAGCCGCAGCCTGCTCACCGTTGCCCTCGTTCTTGTCGGCCTCTGCACCACTATTCTCAGCCGCCATTTGTTTAGAAGACGAGGAGAGACCCAGCGAAATCTTCTTTGACCCTCCCGCAGTTCCGCCGCCACCGCTGCCACTGTACGTTTTTAGCGGAGTCGTCGAGCGGATAAAACCCCCCTCCCCTGCGCCAGCCGACCCTTCCTCACCATCGTCATCCTCATCGGTGTGGCGTCGCTTGCTCTTGACGCGCCTGTCAAAGGCGTCTGCGTCGCCTTCAAGGTCGTCATCGTCTGTCGCCCCGCGCTTAGTAGGTGTTGCTGCTGAAGGCGCGGTGATAGGAGCAGACGGAGGTGTGCCGAGGAGGAGTTCTTCCATCGTGGGGACTTGCTCGTGTGATGCGGCGCTCTTGCCTTGGTGTGAAGACGAGTATGTGGACGCACCTGCCGCGTTGCTGCTCTCTTCGTCGCTATCCTCATCGTCGTCCGCATACGGTACAATGCCGCGGATGGTACCGGCTGAGGTGGCTGCGCCGCTGCCGCTGCGTCCGCCCTTGCCTTTCATCGCCTTTGTCTTGTTCATCCGACCCTCCCTCTCCCTCAAGGTACTGCGCATGACGAGCAGGTCCCCTTCAGAGGCGCCACCGGCGGCGGCTGACGCCATGATTCCTGAGATACGGTGATGCTCAGCAGCCTTGGCATTCTCGTCCTCCTCGTTATCCTCTTCATCACTGTCGCTGCCCGGGCCATTGAAGTAGGCATCCTCATCCAGGTCCAGACCCGAGCCCGGCGCACCAAAGCCTCTCGCAGCGCGATCGCGTTCCCTACTCTTGTTGGACGGCCCATCGCCTGGGGATGAGCGATTATCGTC
The DNA here is from genome assembly GCF_003144245.1 of Jaminaea rosea. Taxonomy (NCBI): domain Eukaryota; kingdom Fungi; phylum Basidiomycota; class Exobasidiomycetes; order Microstromatales; genus Jaminaea; species Jaminaea rosea. The sequence goes on along the minus strand of NW_020289989.1, from coordinate 122,375 downwards.
TTCGTCAGGCGACTTCGCTTGACTGCCACCGCCCTCAGGGAAGACTTGAGAGGAAGACGGATCCGCTCCCTCGCCTGCCTCGACACTGCTTCCTCGCGCTCCACTGCCTCCGCTGCCCTCACAATCGATCGCAGTCTGCAAGAGGGCGCTAAACACCTTACCCGTGTATTCTCCATCGGCCAATTCCGCCAAACGGACGCCGTGCTCCTTGAGAAGATGGTCCATCAGCGGCTTCATGCGCTCGCGCGCAATGTGGTCGAACAAGTCCAGGCAAGCCGATAGCACCAAGTTGTCTCGCTTGCTTTCCTGCTCCGTCAAGGTAAGCACAGCGGCGAAGATCTCCTGCTTGATGAAGTGGCGATTGGTAAACTGATTGTTGGACCCAATGCAAGCACGGAAGAAGCGTACGGCAGCGAGCTTAATGTGCTTTTCCCTTGCGAAGAGGAGTGAGCCCACGTGCGCAGCTATGACGCTCGTAATGACAAAGTATTGGGAGCGGAAGGTGTGTTGCGCGACCGAGTAGCAGAGCAGGTCGCAAAGATGCCCGAAAAGGGCAGAGCGCGGCCGTGGAGAGAGGTTGAGGCGTGAGTCGGAGGAGTGTGCCGTCACCTTGGGCAGGGTCTTCAGCGGCGAGAAGAGGTGCTCCACATCCGCCTCGTACAGCCACGTAAGGAAGCGCTCCGGGTCGCCCTTGGTGCGTGCAGCTGCGGCCGCTGCAGCCATGGTAGCATTTGGGGGCCCACTCTCTGCGCCCGTGTCGAACAAAGTACGCAACGACTCGCAGATCTGCGCCTTGAGTCCCAAGTCCTCCTCCTCGTGCAGCAGATCGGACATGATAGCCACAAGCGTCTTGCGCTTTTCGTCCACCTGCTCGAGGACGTGGTTACGCACGCTGTTTGGGTCGTATTCGATGGTCACCATGAGCATCTCGGCAGCGGCGTCTTGCACCTTCTTCTCCTTCTCGACCATGGCGAATTCCAGGACGTTGAGGAGACCAGACTCCGCGAGGGTGCGATACAGGGCGATTCGAGCTGGCAGCTGGATCTGCTTGCCCATTGCGCAGAGGTTTTGGAGGAAGAAGACGCACTAACAGCGGGGAGCGGAGGGGTCAGATGAGCGTGCTGATAGCAAGCGAGCAGCACCGTCTTCGCTACTACTCACGTCGTGCTTCTTCTCGCGCGACTCGGTGCTGTCTGGTGCACAAATTGCAAAGACCTTGGGCAGGAATTTCTCGTCCGATGTACAGAATTGGACGATGTCCTGCGAGGGTGAATGTATGGTTAGATCGTCGGCGACCTTTCAAAAACATGCTCGCTCGAGATGCCTTTTACGCACCACCTGATGGAAGAAGATCCACGAGTTGAGGACAGAGAACATGGCATCGTCAAGGATGCGGGCGAGAATGACGTCCTTCAGGTACTGCAGCCGGTAGACCTGGTGGATCTTGGTGATGACTTTAGGATCCTCAATCTCGACGACCTGCTTGAACGTGGCGGTGTTGCGCAGATAGTCGCGGTAGGATGCCTTGAGCGTGGGGAAGTCCGGATCGTACTCGAACATGCCGACAACGCTGAGAAACACGTCGTCTGACAGGATCATCTCGATGATCATGCTGTCGTTGAGCATGACGATTGTCTGCATGATGCTGCACAGGCAGTGGAGCGCCTCGAGGTTTTCCAAGTCTTCTGCGTCATGAAAGACGGGACAGAGCTTGCGGATGTACTCTCCTCTCACGACCCACTCTGCCATTCTCTCTCTTGCAGTAGGCCCACGTTGTGCTGATCCCTTGATGAACATGTCGATCTCCTCGACGTTGCCCAGAGTAGGGTCAGGCAGTGAAAAGGCTGACGTGTCAAGCATGTTCACGCCGCCCACGCCTAATGCTGACATGCTAAAGTCCTGTGATTGTGGTGAGCCGGGATCTGGCGTGGGTGGATCGGACAGGCTGTCCTGGCCGAGGTTGCTGTTCAGCTGAAAGTGCTTTTGAACTTCGACGATAAATCTGGCCGTGGGGAGAAGGGAAGGGATCGTTTAATGTCTTCGCACTCGCGCTGCTTTTCTCGGTCCCCTTGAACTCACTCCCAGACCTCATGACAGCCGTCAGCCTCTTGGAAGGACAAAGCCATGTCCGTCCCATCAGGCTCCGTCCAGACGACGAGGGTATCTTGCTGCTTCTGATAGACGTCCTCCTTGACAACGCGACTTTTGAGCAATATCTTCTCGCTGTCAAGATTCTCGCTGACGATGAGATAGTAGGGATGGCTTGTCGGCTCTCCTACGCTGGCGGTGGGTACTTGCTGCTGCTCATTGTTACCTCCGTCTGCTGTTGCACCTTGCTGCTGCTGCTGTTGCTGCAGACCTCCAGCTACTTTGAATCGACGAGGGTCAGGCAGAGCACCGTCTATCTTGAGGCACTCAGTCTCTGTGCGCGCAACGAGGAGCGCCTCGTCCTGCCCTTCGTCGTAGACGCCTGCACAGTACCCTGTCCCGCGATCCTGCCACGTCTCGTTGAGAAGCTCGTACACTTTCACCCGCCTCGCCGTGCCACATTGATGGTATGATCCGCGAGGGATGGTGCTGGTGAGCATCAGAGGCGTTGGTACGCGGACGGGTGGTCCTCCATCGGTGATGGCGAGCTCGATCTCGGACGTCTGTCCGTCCAGAGAAGAATTGGCCGAGTCATTGCTGCCGTTGCCACCACCGCTGCTATCTGCCGCGTTGACTTCGTCTATGCGATCTTGAGGTGCGGCTTCAGGCAGGTCTGTGGCAGATGCTGGCGCAGGCGACCCTTGGGATCGCTCTACGACTCGCTCCGAAGCAGAGGTAGGAGCCTTTACAGCTCCACCAATGGCTCGATGAGGGCTCGCTGCATTTGCTGCGCCTTCATCGGCTGTGGCTGCTGAGGCTCTGAACTTGCCTTTGCGTGAGGCTGAGGGAGACTGAAGGGGTGACGTAGCTGACTCGCGCGAAGATGGCGAAGGCTGGCGTCGCTGAGAGGATGATGCTGAGGGGCTTGTGCGTGCGGGACTGGTGCGTGCGGGACTGGTGCGCGCGGGACTGGTGCGAGTGGTGCTGGTGCGATCAGGACTGGCTCGGCAGCTCTCGCCTGTACGAGCCACCTTTGATGGCGAAGGCGAGGTGGGTGAATGCAGTCTCTTGGACGAGGATGGTGTAGACCCTGACGCGACTGTATTCGGCGAAGGTGATCGAGAGCGAGATGAATCTTCTGCCTGCCCCTTGCCTCTCTTCGTCTTTTGCTCTTCTGCAACCTTTGGCGACAGGCTGCGTCTCGTCGACGAGAATGTCGTGGCGCTATAAGATGGAGGCGAGGTCGATGATGACTTTGTCAACTTGGCTGGCGGCGGTGATGCTGCCTTTGCTGCCGCTGCTGCCGCTGCTGCCGTTGATGGGCCTGCTGCAGCGTCCTCAGAAGCAGTGGCGCCTGAATTGGGTGCCATGGTGGTTGAAGCGTGTCGTCGTCTGTAGCGCGTGCGCCCAGAGACGTCGTTGATGACGAAGGAAACAAGAAAGTGAGTTGAGGCCCGTCGACGCCGATCGCGAGTGGAGAATGAGCGTCTCTCTCCTCATCTCCCATCCGCCCACCTCTCCTCTCTCCGTCTCTCGTGCCGCGTGTCGCCTTCCGACGCACCGCCGCCCCAGCCGCTGCCTGCCATCGACGCCACGGTCTTGAGAGGTCACGCTCACACGACACGGTCACAACGATATGACGGCGTGCTCAGCGACGATTCTAAGGCCGAAATGCATCGTAGCATGAGCACATGAGATGACGAGACGGCTAAGCTGTTTTTTCCAAGCTGCCTGAGCTGTGAGCAGAGTCACATGATGGCGAAGGGGTGTCCACTCCTACGTTTTGACCCCGCGATATTTGAGGAATCGACGTGGCAGCCATGGAGTATCATGACCATCGTGCTGTCAAGCCAATTCAAACCAGACATGCGTCCACGCTCAGTTGCCCACCTTCGAAGCCTTCGACTCGACCTCGCAGCTGTTTCAGGGACCCGATTTTCCCATATGGGCACATGGGCCACTCGTCGTTCACCATCCTGTCCGTCTCACGCCTCGATCTGGCGGGAGCATGTTTGTGACCTCGCAATGAACCGAGGCGAGGCGATTTCGAATCAACGACGTTGCTCATCTCACTCGCTTGCGTCTACGTCGACGATCGGTTCAGATGTCCAAGTTTGTCGATGGGTGCGTGACCTCATCGTCGACGATGACACGAGATAAGACCTCGTCTCGGACACGAGGACCAATTTGGCTCCCTGGCGAGGGGAATTGTTGCTCGAGATTCGTTTGACTCCGTACCACATCTAGTCTCCTCTTTGATTAGTGTCTTCTCAGCACTATCTCACAGCGAGGTCAACGTGCCCGGCTGCTTTCGACTGAGAGGGCATGACGGCCATCACCGAGCTCATCGCTCCCAATCACTCACGCTCGGTGTGGTCAAGCGGTGTCAATCGCTCTCTTTTCCTCGGCCAACAACGACGCTAGGGCTGCTCGAATGATCATCACCCCGCCGATGCCGACTCTCAAGACGCTGCTCTCTCTCTCTCTCACGCACTCAACATGATGGCGCAGAGCCCCCACCTCGCACAGTCGCGCCTTCTCCTTATCTTTAATCGACACGGCGGGGTTGCTTTCGACTTCTTTCAAGCAGCCCCGGCAACGAACGAAGATGTACCGCGAGCAGTAGCCGTTGGTGCCAGGCGCTCTGGGGCCACGCTCCAAGTCGCCTGATGCCTACTTGGCCCCCTTCTGCTTTCTTCTTGCAGGCCCAGCAGCTCTAAGGACGGACGCTCGCTCCACGCTTCTTCCTCAGCCATGGTGCCGTCATTGGCCTTGCCCTGGTGCCCCTTGCCCTGGCCCAGTCGATTGATCCAGCCACCACCTCCAACTTTGCCCGGCTGCGTCGACGTCTGCGTCCTTCGTTGGCCGCTCTAGGCTCGCTCTCGGCGTGTGCACAGCGCAACTTGCTGCCTGCCTGCCTGCCTGCCTGCACCCCCACTCGCACTCCGCCGTCTTGCCGCCGCCGCCGCCCATCGCTCGCCGTCGCCGTCGCCGCTTGCCCCGGCCAATCAATCGTCCCGCCCGGCCGCCCTCAGCGTAGACTTGGTGGACCAGGCAGCTCAACGATATCAAATCGGTCCGACCGACGACTCCACGCTTTCACCTACCCTTTCCTTCTTACCAATCCACCAACCCCACACGATACCACCCAACCCCCTTTCTCGTTGAATTGTCACAATGGCCGCCGCACCCCTTCCCTTTACCAACAACCCTGGTGAGTAGAGCGCAGCACAGCACAGCACAGCACAGCCAGCTTTGGCGCGAAGGTTTGCTTGCTCCTTCTTGCATGGCAAATGAGTCACACGAGACCACCCACAAGATCAGACTCTCTCTGACACTCCTTGACTCTCGCTGCCGCTTGACACAGGCCTTTCTGAAAGGTATCAGTCCCTCGACCAGCGCGGCAAGATCCAGGCCGAGTACATCTGGATCGACGGCGATGGAGAGATCCGAGGAAAGACTACGGTGAGCTGCGCCTTGCTGCCATCGACCTCTCCTCTCCTGCAGTCGCACGTAACTCACACTATCGCCTCCCATTCTTCTCGCGCCCTTGAAGACCGTCGACAAGCAGGTCAAGTCGCTCAAGGATCTCAAGGAGTGGAACTTCGACGGCTCGTCGACCAACCAGGCCCCTGGTGACAACTCGGACGTTCACCTTCGCCCCGTCGCCTACTACCCTGACCCTTTCCGTCGTGGAGACAACATCATCGTCCTCTGCGAATGCTACAACAACGATGGCACCCCCAACAAGTCGAACCACCGTCACTGGGCCAACAAGATTATGAGCCAGAAGGAGGTTGCCTCCGAGAAGCCCTGGTTCGGTCTTGAGCAGGAGTACACCCTCTTTGACATCGATGACAAGCCCTACGGCTGGCCCAAGGGTGGTTTCCCTGCTCCTCAGGGCCCTTACTACTGCGGTGTCGGCGCTGGCAAGGTCTTTGCTCGTGACATCGTCGAGTCGCACTACCGCTGCTGCCTCCACGCCGGCATCAACATCTCGGGCATCAACGCCGAGGTCATGCCCGCTCAGTGGGAGTTCCAGGTCGGCCCCACCGAGGGCATTGAGATGGGTGACACCTTCGTCGTTGCCCGCTACCTCTTGCTCCGTGTGGCCGAGGAGTGGGGCGTCAAGGTTTCCTTCCACCCCAAGGCCGTCCCTGGCGACTGGAACGGCGCTGGCTGCCACACTAACTACTCGACTGAGTCTATGCGCAAGGAGGGCGGCATGAAGGCCATCGAGTCGGCCATTGAGAAGCTTTCCAAGCGCCACATGGAGCACATCAAGGTCTACGGCGAGGACAACGACCTTCGTCTCACCGGCCGTCACGAGACGGGCCACATTGGCTCATTCTCAAGTGGTGTCGCCAACCGTGGCGCCTCGATCCGCATTCCTCGCCACGTTGCTGCTCAGGGCTACGGTTACCTCGAGGACCGTCGCCCGGCCTCGAACATCGACCCTTACCTCGTCACGGGCATCCTCTGCGAGTCGACGCTGCTCCTTTAAAGAGATGTGCGCGCAGCTATTCTGCGAGAATAAGAAGAAAGATGATCACCGCTCGCCACCACGTCCCCTGCTACACGCTCTGCCCACATACACTCGTCTCTCTTGCTCCTCTTATCTCGTCGTCCCCACCTTGTCAAGCTCATCCAATGACCATAGCTTCGTTTTGCGTCTCAAAAGGCTTCTTATTCGAGCAGTCGAAGTATCGTGACAGCTAGCCTTGCCAGCTCGTGCTAGCCACCTTTGACGCGAAGGATCCTTGGTGGCCATGACCTGTCCATCGCAATCCTGGACGCTCCATAGCGACTCTTGGATGCGCCATAGCCATCGTGATTGACCCCGGAATTCGTGCGCGTACGCGCACTGAAGATTTGTTGTGCTCGTGGTCGGCGTGCACGAGGACGAAGTGAATGATGTGAATAGGCCATAAGCATCGCCTACGGTACTGAAATCTTATCCGTTCCTAGCCCATTCGCCTTCGAAAGAAACACCCTCCTCACAAATGCACACTCACCCAATCGGCCAGGCATACTGGCAGGCATTGCCAACACGCCACTCGTCGAGCTCACCATCATGCGACCCGCACGCGGTGCCCGTGTCTACATCAAGCTGGAGCCGTGCAACCCCACCGCATCCTACAGGGACTGCATGGCACTGACCATGATCGAAGCAGCAGAAGCAAGGGGGCACCTTCGCCCTTCAACCCGCGGAGAGGCGGCTACAGTGGTCAAGGCCATCTCAGGGAACACTAGCATGTCCTTCGCCATGGTGTGCGCCGCCAAGGGGTGCAACTTCGTCGCTGTGACATCAGATGTATTCGCTCAGGAGAAGCTGCAGTCGATGACCGCCTTTGGAGATCGACTGGACATCATCGAGAGCGAGAGTGGCAAGATCGACAAGGCCTTGAAGGGTTTGCTCATCCAGAGAGCCCGGAGCTAGGCAGCGGAAGTTGGCTCAAGGCACACGAGATCGTCGTCACGGTCTTGTGCGACTCAAGGCTCCAGTACCTCAGCGTGCGTTTTCCAGCACGGCTAGTAAGACAGCCGCACAGAATCGGTGGCCGTTGATGAATTGAGTGGTCGAACGAACACACGGGGCCAACAGCAACACCACTCTGGCCTCGGTCTCTTCTTGCCTTAGCTTTCTCTTGATCCAATGCATCTTCCCTTTAATAGCACAGAGGTAGCCACATCGGGCACTGACCTTCTGGCCGTCTTCAGTAGCCCTCGAGCTACAAATTGATCGTGCTGGCCGCCCTGGTCATCTCTCCGGAAGAGATTCGAGCGTAGCAGATGCCCAATTCGCCAATGGCTAGCGCGGCGTCCGTGCGCAGAAGCTTGACCGTAGCCGCTCTTCTGAAAGATTAACCGTCTCCGTGCCGCCGCATGTGCGTATGTGGCCGACTTGAGACCGCCTTGTCCGCTATTCATCCGTTGGTAATTCTCCGCTTGAACCGCGCCATTGACTCGCACTTGACACCGACATCGACCTCGTGATGGGTAGTGCATCTTCTCGTCGGACACTGTGCTCTCCTTGGGCATATCATCCAATCCTCCCATTTCTGACAGTGACGAGCGCGTTCAAGCTGGACCTCAGCATTGATCCCTGGCTTACCCGGGTTCCCGTGACATCTAGCTCGCGTTGCCGCGACTCGCCGCAAGCATGTCAATGCCGGCAACGCAGTCCTCGTCCGACAATGGATCCGTAGAGAAAGCTGAGCCCACGTCATCGCCGCTAGCGCAGAATGAAGTCGCTCCTTCCCTCCCGCCCAATGGTGGCTTCGTCGCCTGGACCCAAGTCCTGGGCTCCTTTCTCATCATGTTCAACAATTGGGGCCTGGCCAATGGCTTTGGCACCTTCCAATCATACTACGAGTCGCACCGCCTCGACGCCTACTCTCCCTTTCAGATCGCCTGGATCGGCTCCCTACAACTCTTCCTCCTCTTCACCGTCGGCGTCTTCACTGGCCCCCTTTTCGACCGCGGCCATTTCCGCGTACTCAATGCCACAGGGTCCTTCCTCATGGTCTTTGGCATGATGATGACCAGCATCGCCCATACATACTGGCAGACGATCCTCGCTCAGGGAGTCTGCATTGGCGTCGGCATGGGCTTTCTGTGGACGCCCGCTGTGGCCATCTGCGCTCAATACTTTACCACGCGACGCGCCATCGCCATTGGCCTAGCCGCGTGCGGTACGGCTGTGGGTGGTTTACTGTACCCAGTCATTTTCACGCAGCTCATTGACAAGGTCGGCTACGGCTGGTCAGTTCGTATCATGGGTTTCGTCTGCCTTGCGACGCTGATCCCAGTCAACATCATCATGGTGCCCCTCAAGCAGACGACTCGCAGGCGCAGCTTCTTCTCCTTCGGCATGCTCCGTGAGCCGCACTCTTTCTTCATGTGTTGGGGCATATGCATTGGCTTCATGGGCTTGTTCGTCCCGCTCTACTACATTGGCACCTACGCAGAGGCGGTGGCCCACATGCGACACTCCCTGGCCTCATACCTCTTCAGCATCATCAATGGCGCCCTCTCGCTGCGGCTCGTCTTCAATTTCCTTGCAGACCGAGTAGGAGTGGGCAATGTCATTTGGCCAGCCTGCGCTGCCACCTCGATCCTCGCCTACAGCTGGATCGCCATTGACACCGACGGCTCGATCATTGCCTTTTGCGTCCTCTACGGCGTTGCGAGCGGGACTTCCATCTCCCTCGTACCATCCCTCGTACCCTCAATGACCGAAGACATGAGCGAGATCGGGTCGAGACTCGGCGTCGTCTTCCTGTTCGCGGGCTTTGGCGCGTTAGTCGGCAATCCCATCGGCGGTGCTTTGCTAGCCAACCACAATACGCGCTCGCACTTCTTGCGACTACAGCTTTGGTCAGGGTCGACGATGGCTGTTGCAGCAGTCTGTCTGCTTCTTTCCAGCCTCTTTTGGAAGAAACATCTGGCGCGCAAGATCAGCGATATTCAGGCGTAAGCTGTGATGTAGTAGAGCATAGCCACGTGGGGAGCAGAAAATGAGCTCTAATTGACGCGCCGGTGACGTGCCGGCGGCAGGGTGCAGCTTCGCGCGTCCACGAGAGTCAAGAACATCTTGCCTTCTTCGCGTCATCATGATGCCAGCCACAGAAGTCGAGGTAGCTATCATCGGAGGCGGGATCAGCGGGCTCTATGCCGCCAAGCAACTTCAGCGTCGTGGTGTCACCGACCTTGTCATCATCGAAGCGCAGCCTGAACTAGGTGGCAGAGTTCTCAGCACGTCGAGCATCAGAAGCAACGCCGCTTCGCCGACTGCTGTGTCCTGCTCCCTTCCTTCATACGACCTTGGTGGCGCCTGGCATTGGCCTGCGCATCAGGCCAAGATCAAGCAAATCTTTGAGGAGCTCGGCGTCCAGACGTTCGCCGACTCGCACGATGGCGACCTCCTCGTCGAGCAGTCGTCGTACCGCCCACCTACGAGATGGTCAGCGAAGGAGCCCGAGTCCGTCTTTTGGAGGGTGCAGGGCGGCATGACACACGTTGTCAACACGCTCAAGAAGGATGTCGAAGACGCAAAAGTGCTCCTCAGCACGGCCGCGACGGCAATCACAACTCTCGATGGCGTGGACAAGGTGCGCGTCGACTGTTCCACCGGCACAACGATCACCGCCTCGCACGTTCTGCTCGCCATCCCAGCACGCATCGCCGCAGCCAAGATTTCATTTGAGCCTGCGCTCCCGTCCTCCGTCCGCTCAACGTGGGAAAGCACTCCCACCTGGATGGCTGCCCACGCGAAGTACGTCTGCGTCTACTCAACCCCGTTCTGGCGAGACGAGGGCATTCTAGGCCAAGTCCTCAGCACCGCCGGGCCCCTCTCTGAGATACACGACGTCACCGACCTGAACGGCACGCACGGTGGTCTCTTTGGCTTCTTTGCCCTCGATGCGCAAGCTCGCGCAAAGCAATCTGACGAAGAGCTCAAGAGGGCGTGCAGGGGCCAGATGGTGCGCCTCTTTGGTCCGAAGGCGGCCGAGCCGCTCGCAGACTACATCAAGGATTGGTCGCGCGACCCATTCATTGCTACCGAGGCTGATGCCAGGGTGGATGGCGGGCGAGGGCCAGGTCCTTCGTACACGATCGAGGGGTCGTCGTTGGAAGGAAAAGTGCGACTTATCGTCAGCGAGGCGAGCCCGGAATTCACAGGATATCTGGCCGGCGCATTCATGGCGGCTGAGCGAGGGGTCGAAGACATCTGCAAGGCACGACGGTGACGGAGCAGCATCGAAGATTGTTCACAGTAGCATATTGACAGTCCATACCCCTCTCAAGCAATTTGCAAGCAATCGTTCCTGACCAGCAAGGGCAAAGCTCAGCGCAGCTACTGATCTCCTTCGGCGCTCTCTTCGAGATTGTAGACCCAAATGTTATCCCAGCGTGTCCAGTCAACGGCGCAGTAAGGCTGATTCTCGCCAGGGACGCCCAGTGCGGTCTGCCGCGTGTAGTTGGACTCCATCCACATCTTGCCATATCCGCAGAACAGGATGCAGCCGTGAGCGGCGTAGATGAGACCTGAGCCTCCAGCTGTGCCGCTGAAATGGACGGCGGGCTTGTAGTACGGATAGACGAGGACCGTTGCTGCAGGTGCCGTCGAGTGTCAGTCACAGGATTGCTAGTTGTGCGGTGGATCGAGGCACGCACTGTTGTCACCGCGAAGGAAGGCTTGCTGAGGGAAGGGACCGGCATCTCGCCAGACTCCCGACTGCAAGCTGCGGTGAGCGATGAGGTGGTGAGCCCTCACTATTTGCAATTGCCTACGTCTCTCTCTCGGACTCACAAGTAGCAGACGAACTTGACATTCAAGCACAGAGGCGGGACAAAGTCTGCTTCTACGTATTGAAAAGACGGCATCTGCTGGACAGGCTTGCCTGTGAAGTTGTTGGAACCCGCCGTCAGCAGCTCCGATGTCGCCGACGTATTGTCCCGTGGCTCGGTGGAACGAGCGGCAATGAGGAGCGTGTCGTCCCATGGCTGTCCCTCAGGAGTGACTCGGCAGCGCGTTGTCAAGCGACGGTACAGCGAGGACGTCGACCCGCCGGGAAAGCCAAAGTGGGCCGGAGCGTCCAAAGCATCACGCTGCGGGATCCAGGCGGCTGTGATAAGGATTGGAACAGCCGATGCGAGGATGAAGAGGCGTAGCATTGCGTGTATCTTAAAAGCGAGGACCATCAGGTCGTTTCGAATGTAGGCGCAAACCAGGCGGCTACTTGATGAGTTTGCTCTGACTTGTATTCAGAGGAGCAGTGGGAGGACAAAAGGCAAGGGAAAAGCGACAGTGATAGTGATAGGACGACAGCAGGTGACAGCGAAAGATGGAGTGGCAACCGCAATCCAGCGGCAATGAAAGACCCTTCAAGGGTCTCGGGGCTTGAGGGGAGTTGCGGATCGGGATGAGCAATCGCGATACCGAGTCTTAAGGGCGGCTCCGCATGAGAGAGTCGCAACAGATCGATGTGAATGCGGTCGCTGCCCAACTTCGATATAAGGACGACGTTTGCATCTCCTGAATGCTACGCCTCAGCGTCACTGATTATAGATGACGACATCATCGTACAACACCCGGTCGACAGCGCAGTACAGCTGATTGTCGCCTGGATGTCCAACAGCCTTTTGTTGTGTAATCAGTGTACGCGTGGCCATGCCTTGGTGGGCGCACAGGAGAATGCAGCCATGCGCCGCATACACCAGCGCCGAGCCCTTTGAGCCATGGAAGTGCACGCTGCCTTGCCAGTAGCGGTAGACGAGTACGGTGGCTGTGAGGGGAAATTGATCGGCTTGATCAGGCTGACGTCCGGTCACCTGGATGGCTCTCAATCTCGCAGTACTCACTGTTGTCTTTGCGCGAAAAGTTTTGCTGGGGTGGGGGACCTCCATCCTGCGTAATACCGGCCTGCAAGCTGCCGCGACGACCGTCAGCGGTCCAACTAGAAATCTGCCTTCATCCTCATGGGCACACTCACTAGTAGCACACATAGTTTCGGTCGTTGCACAGAGGAGGGACGTAGGCCGGGTCGTCGTGAGGTAGCGTAGTCGGATCTCCAACTCGAGCGCTGAAAGTAGCTACACGCAGGTGGTTCGAAGGTGGCTTCTTGGCCGGAGTAGCCGTGGGGTCCCCCTTGATGGCAGGCTCGGCAGCAAGGACATCGGGGTCATGAGGGTGCCCAGCGCCGTCTACCTGGCAGCTCGTTGTTAGCCTTTGGTACAGGTCGCGGTGGGACTTGATACGGATGGCGATGTGGCTCGTTAATCCGTGCTTGGCCAGACCCGTAGAGCTGGGGTTCGAGCCTGCCACGGCGAGGAGGGCAAAGAGGAAGAAGGAACAGAGGAGGAGACGGTGCATGGTGGCTAGCATCGTAGAGAAGGGCAGCATCGGCTGCGTAAGATAGAAGAGGTAGGCTGATGACCACAGAGTCGCTGGTCTCAAGTCGTCGCTTTATATGAGGCTATCTAGGCTGGTGATGGTGTAGGGTGACAGGTAGAGAAAGGAGCAACAGAAAGCCTCATTATGGTTGCCTTATCATCTCATCGACAGCTGTCTACGAGGATGCGTGTCAATTGTCGATGACGTGAAATTGAGCACTCATTGAGCGTGGGCACCATCGTCCTGGGACACATACGCGATGATACGCCCACGACTCAAGGTGACGACTCGTCCATAATGCCGATCGAGATCTGCGGAACCACGCGAGGAAGACGACCGATTAGCTCATAGCCGCGTGATGGCGATGACTTCTCACAAACGTACCGGTTCGGTGGGACACTGCGATGATTGTCCTATCTCGAAGCAGCGGACAGTTTTTGATAGCCTCGAGTATCTTGGCCTCGCCCCGACATCGAGGCGAGAGTCGGTTTCGTCCAGGAGCATGAAGGGTCGGTCAATCTCGAGGATCGCTCTTGCGAAGGCGAGCAGCTGCAGCTTGCCACAAGAGAATCGCAGACAAGCCTCTGGGCCTTGCGCATCGTCAGCGCCGACCACTTGCGCTTCGATGCCGGCTGCGCTAGCCCGTACGCGCTCGGCCAGGCCAACGATCTCCAGCGCTTCCCAAAGCGTTGCTTCAAGATGATCTTCGCTTCCCACAGTAAGCAGCTCCCTCACGGATGCTTCCCACACGAGAGGCTCCTGGGCTACGTACGAGAAGGATTCGCGCCATTTGTCGGCAGAGACTTCGCTCCAGCTCTGCCCACCAAGCTTGACCTCACCTTCGATGAGCGACTCGTCATCAAAGGCGCGAAGAATAGCAGTGATCAATGTCGACTTGCCCGAGCCCGTACGACCAGTGATCGCTACCCTTTCGCCTTGACGAATGGAAAGGTTGATCTGCTCCAGGACGCCGGGACCGTCGGCGATGCGCTTTGCAGATATGTCACTGAGCTCGAGGGCCACGCAACCCGTTGATGAAAGCAGAAGCTTGCTGTTGGCTTCGGCTACACGCTCCTCCTCTATCGTCACCAGCTCTCGCAAGCGGTTGACCGCAACAGCCGCCGTTTCAAGCATAGCAAAGGACTTGGCGCACCACTCGAGCGTCTGTGCAAGCACAGTGACGCTATTCATCGCTACACCGAGCAAGGTTGGCGAGACCTTGTGCCGCAGCGCAACGGCAAGGGCAGCCATGATGCTGACTGCAATCCAGGTAAGGGCATAGAGGGCAAAAACGAGGAAACGTAGCGTCGTCAAGCGAGTATAGAAGGCGCGCTGCGTCTGATTGACGGCATCATCGCAACGTCGCTGAAAGGACGGCTGGCCCCGGAGAAAGTGGACGACCTCTCTGGCCTCGCTGGCGTCCCGAAAGATGGCAAAGAGGCTCGTCTTGGACTCGAGCTCCATGGACCTGATTTGGCGAGACGCGCGGGTGTAGACGCGCTGCAGCAGCCAGTAGCATGCGCCGATGAAGGGGAGAAAGACGGCCATTAGGGGCACTGCTGCGATGAATGTGGCCACGATGCCACCCAGCGCGATGATGAACGCGAAAGTGGTATGGAAAGCCTTGGGGAAGTCGAGGTCTACGACGGCAATGTCTTGCGTGAAGCGGTTGGTAAGTTGCGAGCCGCTAAAGGCCGTCTTGGCGAAAACGCCGCGGAGGGCTCGCTCGTGGATCTTGCGGCTGAAAGAGGGGAGGATTGCGCTGACATTGATGAAAGACGAGGCACATAGGATGAAGGCGGAGGCTAGCGTCGAGGCACTGAGCATGGCAAGCCAGAAGGGACCGTCTGGCAGCTTGCCGTCCGGAGTGCCTCGACGAACCCATTGCTGAACCACGATCTTGACTATGTAGAAGCCACCCATGCCTATGGCGGCTGTAACAATGCAGAGAGCGAGCCAGGGCAGGTAAGCAGAGGCCAGGTAAAAGCGATACGGTGCCCATCCGAGACGATCGCTGTGAATGTCCTCTGTGGCGCGAGGCTGCTTGACGGCTGCGTGCCAGCGGTTCTGGTTCGGGATTGAACCATCTATACTTGGCAAGTCCTCGTCGACCGTGATCGTGCTCGACTCCCTCTGTCGCAGCGCGTACCCATCCTTCTCTGTCCACACGCATTCGTAGACGGAAGCCGCGCGTCGAGCATCCCAATTGTCCAGGTCGTGCGAGACGAAAATAAGAAGACGCCTCGCCATCAGTCCCACGCCGCTCATCAGATGCTGCCGAATCGTAGACGCCGTGGTCACGTCCAAGGCAGACAATGAGTCGTCCAAGGCCAGGAGCGGACTGTGCGAGTACAAAGCTCGCATGGTGGCCACACGTTGTCGTTGCCCTCCGCTCAGCTGAGAGGCTTGTGTCTCAAGCCCATCTGGCATCCTTGCGAGATCCTCGTCGAAGCAGCAAAATACGAGGCAGGCGTCTAGACGGCCGCTATCGAGAGGGGTACCCGAGCATAAGACGATGTTGTCTCTGACCGATAGCGACTCGTACAGGCTGCCGCCCTGGGGCACGTAGCCTACCATAACGCCCGTGCTTTGCTGGAGGCTGTGCAATGTCTTCCGTAGAGCTGTACTCTTGCCCGTGCCCGCCGAGCCGATCAGACGCAGCACACCAGTGCCCAGCTGTAGCTGGCGCTGTAGCGCTTGGAGTAGAAGCTGAATGCTCTCGTCCGGCTCTACTGACCATGAATCGGTGTGTGCTGCCTGGTGAAGATAAGTCTGTATGCGGCCAAAGCTGGCGGTAGCGGCGAAGAGGGTACCAAGCTTCTGGCCAATAGCTACGATGGGCGCCTCGATGATGGTGATCACGCTGAGTGAGGAGAAGACTACGGCCGGCGAGAGAATGAGGTGTCTACCCGCGTCGTGTTGCGAGAGGGACCAGGCGACGGCGAGGACGACCACAACGGCAAAATTGGTAGTGCTGGTGGCCAGCATCGATACGGCTGTGACGCGCTGCATGAAGGCGACAAGGGCGGAGACCTCCTGACACCGTATCTCTGCGATTGCTGAGGCGAAGTGACTTTGGTAAGAGGACAGGACAATCGTCTTGAGCTGGGCAAAGAGGCGAGAGGTCCGTGTAGCGCGACGCTCAGTAGCTTGAAGGAGCGACTTTTGAAGCGCTGGTAGACCCATACTCAGGAGGACTGCACAACAGACGAGGGTGATGACGGTTCCGAGGCAGGACAAGAAGGCGACGCCCAATCTCTCGTAGAGCATGTACGAGCCAATGGCAATCGTCGGGAAGGCGATCCATATCTCGTGCACCTCCTGCAAAGCCATGGTGATGCGCTCCATGTCGACGCTCATCAGAGTAGCTGCATCTGAGCCTGCTGAGCTGGACGTCACGAGCATTGAGCGAAAGATGGCGGGTACCATAGCGGAGCGAAAGGCGAGAGTGGCTTTGAAGACGAGACCCCAGTAGACGCTGCCAGTCAGAGCGATGCCGAGATACAGGAGAGAGATGCCGCCTACGAGAGACCACCTGTCGGCGTCAGAGACGTCTTGGCGAGATACAAAGTCGACGAGGCGCTCGATTATGATGGGCTGTAGCAGCTGAAGGCACATGAGGATGATACGCGGAATCACGGGCGCTAGCGTGACGGCGGGAAAGGTGGATGTGAAGGCCCAAATCAGCCGAGTGCCTCTATTGTCGATACCGAGGGAAGGCGACTTGAGGAGCGTCGCGCCTTTGAAATGAGCATCGAGATTTGCATCAAGGGCCAAGAGATCGGCCTCTACGAGTGGACGACGGAGGCCAGCGATAAGGAGAGGCGAGGTCCAGGCAAGGAGCGATCCCCAGACGAGGCCGAGGTCTTGCTCTGATTCCGGGTGGAATGCTGATCGCGGGATGATCTCCAGAAGCAGGAGGAGCGCCGTGATGAAGGCGACTGCGATGAGGGCGTAGGCATACGTCCCGGTAGCTCGCAGGCTGCGGATGGTAGCGACAGAGGCAGAGCATTGGAATGCGTAATAGAGGATCAGACGAGTGCGTGGACAGGCCGCCGACTTGTGGCCATGAAGCACCGCAAGAGTAGGGATGAGGAGGAGCGAAGCCGACAATGCGAGGGCAGAGGTGGCGGCGACGGCCGTAGCTGGCCATCTCGAGCCACTAGCATGGTCGAGGACGCCTAGGACACTTAGCCGTGCAGCGAGGAGAGCACAAGCCAGAGCGATCTTAGCATTGAGATTGCGATGTGGAAGTAAGCCAGCAGCCTTCTCGCGAGGGCTGATCAGCCATCGCCAGAGGGTGATGACAGCGGTGAGGATAAAGGCGACGCTGCCAAAGGCCGAGAGGACACTGCGGCAGCGAGTGAGGGCTTGAAGTGAGAGACGCACATCCTGGTCAAAGGTTTTATCTGCAGACTCGCCGCGCTCACATGTGTTGGAAGAGAAGCGTCAAGTCGATGTGGCGGCAGTCACTGATTGGACCCTGTCAAGCAAGCGAGTCAGAAGAGTGGCGGGCGTGCACCTTGGCGTCAAGTCTCACGTCCGTCGACTCACCCACGAGGCGTCATTGGCGCACAAGGGCGATTGCGTGGTAAGTGCCATGACAAAAGACCTTGAAGAGAAACATCAAGGCAGACGTCAAGACGGCTCGCGATGATCCTATGTAGCATTGATAAGCCGACAGCTTCCCTTCTCGCGCATACTCCGCATACCACAGGGGCGGCACCATTTCATCGATGCGGGCCGCTTGACTCGGCGCCGCTTTGCCTGCCCTTCTCTCCATCGTGACATCCACTGCCATGCTTGCCAGCTATCTGTTCTCTATACTCCTATGGGGGATCGCTCTTGCCGCACCTTCCTTGGAAGAGATCCGAGCAGCCCTGGCCACCATGGAAGGTGAACCGGCGCCGGCGCCTACGAGATCATCCTTGACTGACCACCAGCCTCCCCGCTAGATCAAATCATACACTTGGCCCTCACACGTTGCGCTGCTCCCCTCTACGGAGAATCCACGGCGTCTCCCTTGCTGAACAGCCTCTCCCAAGCGGCACAAACGAGCCCCTCCTCCCCATCCGACTCATCTTTTCCCGGACATCCACCTTTTCCACCCTACATCGATGCTACTCCCAGCCATGCGCGATGGGGAGCTGCTCAATCCAACTTGTCGTCACAGTCAATCGTCGACTACTGGTATAAGAACATGCTACCGGCCTCGAGCGCGGCTCACAACCAGACAGGCTACTTCCCTGAAGCCTCCCCAGCCTTAGCCATGAGCAGCGCCGCCTTCTTCGAGACGGTATCGCAGCGCATTGGCTTCGGTGAGGAGGTCGCACAGGCCAAGGTGGCGGCCAATCACTCGGCTTTCGGCGAGCACATCCGACGTCATGACGCTGTAGCGATTCGCAAGCTGCTCACAGACGAAAGGCAAGAGCAGTTGGTCAAGCAACGTGTGGGCAACAAGACGGAGGCGTGGCAGGTGGGGGCAGCCCAGAATGTACCTGCTGCGGTCCTCGTTGATCTCTTCGCGAGGTGAGTGCAAGAGACACTGTCTTGAGCCAATCGCTGAGACCGTCTCGCACCCTCGTTCTCAGCTATATCATCCCCTGGACTACAGATGTCGAGGTTGCCACGCTACTCAGGAGGGGCCAAAAACAGTAGCTGAGTCATCGTTGGCATCGTGCGGTCGTAATTATACATGCTCGAGTATTTACACAAAAGGCAATATCACGGTCCAAGGCGTGAGCATACAATCGTGGGGACGCTCAGCCAAAGAAGCCACCACTGCCCCCTTGCCCACCATGCTGCTGCTGCTGCTGAGGCGGCATCCCATACGGAGTGGGCCCTCCCTGCTGGTCCGCATCAAAGTCACGCTTGCCGAATCCTCCGAATCCATGACCTCCTCCTCCTCCTCCATGATGCCCACCACCGTAGTACCCTCCTCCTCCATTGCCGTGCTTCTTCTTCTCCATGCGGTCGTAGATCATCTTGCCTCCCTGAGCAAGGAGGGCGCCCATGCCTGCGGCTGCGAATCCGCCGCTGTGCCCGCCTGTGAGCTTGTTGCCTGCGTAGCCTGCCAAGCCGCCTGCAGAAGCGCGAACGAGACAAGATGGAACTGTCAATCGAATGCCCAAGAATTCATAACTGGTGCGGCTGCTCAATACTCACCCATCGCCATCGTACCCAGGCCACGCTCCCCGCCCTCGATGGGGTTGCCGTGCTCGTCGTACTGCTGGGGTTGCTGGGGCTGCTGCTGCTGCTGCTGCTGCTGCTGTTGGTAAGGCTGCTGACCTCCCTGACCACCGTAATAAGAGCCAGCCTCGCCGCTACTACCACCACTGGAGTAGCTTTGCTGCTGTTGCGGGTAGGAGGGTTGATGTTGCTGCTGAGGGTAGCCGCTCCCTGGATGGCTGCTCTGTGGCGGAGGAGCATTAAAGCCACCAGCACCACCTCCGTACCCTCCGCCGCCGTAAGGGGGCTGTTGCTGCTGCTGGCTGTGGTCGTACGGGTTTGCTTGCGGGAAGTTCATGGTCGTCGGCAAGAAAGGAGATGCGAGGATGCGGGACGATCGAAAAGGAGCATCCTGCTCAACGTTGCCTCCTTGTACGCTTTGCCGCCAGCACCGCCCCCCCGCCAACAGGGTGCATGTGGAGAGAGCAGCAGCCTGGTGGGCGCACAGACCGATGCCTCTCGACAGAGACGGGGGCGGGCTGTGCGAGCGGGGCGTCACGCCTGCCCATCTCGCCGACCTTGCATCGCCTCGCAGCTTGGCAGTCCGCAAAAGTGGCCGAACGCATCAAGACTTCGGCGCTACGGTCCGATCTCGCAGCTCAGCCACAGCGAAACAACGAATGTGATATGGTATAGAATAGTCAGGCAAAGCAGCGAGCAGCGGGGTCCAAGTTGCGCAGTAAGGTCTACTTTAGGCTGCGCTATGCCAACGAGTCACCCAACTTCTGCCCCTTGCTAGCCTTGAGCTTGCGCATACGCTCTCGACGCTCCTCGCGCTGCTTCTCCATCTGGGCGCGCTTCTCTTCTTTGCTGAGCGGCACGCCGCTGTCAGTCGATGCTGCAGGCATTGCGACTTTTGTTGCAGCGTCGTCATCATAGTCAGGGAAGTCATTCGACCAAGACGGTGCCGCCGCCGGAACCTGCTTCATGGCAGATGTGACTTCCGGCCTAGGAGGGTCCCACGAGGGAACAGGAGTCGCAAAGGCTGCAACGGCTGCTTTGCTCGTCGTCGGTGGCGCTGTTGACCACGAGTCGTCTCCCCATGCTGCATCATCGCCAGCTGCTACCGGTTGGGCCATCTTCAATCGCTCCGCCCCTGTACTGCTCATCTCGCGGGGCGTCGATGAAGCGCCCAGCGCGCTTGTCTTACGGCCAGGCATCCCCTTGCGGACGACGGGAGGCGGCGCTTTCTTTGCGCTGCTGCTGCCGCTCGGCCCGGATGCAAAGGATGTCCAGTCGTCTGCATCGTCGTCCATGTCGATGAGATTGAACGACGAGGGGAGCGCAGCTGCTGCAGCTGCCGTATTGGCCGGGCTGGCAGACTGTGACCGAGACGGGGTCTCTCGCATGGGCGTCGATGCACCGCTGGATGTCGATTGGCCGGTCAAGAGAGTCGGACGCTTCGAGTCGAGGGTACCACCGCCTCCGACTGCCCCGACGGGCGCATCGCCAAAGTAGTTCATAGCCCCACTCATCGCCCAGCCGGCAAGCGTACTCGCCGCTCCACCAGCCGTGCTCGCCAAGCCTCGAGGACCCGATCCCTTTGGCGCCCCACCTTCAAAGCTCGTTGCACCATTCACGTTGCTCGCAAAGCCTCCATCTGCCTCTGCAGTGGGCGGCGGCAGTACGCTCTCCGGCATGGCTTTGACCTCCTCCCTGATCCGCTCCCAGAACATTTCCATCGCTCTCTCTGCTTGGTCACGCACCAGCTTCTCCTTGTCGACCAGAGCAGGGCAGACGGCGGGTAAGACACCTCGTGCCAGGTCGTCCTTGTCATACGACTCGGATGTGGCCATCAATGCCATCAGACCGGCCACGCGAGCGTGAACAAAGGGGTCCTTGAGAGAGCGAGAGAATGCCGGGATTAGGACGCTCTTCCTCGTCGTGATGTTGAGCGAAGGGGCTAGGCGGCCGAGGAGAATCGTCGTATTGGTACGGATCGGTGCCTCGACGTCTACCTGCGTCTTTGCGAGCTGACGCAGCAAGTCGTTGTTGCGAATGCGATCCGTGAGCTTAGGAGCGAGGGGCAGAATAGCCTTGAGCGTACCCTCTCGAATCGCTGCACTCGAGTCTGCAAATCCCGTGATGACGTTGGGCCAGATGGCGTCCGAAACCTTCTTTGCGTCTATGCGGTCGATGTACGTCGTAAGGCTGTCCAATAGCAGGATGCGAACGGAGCGATCTGGTGACTTGTAGGCATTGAGGATCGGTGGCAGGACGGAGATTGTCCATTCGCTTGCCGGCAGCGAAGCGCCTAATTGTAGGACGAGGGGTAAGATGGAGGCTGGGTGTACGGAGTTGGACAGAGTTGAGCCGTTTGGGTTGGTGGAGGGTTGGGAGGAGAGATTGAGGGCGTGAACGAGGGAGGGTAGGATGCGATGCGAGAGGAAGTCGACGGGCAGAGAGGACGAAGATGACTGCAAGGAGCGAATGGCCTCGCTGCGCTCCCTCTCGGTCGCCAGCATGAAATTCTCGAAGCTTTCACTGAGGCGCGTAAGGCGATTCTCCTTCCAAAAGCCACCCTGTGCACTGGCCGATTCGACGAGGGCTGCGATTGGCATCCTGCTCTTTGGGTTGGGGGCCATCATGCGGCGCAATGCTGCAAAGAGGGGCGGTGGGACCGACCCCTGCGGTGGCATCGATGTCCCTGCGCCGGGAACGAGGCCATTGAATGCTGCGAATGCTAGTAGAGAAAAGGAGTAGGAGTCGAGGGCCGATGGCTCTTGATCTCGTAAGACTGTCCAGCCTCCTTGACGGACTTCTGGTGAGACGAAAGCCGAACCGTCTGGCACGAGGCCACCCATGCTCCAGATGACCCCTTCTACATCTGCCTTCGCTGTGAGGAGCTCAAATCCTCCCAGTCTCCACTCGCCCGCCTGGGACAAAAAGACGGTCTCTGGCCTGACGTTTCCGTGGACTGAGCCTGCATCGGCATTGATGAACTTGAGGGCATTTGCTACACGAGATAGGCCCCACGAGATCCACTCTTGTTTGCCCTCATCTGTCCCGCCATTTCTGATCCAGTCGTCAAGGACGGGCTGCAGGTGACGAATGGGCTCGACGGCGATGTAGACTGCCGTGGGCGTCTCTGCTGAGTCGAGGAGCTTGAGGACATCTGGGTGACGCAAAGTACGCAGCTTCTTAAGAGCATTTCGAGCTAAAGTGAGCTTGCTCCTGCCACTGTTATGATCTGAGTTGACGTCGAATACAAAGACGGAGCAGGGCGAACCGTCGTCCTTCTTTGTGCCCGTGTGGAGCTGCCAGATGGTACGAGATGACGAGGATGGCGCCTGGACTGGTGGACCAATGATGTAGTGCTGCAATGGGCTCGTCGACTTTGCAAGGACGGCTGATGCCGCACTGCGGAGGTAGTCCATGGCCGCGACGAAGGGAGAGTAATATTGACTTCCACCTGATCGATCTTCTTGTTCCAAGTTGCCTTGTCACACGCACGCACGCACGCACGCACGCACACGCCTCCGTCTGGTCTGCCTGGTCTGCCTGCAGTCCATCTCGACTGCCGCCCGCTTCGTCTGTCCCGCTCGTCCCGCTCGCCCGCTGCTCGTCATCGGCTTGGCTCCTCATCTCTCCCTTCGACTTCGACATCAAAGGGGGTCATCCTGCTACCCTCGTATGCAGTCAAAGCAGGCCTCGCACCAGCAGGCCAGCTCGGAGCAGTACACCGATACACAGCCGCCGAACAAATTCCTCGCTGCCCCAAACGGCAAGCATCTTCACTCTCACGCAAATGGAGGAAGCACTGCCACCACCTCCCACCCATCATCGTCTTTGGCGCAGACGGCAGTCGTAGCAGTTTCATCGACGTCGTCGGTCATGTCGCCTAGAGCGCAGGCAAAGTCAAAGGCAATCGTGCAAGATCCTCTCCCAGGTTCAGGTCAGCACCTCTCTCATAGCCAACTCTTTCGCACTCCTTCTCCACCTCCCACTTCCATCGATGACCTCAAGGCCGAGCTCAACAATGAAGGGGATGGCGTCATTCCATTGGCAGCCATCATCGAAAGAGTAGCGAGCGAAGCCTATGATGGTCTTCTCAATTTGGGCGAGACGTGAGTATGCGCCGCATACATTGACAATGGATGGCGACCTCACACTCCTCTCCCCACGCTCAGCATGTCGTCTCTTCCTTCATCCGAACGACGAGCCCGCATCTTCGATACTGCCCTGGAGCTGCGCAAACAGATGATCAAGCTCTACGTCGTCATACAGTGGTCTCGTGGAGCCAACCATATGCAGCATCTCAAAAACATCAATGGCTTGATTCACGAGCAGACCTACCAGACCCTTGATGCCAGAGATCACCTCGTAGAGACGAGGAACATCCTGCCCAATGCGAGGCAGCGCAATCACGACATCGCGACAGCTGTCGAGGTGCTTGCAAAGGGAGAGCCAAGCAAGCTGCCTGCCGCCATCGAGAAGGACTCGATACCGCCCAAGCCATTCACGGATTCGCAAGCTCGCGCGATTATCCACGAGCTTGACGAAGCAATTCGAGTCAGACTGGCTTGCGATGAGCCAGTACCGCTGCGCCTCAAGTCATCAGGCTGTGACGTTTCAGACGGGAGAGTGCGTCTCACCGCCCCCTCACTCTTTTCACTCTCCCTCACTCTATCGGGGGCAAAAGAGGACGATCGATGGTATCTCCTCACCATTCAGTTCGATTACAACATTACTGGGCAGGGCAAAGACAGATTCCCGCAGGATCTATGGGAGGCGCAGAGGGAAGGATTCATAGCGACGGCGAATCAGGTCCTCGAGCCGCGAAGTGCTCCGCCAGCAGCAGAGGGGGAGGAGGGAGGCGAAGCTGCAGCTGCAACTGTGAGAGTGGATCGCCCCATCGTCCGCCTCTTCAACTTTCTACAGTCACAAGCGCTCGAGTATCAGCTCGACATCTTGGCATTTCAGGTCACAGAATTGGTCAGGCTGGCGTGGAAGGGAGTGCTGTCGTGGTCTTGGCAGGATAGGACGCTTGTCATCGACTACTGGCTGCGACCGGCAGGGGAGGGCGCGAGATCTGGGCAGACATCGTTGGGACCAGTGAAGGGTGGTCGAGTCAAGCTGGTGGTACAGCCGCGAAAGAAGGAGACTGCGATAGAAGAGTTGGGGCGACAGATTGACGAGGAAGGTGAGGATGCCGTCGCCACGGAGGATGGCGAGAATTGCGAACATCACCTGCAGCTCGCCGTCACCTGGGAGGTAGACGATGCGCCCCTGCCGGATCGCCCAGACGTCTTCGTCGACGCTCAAGACCTCAACGCCGAAGCGCTGCTGCTCAGCGTCGTCACGCGCCATGCTGAGATGGCCATTGCCGTCTTCAGGGACAGGGTCGCTGCCAGTACGCTGCGTCGAACAATCTCCTCTATGTCCTCACCCTCGGAGCTCATCCTCGACCTGCATGCAACCCTCACAGTCTGCCTCAGCATCGATCCCAAAAAGGGCAAGCTGTCTCTCTCACAGCGCTCGGGAGGAGGAGGCAGCGACGCCGATGTCATTGCGCCGACGCTCTCACAATCCTCATCAGCATCTAGACTGCGCGAAGCATCAGACCTCATCAACAGCTCCCCTGCCTCGCTGGTCGACGTCCTCTTTCGCCTGCAGACGGCCGCCATCCGATCAGACCTGGAGCAAAAGGCGGCCTACCTTGGCCTGCGATCACTGCGCTCCCTCAACCTCAACCAGGAAGAGTATACCAAGTTCGAGGTGCAGCCATCGCACATCCACTACCTCCCGCTCGAGCAGTGCCCAACCTACTACCTCGCCTTTGTCATCAAGAATGCCGACGTTAGGGCAAGCCTCGTCTCTGCCATGCCCGCACTTTACGGCGGCGCTAGTACCGCGAACCCGACTGGCAGTGCGATGGAGCTGCATAGCCTCCAATGGCTCGACATTGACAAGATCGCGGGCGCGAAGAAGGACGGCACGTCGCGTGCCGTGTTGTCTTCGCTGGACATCGGCCGACTCCACTCTTACGCCGTCGCCTTGACCATCTCGTCGCAGCTGCAAACACAGCTTCGCATGCGTGGGGTTGCCTTTGTCTTGCTGCCCGCCGTCACGATGTCGCCGCCCGGCTTGCTCGGGTCCACCTGCACTCGCGCAGAGGATGTCATCCCATCGATGAGCGCACGTACGATCGAACTCTTTGGACCGAGCGCTCAAGTCCTGCTGAAGCCCAATGCTCTCGTACGGCTGGGCGACTACTGGAACCCGGCAAGCTGTTACATTGAAGTGGTCATTCGCATGCGCTTCAATGTAAAGCGGGTCAAGGCGGTACGGGATCAGGGGCTCAACAGCAATATGTCCTCCGCTGGCTCGCTGGCAAGCGTTCGCTTCAACGCCAAACGCTCAGAGCTCAGCCTTCGAACACGGAACCTCGGCCAGGCCCTAGACATCTTTGCATTGGACTGGCAGCGCATCGCAAAGATTGCTTCGTTGGCTAGTCAGCTGAGTACGCAGCGATGCGGCGTCAAGGACAAGGGCAAAGGCGAGCAGCAGCGCTTTCATCTCCTCGATTATGACGTGCGATCGGCTCGCTTTGCGTATGGGTCAGAGCATGGGCTCGAGGCGCTGTTGTACTGGGAGGCGGGCAGCGAGGGCGAGATAGGAGCAGCGATGCTTGCCCAACCTCAAGTGATGCCGTCTGGCTATCGATTGGCCTTTACCAGCAGCGATGGCTCGACGAATCCGCACACGCGCATTCAGTCGTATCTCGAAGACCTCCTCAACGGCTCCTCTTCCTCTCCTGACTGGTCGGCCCTCCTCTTCCTCCTCGACTCGACTATACCGATCCTCTCCACGCTCGGCCGCCTACGAGATGCTGCCCTCGATGACGCAGCCAGTCCGGACGTCGAGTGGCTCAATGCTACATGGTATCGCGTCGTCTTTGCAGAGGCGTACCGGCTAGACGTGAGGATTGCCAAAGGCGGCAAGGTGATGGTGGTGCAGGATGCGGCTGCTGGCGGACGAGAGTTGATGGCGAGCAGCAAAGAGGGCAAGAGCAAAGGAGACGACGACGCAGAGATACCGGAACTGAGGCAGGCGATGGAAGCGGCGGCAGCTTCGAGTGGAGCAGGCGGCCCTTCTGCTGGAGTTCTCGTCCTCGGTCAGACGATGCTGTGCGATTTGAGGCGGACGAGGGGCAAAGTGGCTCAGGCTACTCTGACAGCCCTTGTTGAGCTAGTGGGACGCAATGTGGCCGAGATCGAGGGTCTGCTGTAGCCGTCGTGCCAATTGTCAATGTCATCAGAGCTCGAGTTGATGCGCCGAGTGAAGCCGCGGCCCTTGAACCAACACGGAACGACAAGAGCGAGTCGCACGTCCCCGCTCGGCGGCTTTGGATTGGCGTCCCTTCCACGTTCACCACGACGCTGTTCGCCGCCGCCCATCATGGTCCTGATGAACACGTTGACCTCACGCCTATCAGCATGGTCAGGCCTAGTACTCTCAGTCCTCCTCTTCCTCTGCTCCGCCGTCTCCTTTCTCACCTATCCGTCCCCATCAACGCTCAAGTCGCTCAATCCTCGCGCAAACTTGACTGTGACGAGCGTTGAGACGATCCTGGGACGACAACGCTGGTCTCCCAATCGTGAGGAGCAGGAATTCGTCGAGGTTCGCTTCGACTTGGCGACCGACTTGACTGGCGGGCTCGCCGGCCAAGGAGGGCGTGCGTTGTGGACTTGGAACACGAAGCAAGTCTTCCTCAGCCTCGTAGCCTCGTGGGACAGCGTGGATCCTAGAGCTCGCGGCAAAGGAGGCATCAGGAAGAACGAAGCTGTCCTCTGGGATCGCATCGTGCAGAGAAGGGAGGATGCAAGGGTGTTGATCAGCCAGGGCAACAAGTACGCGCTGCGCGAGGTGGGCAAGAGATGGGCGTGAGTTGCGAGGACGGGGTGACATGGCGAGCGAGTTCCTCGATTTCCGACGCTGATCCCCTCTCTCTGTCCTCTTACGCAGCGGAATCGATTCGGCCAACTTTACGCTACACTGGAATGTCATGCCGCACGTCGGCATGCTAGCGTGAGTATAGCTGTATGAGAGCTGCCAGCCTCACCGCTGACCTTCGTGTGTCCTCGCCCGCAGATACGGTCACGAAGCCACGACGGGCGCTATCCCCATCCCCGCTAGAGCACGAAGGGTCAGACAGCTGCCCAATGGGGAGACGGTCGAAGAAGACGAGGAAGTGCGGAGGATGCCCTACTAGATGCGTGCGACGCGTGAGCAATGGTATCTATATTGAGTAATCGGTCGTAGTAGTACAACAAGCGATAGATGAGAGCAGCAGCAGCAGCAGCAGCAGCAGCTTAGACAGATGTGACGCGTGGGGTCCGCTCAGTAGACGTCGCGCACTCTGGGAAAGCCCAGAGTGGGGCCCTTTTGAAACACGACGATGCCCTTTGAGTGGAAGGTGTAGCCCTTGATGTAGCCTTGATCGATGAGCGAGGCCACGATGCATTCGAGGTCGACCAGACTCAACAAAGGTGCAGTATTGACCTCTTGCGTGGAGTGTTGCACGGCCTTGAGGAGGAGAGACATGGCTAGCGTGGGCGGCGCATTGGGATTCGAGGGCGTCTTGGGGAGGGTGAGGGTAAGGCTGCGGGCCAGTGGTGTAAAAGGGGTCAGCAATGCTCGTCTGATCCGGTCTTCGCTGCCTTGTGGCACAAAACCCACCACCTCTTGACGATACCTCGCCACATGCCAATGGCGCTCTTGTCCCGTATCATGAGGTAGACGTTGAGCTTCCTGAGCCTCTCCTTGCGTTGACGCACATTCAAGGTGGCCTCGAATGCGGCAATGTCAGGCTTTGCGTACAAGGCGAAGAGAGGCAGGTAGAGATTGGCTACATCTTGATCCAGGAGCGAGAGGACAAATCGGCTTGGCCGCATGCCGAGGACGAGGGCGCACGGTAGGAGGTGTAGCAAGATGCTCCTGATCTGACGATGACCATGCTGCGCGTGGCAGTAGTGAAGCGCCCAAGAGAGGTCGTGGAAGGCGTCTCGGATCCTACCTTGGGAGATGCGTAGGCGACCGACGTAGTATCGATAGGTGACCTGCTGCGAGAGCGGGTAGATTGACTCGTGCGGGTCATCCGACATGAACGTCGAAGACGACGATTGAGACGAAGGCGGGGCAGTCTCGAGTGTCGAGTTGACATGCTCCCTGTTGCGATTGTTGGCCTCGCGCACGCTCTTGAGTACCGTCTCGCACAGCTTGAGATTGTTGAGCTTGAAATAGCCTCTCAAGCAGTCGTTTCCCAACCACATTGCTGCGCTCCTCTTTGTCTCATGACCAGGCAGCGAGGTACGGTCGGTACCAGCTGCTCGAACCGGACCAGCCAATTTGGAGGTGCATTCGGTCAGGTAGGGCTGACGATGTGAGTGGGATTGAGCAAAGGGTGACGAGAGGCGATCGAGGCGTATGCAGAGGGTGAGGAAGAGCATCGATACGAGCCGGAAGGTAGGGAAGAACCACACGGGCGGCGATGTGGGCGACACGGAGAAGAGAGCAGATGATCGACTGCCAATGCAATGCGACGTGGACCGCTGGCATGAGTGATACTTTTTTGTCTGTACTCAGACGTCGTCGCCGGACACTCACTTGAATACAGTTGCCCACTTTGCCTGAGCCTGTTGCCATGCTGGGAGCGATGCCTTTGCCAGCCATTGATCTCGTCTGCGATCGTTGGTGTCAGTAAGGATGGCGATTGGTGGAGCATCGGCGACGTACTGTAGGGCAGCTTCGATGAGAGAGGCTGTCCTGTCGAGCAAAACGCCAGTCATGGTAGCGTTGCTCCTCGATATGCGTTGCGCGATCATCGACTGATCCACTGATCGATGGGCGGCAAAGTCATCTTTGAGGGCGGCGTGTTGCTGAGCAGTGACTACGATGAGTGAGATGAATGCATGTGACGAGGGGGTAGATGACGATGAGAATGCTGCGTCGATGGATGCTAGATAGGCCTCCATGGCCGACTGGTGGATGAATGCGTGGATCACAGAGTATGAGGCCACGACGGAAAGGGAAGCGCGAGTGACGCACGCATCACAGGACCAGCCGCGCTTCCTCTCGTCTGCGTGCGTTTCCCTCGACTGGCTGCATCGATGCCGACGTCCATTTGCTTTCTCGAATCGTATCAAGAGCCTCGCACGCCCTCTGTCTGCCAGCATGTCATCAGCCTACATCGGCGTCGCAGTCGCCGTCACACAATCCAATGGTACCACCGTCAGCGGCACCATCGTAGCCATCGATGCTCAGCGGAACCTTCTCTTCCTTCAGCCGCAGGGATCCTCTCGCACCACGACGATCAATCGCAACAACATCAAATCAATTACAACACTCGCCAACAACAACAACAACAACGCCGCATCCTCGAGTCAGCCAAAGGCAGTTCCGCCAGATGCAGCCAAACTTCCGACTCCCTCTGCCCCCTCTCAACCACCACCACCACGCGCACCTTCCAAGCAGCGCAACAAGTCCAAAGCAGCAGCAGCAGCAAAAGCTGCCAACGCAGCTGCTTCTCCCGCTCCGACTCCTCCTCCGCCAGCCCCAGAAGCTATGCCGGACTTTGACTTCGAAGGCGCGCTCAAGGGATTCGACAAGGCTCGCATATGGGATGAAATTCGTGCCAACGACCGCATCGACCCGGCGTCGAGGCTCGTAGCCCACAATCGCGTACAAGGCACTCGCGCAAACAACGGCGGCAACGATAATCGTGATGGCAGTACGCCTTCGTCCCCTGCACCGAGAGGCCGGGCTAATGGAGCAGGAGCCTCGAGTGACAAGCAGCGCAAGCTTCGACCGGACGAGAATGTGCTCAGTCCCAGTCCACCCCCGGAAGGTACCCAGGACGTGCCAGCCGTAGCGAGCACGGCGAGTGCGACGGGCGCGACAGGCGCGAGTGCCAATGAAAAGGCAATCGACGGCGAGCAAGCACGGCTACGACGTGAGCTACGCATCGCGCAGCGAAAGCTTGCCGTCCTCGAGTCGATATCGGGTATCAGGCTCGCTCACCGTCGCAATGCTAGTGAGGGCATTCGAGATAGTACGGAAATCGCGGCGGTACTCGATTTCGACTGCTCCATCGCAAGTCCACCTCCAGCTCCTGGTGCTCCAAGCGTTACAGACTCGCAACGCGTGGTCCGCTTTGCGCTCTCGACGACGCTCGACGAGGGCGACGCTAAGTTGCGCTTCAAGCCCGAGGGGACTCCAGACGGGGACCAGGGAGATGCGCCGGCCAGCGTTGCCTTGCCAGAGAAGTACCGCCGAGAAATGGGACTGAGGATGGACAATGGGAGTGCGCGGGTATTCCTCGATAGAGTCAGAGCAGCGACGTTTTCGTGAGATGGCAGGTAGCCCAAGCCCCAGGCGGATCTAGCATTGTGTGTAGCGAATAGGATTGACGTCATGAGAAGGCCAAGAGCCTACGATTCAGAATCTAGCGCCCTCGGACTGGTCCCCCTTGTCTCTCCTGTCACAATCGCGGGCTGGTGCAAGCGAGGGTGGTGATGACCGCATGCTTCGAGCCAGACGTAGTGTTCATTCACTCGCTCACACTCGCACATTGGAATGACGAGACACGGGCGGGGCAGGTCGTGCTGGAATTGGTATCGCTTCGCGTCGCATCGCTCCGTAGGTTTTGCTTTTCTGCTGCGCTGACATGGGTTCAAGGGAACCTTCGAGGCCGCATCGACCTTGTCGTCGTCCTCCTGCCCGCACGGGCATGACACGTCCCTTAGCAACTTGCGGCCATGAAGCGTACTCAGTCCAATGCTACGGTACAGTACGCAAGGCGAAGCAGGGAAGTAGCCTCGACCTGTGCAATTCGCCTTGTCGAATTCCGCGTGTACCCATTCTCTTCTTGGCAGGATCAAGTCGGACCTCACTTGCATCTCACCTTGCGCATCATCCCACGTCGCACAGCATCTCAAGGCGAACGCGAGCGGTATTTGTTTATCCTCAGCCTGCGCATTGGCGCAGTGTTCCCCAAGCTTGCGCAGGTACGACGTTTGACGTGCGGCGAGTGGGCCACTTCGAGAAGCAATGTCACGCCTCGTGTGGCAAAGATAGGGCTGTCCGCAGCAACTTTTGGGTCCAGAAGTGTCCGACTCTGGGTCTTGTCAGTGCTCGCAAAGCTCGGCAAGCGAACAATGATACCGGCGGGCTGCGACGGCCGGCGACTGCTGTGGTAGGGCGAAAAACGACGACAGCGGTCGTCCCAGACACCTCGTTCATCTTCCGTACCGTGGAACACCCTCCCTACCAAGCTGCTCGCTCCGCGGTCGGCGAAGAC
The DNA here is from genome assembly GCF_003144245.1 of Jaminaea rosea. Taxonomy (NCBI): domain Eukaryota; kingdom Fungi; phylum Basidiomycota; class Exobasidiomycetes; order Microstromatales; genus Jaminaea; species Jaminaea rosea. The sequence goes on along the minus strand of NW_020289989.1, from coordinate 90,858 downwards.
TTCGATCGACGCATGGAACCATTTCTCAGCAATGAGCAAAGCAGGGCTGGCGCGAAGAATGGCAGCGCGATGAGTGGCAGCGCGACGAACGGCATCTCAGCGAATGCCAGGCTAGCTCATTCCGAAGGTACAAGGAAAACAAGCGGTCGTCGAGAGTCTCGTCAACGTCGTCAACAACCTCGACGACAAGGATACAAAAAGGCCTTGCGATGTCGGCAGACTTTTGGTGATTCCCCAAGCCCCATCCCGCCTCCTGTTCCCTCCCTCTTCTCGTATTCTTGACGCAATGGTGAAGCTGATCCCACTCTCCCTCGCCTTTGTGGTGCTCCTCATCTCGCAGGCTGGCGCAATGCCCCTTGAGCCTCGAGAGAGGCATCCGCACCCTCATCCTCATCCTCACCCGCACCCGCACCCGCACCCGCACCCCCACCCTCGTCCGACACCACCCGCTGAGCAGACTGCCCCGGCCCAGACGATCACCACCACTGGCAGCGACAGCATCGGCAGGACGTACACTCGTGGACCTTCAACACGTCCCACAGTCGTCGTCGAGGTGCCCGTCATTACCAGGACTGGTACCACGGCCACGACGCGCACCGAGGGCTCGTGGGAGTCGCCAACTGTTGTTGTTGAAATCCCTGTTGTCACCAGACAGGGCAAAGGCAGCGCCACCACAACTTTCACCGAAGGAGTGGAGGGATCTCGCACGGTCATCGTAGAGACACCGGCACCGACCTCCCCAGCCAAGTCGTCGGACACCGTTCCCAACAAGGAGCAGCCAGCTACGCCCGAGCAGCCCAAGGTCCCCACCAACGGGCAGTCCCCCGCCACCAAGCCCGAGGATCAGCCCGCTGACAAGCAGCCGGCTACAGGTGGTGACAACACGCCCGCCAATGTACCTACCGACAAGCCGGACAATCCTAACGAGGGCGATACGCCGGCCGACAAGCCGGACAATCCTAACGAGGGCGATACGCCGGCCGACAAGCCCGAGGATGGCACACCGGCGGATGGCAAGACTCCCACCAACGGCGACTCTCCCGCTGACAAGCCCGCTGGCAAGCCCGAGGATGGCACACCGGCGGATGGCAAGACTCCCACCAACGGCGACTCTCCCGCTGACAAGCCCGCTGACAAGCCCGCTGACAAGCCCGCTGACAAGCCCGCTGACAAGCCCGC